>NC_088098.1:126292113-126643203 GCF_036370855.1 Dromaius novaehollandiae | reverse complement strand
TTCCTCCTTTTTCCTCTTTTTCCTCCTTTTCCTCCTTTTTCCTCCTTTTTCCTCCTTTTTCCTTTTTTCCTCCTTTTTCCTCCTTTTTCCTCCTTTTTCCTCCTTTTTCCTCCTTTTTCCTCCTTTTTCCTCCTTTTTCCTCCTTTTTCCTCCTTTTTCCTCCTTTTTCCTCCTTTTTCCTCCTTTTTCCTCCTTTTCCTCCTTTTTCCTCCTTTTTCCTCCTTTTTCCTCCTTTTTCCTCCTTTTTCCTCCTTTTTCCTCCTTTTTCCTCCTTTTTCCTCCTTTTTCCTCCTTTTTCCTCCTTTTTCCTCCTTTTCCTCCTTTTTCCTCCTTTTTCCTCCTTTTTCCTTTTCCTCCTTTTTCCTCCTTTTTCCTCCTTTTCCTCCTTTTTCCTCCTTTTTCCTCCTTTTTCCTCCTTTTTCCTCCTTTTTCCTCCTTTTCCTCCTTTTTCCTCCTTTTTCCTCCTTTTTCCTCCTTTTTCCTCCTTTTTCCTCCTTTTCCTCCTTTTTCCTCCTTTTTCTCCTCCTTTTTCCTCCTTTTTCCTCCTTTTTCCTCCTTTTTCCTCCTTTTTCCTCCTTTTTCCTCCTTTTTCCTCCTTTTTCCTCCTTTTTCCTCCTTTTCTTCCGTTCTGTGCTAGCTGTTTGAAAAGTGACAGTGACTAAAATTGTTGGGTTAGAGGTATGGGGAAATCCCAGGCAGACAAAAAGTCCTTTTGCTAAAGGAAAACAACCTCAAAGTGGTAAAACTGTGTTAGTGCCCTTTAAAAAGAAACCCTGTTGCAGTATTTGGTTTTTGCACTTCTAGTAATTCAGAAAGCTAGAGTTGTATCTGTTTAAAAAAAGAAAATAGGTGCTTGATTTCAGTCTTATTAAAAACAAATGTTATCTATGCTCTTGAGCCTTAAAGATAATCCTAATAAAAGTAGTCTGAAGGAGGGATGCAAAATTAGTTACTTGTAGGTTGGCTTCAGTGGCAAATACAGTCTAGGAAGTTTACTAGTACCTTTTTGCAACAGTCTTTGACAATGGGGAGGGGAGGAAAGGGAGATCTGTGAGACAGTTGTAGTGCAGGGCACAGAACTGCATCAGCCCAAATCAGGGCAGTGACCTTCAGTAAAGGGTGGTCAGGAGCAGTGGGAAAGGAGGAGAAATTTCTTCACTCCTCTTCGAGGCTGAAGCCAACGCATCCTGTTACCATGCTTTTATTATACTCCAAACATGTAAATCAGTTGAGTGCTTTTGTGCGTGGGTTTGTTCAAATCCTACTTAGAACAAAGTATGTGTAATGCAATAAAAAAGCCAATCCTAATATGCGCATACTTCATTTATATGGAAATTCAGGTTACGCAGATATGAAGGGATGGGGGGGGTGTTGTGGGAGAATGAAGTAGCATTATTAAATTCTAGGTTTTTATCTGGTTTGTAGCGCTGTTCAGTCTTTTAAGAGTATCATTTAAGAGTGTGTCATTTAAGAGTATGGCTGCGGTCGTTTTGTGGATTCTCGCATTGTATACGTTTGTGTACTCTCTTGATGCAGTTCCCCAATGTGACAGAAGACTTTGTAAGTATCTGCAAAAGAGTCGCACCTCATTATCTGTTTTCCCTAGTTACCACATAATTGGGTAAGATGAAATATATATTTATAGCTTTTGTGTAACTATTCCGTCTGCTTCTGTGCAATTTAATTTTGGCCGACTGGAAAATTCTATTAAAAAACGTGCCTTGAAATGCTATCATATGTACCTTGCTTCAGGGGAAAACGGGCAAGGTGGAAACTTGTATTAAAATGTGCTGACAGCACACAGGTATTGGGAAGAGAAAGCTTTGTTTGCACGTTCTCTAGGTTAGTGTAACACTTCAGAAAGCAATTACTTTTTATTGTTTCTTGGATGGGAATAAGAGAGAGGGATAAGACATTGGCCTACCAGCACAGCAAGTGGTAAATGTAATTTCTGTACAGAGCAGAATGTTTTGCTCACCTTTTTCCTCATCACAAAAAAAGCAAAATAAGAGTTACAAGGTATAGGCTTAACTTTGTCATATGCAGAACAAAGCTGCCAACACGAAATCGTCCAGAATTCTTTTGCCACAAAAATGCACATTCTGGGATGTAGAATCTTTCTGATTTTAAGAAATATAACTACTTCAAAATGCTGGTAATTTAGAGGGAAAGTAATAAAAATTAGCTATTTCTCCTTAGCCTTCAGCATTGTAACAATTTCTAGAAAAAAGTTCAGCAAGTTGAGGACAGTCTTTTTCAAATGTACTGAATTGTCAGGTCTTGGGTGTGCGTTTTTTTTTGGCGGGGGGGAGTGGTGTTCCCCCCCTTCATCTGTGAAGAGGAGGCTTGTCAAAAGATTGCATAGTTAATAGTGGATACAGACTGATACAGTTGAATGCTAATTTTTACAGCTGGCTTGTATTACAGGAAAATCCCTGAAGGTACAGTCTGTGATATTTGGGTGGTGGCTTTGCTTTGAAAGACATGGTGGAGAAGTACCTAAGAGCTGCAAAGTATGAAAAATCGGGTACATTTTTGGCCTTGATCTTGTGATCTTTTCTGCAAGGCATACGCTGTACCTGCAATGAAATGATACCGTGAATGGACTCTGCTCAGGTACTGTTTCTTGATCCTTCTCTTTGATTCTGATACCCCAAACAAAATATAGCTTGCCTTTACATCCACAGGGCAGGCAATGCTGATCAAATATCAAGTGACAAAAGACCAGATCTTTGCTCTTTACAATACCTCTCTGTCTTCCAGTGCTAGTAGTTTTATTTCAGCCTTAAAAATTTGGTCTCAGTTTGAATAAAAGAAGGAAGGAGAGAGAAATTTGTCTTGCTTGGAGAGGTATAATCTGAAATAAAAGTAGTACTCCATCGTGTTTTCTCCCCCAACCCCTAAATGCTTTGAAGACTCAGACAGCACCATTATAACCTCCTTTTTGCTTCTAATCCTGAATTTTTGCCATGTGTCAGTTTGGGGGCTAAGGGGTCCGGAGCCTGATAAACTAGGGGGATAGTGAATAGGATCCATTAAAAAAAAAAGCACTCGTCATTTATCAACATGCTTTATATTATGTACTGCTGTTTATTTCACTGGTCCTAATGCAGTCCTAAACCATTTTGGAAATGAACTGAGACTAGTTACTCATTCCATACTGGGTGCTAGACAGATTCCCTCATTTCATAGTCAGATAGTAATCAATACAAGGTATATACGGTGCCTCTCATGTATGTAATAATACATATTTCTTTGAAAAACCCTATAGTATTAAAATCTGAAAGTTAAATGGCTTTTGGTTGAAATATATGGTTGAAACGCTTGGGAAATTATGTCTGGCTGTGAACTGTAGAAGATCATAAACTAGGTATTACTAACTTGGAGATCATCGGGAGCTAAATGACTAGCCTCTTTAGCATACTGAAGAACACAGGTAAGAGCTGCTGTACTGGATCAACCGAAAGGTCAGTTCTGGCCTTGTGTTGTGCCAGTGGCTGGCAGGACAGGCTGTGGGAAGAACCTAGGAACAGAGTGTGGACTGAATGGGCCTTTCCCTTGTACGTTCCTGGGTTATCAGCTGATCAGAAATTTCCTGGGCCAGAGGGTATAATCTGGACAATTGTATATTACAGTAAATAGTGGATTTCTCCTTTGTTAATAATCTCCTTTCTTTGTTAAACCCATTTATACTTTTCTCCTCAACAGCACCTTATGGCAACGGGTTCCATAATTTAATTATGCATATGCACTTTGTGAAAATTCAGGTCCTTTGACTTGTTTAAATCTGTCAGTTTTTGTTGTTGGGTGCCCTCTTGTTTCTCATATTGTGAGAACATAATGGATAGCTGTAATGTATTTACCTTCTCTATCATGCTCACAAGTGTATAGCCAAGAGGCCAACCTATGCTGACAAACTGTGTGTGTTAAAATTAGGTCAGCTGAAATGTCTGCCTTCTCTAAACTGGGTGGTTTGTTATACAGTGATTATTTAAACATAAAGGATTTTTTTCTTGGGGAAAAAAAAAAGAAAAGAAAAAGAAGCAGCATGTAATTTTTAATCCAGATACATTGCAGTTCCAAAAAAGCAGCCCTCTCTTTGAGTTCTGTTCCTCAGTTTGTTGTCTAAGGCAGCAGTAGGTGGTTGGAATTGCAAAATGAGAGTTGGTTTGTTCTTAATTAATTTACAAAATGCATACAAACATCTCCCTTGTATGAAAACAGGAGAACTAAATAGAGGAGAGAAATAAAAAAATAAGTGCACATTCAAAGCTGCTTCTAATTTGGGGAGGCTGTGAGTGAAAACATTTTATAAAGAAAACAATGTCTGAACCAATTCTGATATAGTTAATGGGTTTCTTTATTTGTTTGAAAAGAGCTAGCAGTTCCATTTATTATTTTATCTTTTTAATTAAAAAAAATAGAAAGACGGATTGTATGATAGCTATTCAATAAGCAGCTGTCACTTTAATAGTATAAAATATGGACTTATCAATATGTTATTCAAAACTTCAGCCACCTGGAACATGGAAAGATCATAATGTACTTTCCCCTGCTGCTTATATATTGACTTTGTGTATTACTTGATTGTCTTAGAAGATGGTAACAGATATTGAAAAGAAAGTTATTGAAAATATGATAATGGTGATCACAAACTTGATTTAAATTTTGTCATCTGTAATTACAAGTTTCCACTATTTGTGGGTTGGTGGGGTTTTTTCATTATTTTTATTTTGAGAAAAGATGAATGAAGGTATTTTTAATTTTTGATAGGTAATCTCCTAGTTTCCAGATGTCTGTTTCTTCCAGTCTTTCCAAGTGAACAATCTTACCTTTTTTTCTCTGGTATGGTATTCTAAGTCTTAAATTGAACCCTAGTGTATCCTATGTATTAGAAGTGCTGCTTTTTTCTTTTAATTAGTTTAAGTGTGTTCAACATATCCCTGTAGCTGAATTTGCCTAGAGTTCAATGGGTTGACTAGATAGAATTCTTAAAACCAAAGCATTGTTTAATTTCCAAAGTGGGAACATAGCATATGGAGATAAGAGACAAGCACATAGGCAGCTTCAGAAGTCTGTTTTACTTTGTTTGGGGCGATGGGGAGGGAGAGAGACTTTTTTCCTGATATGTTTCCAGATGATGCTCCCAGCAGATTCTGGTTGAGAGTTATTCCTCCCAACTAGTTCCCAGCAGTTACTTTCATGCTTGAAGGGAGAGTCTCGTTATCTTTGTTCTTACCAACTTGTTCATCAGAGTTTTGCCAGACATTTGCTATCGTCCCATAACAACCTTTGATTCTTTGCTGAGGAATGGTTTATCTAGAGCTTTCTTCTTTACCGCTTCTTATTGCTGTGAGTGTAGTCATGCAGTATATGTTGGGTTCATCTGCATTAGCACTTTAGTTCAGATTAGGAGTATGCTTTGGAAGCGAAACTCCCAATTGTCATCGTAATGCAAAGTAACTTTAAAGCACTGGAACTGAATTCCTTTTGGATGAAGGTAAACTAGAAGAACGTACTCCAAGATACAGTCTCTGCCAACTGAAGTGTTGTCGGGTTGAAGTCATGAAGAGCCTTCTGCCTTTGACGGAGTGGCATTTGAGAGTTGTACTCAGCATACTAGTTCTGGGAATGATAATATATTTTATCACTTTTAAGACATAATGGCAGTCCCCTAAGGACAGGTTTCTCTTAGTGATCTAGTCTTTGGTTTCGAGTCCCTGTGTAATCAAAATTAATGATAATTTGTTTTAATGCAATGATTGGATAGCATGTACAAAGCAAAGGGGGTATTTTTTTGTTTTGTTTTCTATTTCACTCTTATCCTTGCCCTTTGCACTTTCACATGGGATAAATCTTTTGTATACTTATCTGATGGGGTAGTTTCCGGAGCATATGCCTGCTATCCCTCTTTACTTCCGCCCCGATTCTATGGCTAACCTTTATGTAGCGAACAAACAAAATTGAATAAATACAGACTTCTCTCATATCCTTACACTGTGGACTTCCTTCTCCTAGATACTTGTTTTTTCTCCTTCTCCAGTGTTTGCATCCGTGTAAATCATTGTGTGCACTTTTCCTGGGAGAAAAGGTAGTTCTTGTATTTTTCTGTAACATTTTTTTTTCCGAGGATGTATGCTTAAAAGACAGATGTGATGGGACTGGGCTTTTTAGGTAAGCACATAATACATTTTGAATTAATGATAGATAATTATCATCTGTCTTCCCATATAATTATTTAATGTCTCTCCCCCCCTGCCCCCAACTTTCCACGGGAGTATCTCATTTGTTTTCTTGTATGTGGTTTGGGACTGGGGACTAGCAAAGGGGTGTTTATTTTTAGACAAAACATCTACTGACGTTTTGGTAACCAGTGTCCCTTAAATATGCCTGCTTTCATAAAAAGCTCCAGAAGAACCTAAATATTTATAATTAAAGTTTGTGGGTTGTGGGTGTGGGGGCTTTTTTGTTGTTTTTTGGGGGGGGAGGGTTAGCTCTATATGGCATGTGGTTGTAAACTGTATCCCAGGAGCCTCATTAATTGGACGCATCAAAAAATTGAAATTAAGAGCTGTATCTCCTGTTAGTTGTACTGCAGAGTGGCCCAAGCCATTTTACCTTCCCTACCTGGGTACTGGAATGCATGTTCCTCCTCTGTTGTGAAAGGAGCATGCTGGCATTACAGTGTTCAAAGTCCCTGTTTAATGCAGCAAGTGAGAGTCAATATTGCTGCTTCTCTTTACATTACCCTTATTTTTCATTCTCTTTGTAATCCCTTCCCTTAAGTATGTGCTTTGTTCTTTAGGTTGTGTGTCTCCAGAATACGTGGTGGTCAGTGAGCAAGAATAGTGAAGGCAATTTGGACATACATGCCCTCTACTGGGTCCTCTGTCCTTTAATGGTGCCTGCTGTAGAGAAGTTTCCATTAAAGTTATGGTGAGGAGAATGTAGCCAGAAGAGGTATATATGCTAACAGGTGGAATACGGTTATTCTAACAAATGCAACAAAATCTTGCATAAACACTATCTTGAGCCAACAGGAGTGTACTTTTCATGCTGACACTAGCTTGCTCTCCAGTAATAAGAGATGCACAGCAGTGCTAGAGTATAAACAGCTTGGGAAGCACATGTATAAAAATACTCTGTGCTGTGTGTTTATAGAGACTGTGTACAAGGTGTGGGCTCTTTCAGTATTGAGGAGGTAAAATATTCAGTTGTGGAAAGAAATGTACAACTGGGTATATTACTTCAATATTGGTTTCATTAATCTAACTTTGCTTCATGCAAAATGCTTCTCCTCAGTAAGATGCTACAGCGCTTTGAGGGTGAGCACTGTACTGGTGGTGAACAGCAGGGGCCTTGGCACATCTCCTTTGCTGTCTTGTAGGCACTTTAGAACTCACTGGGTCATATTTCCTATTAGAGGTGGGTGGTCGATTCTGAGCATGGGTTTTTGTTGTTGTTTTCCCATTATGCTGACAGTTAAGTAGGTGTTCAGAAAACATCACTTGTTGAATAGCTGTTGGTCAGGTATGTTCGGCTTGCTTTTGAACAGGGAATTTGACACTCAGCTTGGCTTTTGAACAGTCTGTGCTTTCCACTGTATTGTTTGTTGCTTCTTCTACAAGCAAATCTATGTGATAGGTAATGTACTTCTTTTTACAGAGCATGGGGGGGTGCTATGTAAAGAATGGCTGAGAGAGGGTTTCCTGAAACAGGAAGTATCAGTGTTAATAGTAAAATGCTACTTGTGTGGCTTTCGTTGTTGCATTTGCATACATGCATGAAAAACATTGCTTTGACACCATAGGATTATCCTAGCCTTCAGTATGGTTCTTGAAGGCTAGAAAGCTGGAAACTTAAATAGTCGAGTGAAGGAATAAATGGGTCAGTAAAAGGTCAAGATATTTCTGTAATGTTGTCAGCCCTCTTCAGTTTTATTAGCTGGTTTATGAAGGAAAAAAAGTTTATGTAATTAGCTCTCCAATCCTTTCCTCCAAGTGACCTTTGAGCAATGATCAGCTCGAACCAAGACTGGCAGAAAGTAGAGGGCTTAGATATAATTAAGCTCCTTCACGTTTTGGGGGAAGGGATAGTTGGATACAGGCCAATCATTGCCTGCATGTCCTGAAACAGCCTCTCACCCAGCTAGTATTCAGGTGTCGTGGCCATGCTACGATACGCTAAGGAAGTAGCCATGCTTTGTGGGATCTTAAGGGCAACAGGAGGCTTAGAAATGAAGACATTTGGGTAGAGTACAGAGGATGGAGGGAAGGCAGGGAGTATAAAAAGGTAAGATACAAATCTGTAGGAAACTGGACCTAGTTAGTTCCCAGGCTGTCCGAATACCTGAAATTGATGTAAGATCTAATGTGGATTGTTGAATGAAAGTTTCTGCACCACAGTCACTGGAAGGCTGTGTTTGGTATTTGCTGGAAAAGGGTGCAGTGGTGCTTTTTGTAATGAAGGAAGTGAGAGGAGAAATTAAATTTGTGTTTTGCTGCCAACTAGTTTATAATGTATTTGCATCAGTTTCCACTGAAGAAAATACAAGCTTTTTCTCTTTTGATTTTTTTTTCTCCCTCTTCTTCTGTACATGTTGCCCCAATTTTTCAGTCTTCTGTCTGTGTGAATATTCTGGTCTTCATTCCCCAAGATCATGACGTACCAAGCTCCTAGTGCCAGGTGTGAAGGAAGCGCACCTAGACAGTGCCCCACTCTGGTCCTGGTGGAGCCACTACCGTTAGCAGGGTTGGGTGACATTGCTCTGGTTGTTTCCTCCCAAGTTCCCCATAGACAGAGCTCTAGTCTCTAGTTGTGACACCATGAGCATGGATGGGGATGTGTGTGTTTTTAAATGTTGCATTGAAATCCACAGCACAGTTATTTGTTATAAGCATGACATGTTAAAAGCTAGCTGAAGTTCAGTGCAGCAAAAAGTTCCCCTTAGAGAGGGGACAATTGGCAAGATGCATGTCATGCAACACATTACTGCGACTCAGCTGAGCGTGGGGGAGCTCTCGTGGGTCATGATCTTCATCGCTGTGAATCTTCCCTGAGGGGCCGTTGCAAAGGCTGCTGCCTGAAACCAAAGGGTAATAAATGGCGTAAGAAACTCATAACACATGAAGAGAATAGTTACACCAGTGACTAAATTTTTTTGATCTGTTTATTATCAAAAGTTTGTCAGTTCCTTCAGAAATACAAATATTTGGGGCATAAAGACTGGACTACCTAGAATGCCATGCTAATAGTTTTATTCAAGAAGCAAGGGGAACAGATATGTTTGGTGTGTTTGTCTTGGCATAGGATAGTCTGCTAAGAAAACTCAGGCTAATAAAAAAATATTGTGTCTGTATAATTTTTTAAGCCCTCTGCCTCTGTTACCTTATAATACTTCGTAATATGCTGAAGACTGTGGTGGTGAGATGTGCTTTAATCTTCACCATTTATTAGCACTTATTTATCTTTATACAGATTTGATGAACTTGCGCACTCTCCCACCCGACATTTCTTTTAGTCCTAATGCTACAATTTTGTTGATAGACAGGGATGGCTTTATGTAATGGATGTGAGTGGATGTCTCCATTCACTTCAGCGACATTGCTTACAGGTACTGCAGTCTGTTCTTGCATGACAAGTTAGTGTTGGAAGGGGCATGGTGGAAGTCTTTCTTGCCCTCTTTGTTGGCCAGTTAGCTTTTGTGCACGCTTAACCACTTCCTTACAGAAAAGTTCGTGCTCATCTTGCATTGATGAGCTGGAATAGCTGTAGAAAATAATACACCAAGTACAAGAAGCGTATCAGTGGGGAAAGGAAGAAGTAACTAGTTTCTTGTGTTTTCCTTCAGAGAAGACCAGTCTCACAAGGCAGAGCATGCTTATTTTAGTCGTCTTGCAATATGTATGTTTGTTAAAGGAGGGATAGAAGGACTTCTAAAGCCCTCCCCTTGAAAACTGCTAGCTAATAGAATGAAGGTTTAGGTATCTTTCTTGAGACAGTGTTTCTGTCAGGGTCAGACAAGGAGGAAGAGCTGTGCATCTGCTTGCTACTGAAGATTGCAGGTTAAGAGGAGTGGATTTTGGAGCTAACATCTTGCACAAGATGAGGTAGAACCGGTAGGAGTGGAATATTAAAAAAAAAAAAAAGAAAAAAAAAGAAAGAGAAAAAGAAAAAGAAAAATTACATTTCGGTTGATTATGTTTGACTTCTATTCCTGCTCAGCCCAGTACTGTGCCATGAAAGCAAGTAAAATGCTGTCTTTTTCATTGCACAATAGAATGAGCATGCTATTTGGAAGTGAAATCCAGGCTTCAAGGAAAAATACCTAAATAAGCAATGTATATATGAATATATAGAATGGGTTTTAAAGGTTACTTTTTTCAGATGCATATATTATAGTTTTCATACTTTTTTATTATTATTTTGGAATAGTAATAAGTAACTTTTCAGACTGGTTTTGATAAGGTGTAAAAGAAAACTTATATGCCAGGACCACAAGGCCATCCTTGGGTAAGCTGCATCAATGACAAATACATACATCGCCTAGATCAGATTTCCATCTGCAAGGTTTCCATGTTGCTTGAAAACACACAAACCAACCCTCCTTATTTTAAATCAAAGAAAAAAATACACTCGGCCTACAGTACAATATAAATTCCTCAGTCAGTATAAATAAGTAAACTTAGGCCTGGGCTTCGTATAGCGATCTATCCACTTAGTGAGGCAGCTGCACCTTTCTGCTCCTTTGAAAGCTTTTGTTTTGTTAACTTTTCTCATACTAATGAACACTTCAAGAAACCTAAAACAGTCCCTCAACAATCTAATCTCCGCCCTTGCCTCTAGCCCTTGATAGCTTTTCCCTCCCCACGACTATTGCTGCCTTCAGGTGTGTTTTTTGTTGGCTTTCTGCCTGGTTGGTGCAATGAGCTTTGTTCCAGGTCCTTTCTTGACTGAAAGTATCTCTTCTCTGTTCTCCTTCGAAGAAGAGGTTTAAAATACATGTAGGCTGGAATGCTCACATGTATTGCAAATTGCTTTGCCAAATCATAGGTCTTGTTCTGCCCTTGAATTTTATGTAGCCATCCTGTTTTAATCACTAGCAGACTCTGACTGAATTTGCATGTCTTTATTCTGATTTTGAAAATCTGATTCATAGCTAAAGGTAGTGTGTTAACTTGGTGTTCTTTGCAGAGTGAATTATATGCCTTGGTTAAAGTATAAGTAATTATAGTGGAGAGTGTAATACCTTTCACGTTAGATTAGGTAAAGCAGAGGTTGCAGATTAGTTGAAGATGGTATGCACATTCTATTTCATGGCAATATTTTTGCATGATCTAAATAAGGAAAACTTAAAAAAAAGCATAAAGCTTTCGTCATTTCACAAGAGTTATCCTTTGCTAGATATTCTTTCTATATCACTGATATTGGTTTGCATGCAGTAAGTGGTACATTTCAAATGAGTGGTTAATCTTGACCACAGGGTCTTCCAGTATTTATATAATATTATTGGGATTCAAGAGAAACTTTTCCCTATTGATCATAATTCACAAACTCAACAGGACTTTCTCTTTTTTGTTAACAGGCTTGATATTTGCAAGTTCCCTGCCTTGACAGTAATCATCATGGACAGTGGTAAGTTTGTTAACTTAGTGATGAATGCGCATACTTTATTCTCCATGAAGGTCAGTATTAACACACCTGCAGGGTGTCCTCCCCACAAAATCCCTGTCAGTTCATGCAGAAAATATCCTCTGTTAATGAACTGGTTTTGGTGTTACTTATGATGTAGATTTTTGCTCACATGAAACTGAATTGAAATTGAATTGTACTGTTGTTCTGAGATAGGTACTATAAGCAGGCTATAATAAAAAAACTCCATAAACTTATTCATGGACCTTTGAAAGCTGGCTCCAGAAAGAAGAGTGTAGGGGTGAATTTCCAGCCTTGCATACTTTAGTTTAACTGTTCCTAAACTTACCCAAGTAACTCCAGGATCTCGGAGCACCAGTCACTTTTGAAACTTGAAATGTAAATGCTCAGAAGACTTTTCTCTTTTCTCCCCTATGCAAGCTAAATGGTTTAATCAAGATAATCTGCAGAAAGATTCAAATTTACCAGTAGCTGTAGCTTCTAATTTAAAATGAAGTATTTATTTCTAGTATTTGGTGGGTTTGGTCTACTTGATAAGGAGGCAGGGAAGGGGAGGCTGAATAATGTTCTCATCAGAGCTTTTATAGGAAACTTTGGTGCCCAAAATGGCTTGGGCTTTGCTTCTGCAACACTACTGTGTACTGAGAGACTTTTCTACACTGCTGCTTCCTGCTCCTTCTATCACTAAAGACTGAAGCCTATTTTCCTTGGCTGTAACAGCATCAGTTGGCAGGGTTCAGATATATTTATTCCCTCTAATGGACTCTTTATGTCCTTGCCTATATCTTTTGAAGATGTTGAGGGATAAATAAGTATGTGGAAAGAGAAGGGGCTATGGCAAGCTAAATCCTTCTGCATCTGCTCGAGCTATTTGATGGTATTGCTTGCATTTGGGGGCTGGAGGAGTGGAAATATTGGAAAAAGAAGTGTGTTTTATTGGTATTTTTTGTTACAGAGTATGGAATGCTTAAATTTTTTAAAAATTTTTTTAAAATAAATATATATTCTAATATTTTGTCAGACTTCATTGATCCAAAGCCCCACTTCTTGCTTTCTCTGGTCTTCCTCCACTTAAGCATTAAAGAATGCTTGGAGACTTAGCAGGGAGTGGTAGGTCTGAGCCTCCTTTTGTAAAGAGATGAGTACAGGTCTCCAGAGCTCATCAAGAACTGTAACCTCCTTTTAATAGGAAGTTTTGCTGTAGTGGTGACTATCACAGTGCACCAAATACACCGTAGTGACAAGAGTTTAAGAAACTGCTTTTCACTGAAAAGTGTGATTGGATAATCTGGAAAATAATTTAGACCTGATTTGCAGTAGAATTCAATGTCACATGCCTGCGTCGCTCCTTGTGAGGACTCTGCCTTGTTGCCTGTAGCGCTTGCATAAATGTTGTGAGCGTTACTGCTTTGGCCGAGTTTTTGATGCATGATTTTATAGGCTCTAGAGGCTGTAAAAGTAACTACTCTAAGTATAGGATGAAATTAGGCAGACAAGCATTAAACCATGGAACTCCTGGAGGAAGATAGGCTCAGTACCCTACATGATGTTATGCTTTTTTAAAACTTCGTAGGAGGTTTTGATGTAGGCAGGGTATAAAGCAAAATGTATACTCCGTATTTTCATAATTTAGAAATACATCATGTAGCAACTTTTTGTTTGTTTCAGATTGAATTTCTGTTCTCTATTATGATTGCACACAAGCTTCCCTGGGAATGTATAATAAGTTGAGCTGACTGTATTATGCCCTTTAATAATAGTAACTCATAACTAAAAGTTATGGTGTATTTGTAGCTTTCTGATGCATAAAAACTCTCTAAAAGCCAATTATTACTTGCACACAGAGAGCACTGAGGGCAAACATGTTTGAAGAAATAAATGTGTTCTAGTGCATCAAATTTGGTAGTTGTACATCTACATATATATTCTACCAAAAAATAAGGGGTGGAGGGTGAAAGGATTTAAAAATATTTATATTTTGTGTCTGTCTTACATAACACCAAAACTGTAACTTTGATTTTTCCTTATCCTATATTTGTTAGTTATCTCCTTAACGAAGTTAGTAATTAGGTTTAATCTTGCTTCTATACTTTATTCTTGCCATGTGCAATGTTTTCCCTGATCATCTTGAGCTCCACGGTAATAGCTATGGTGAATTCAGCCGCACTGTAGCCTGGCTAGGTGAGCATCCAACAGAGAGAGGTTTTTTTACATGCTTCTATGCAATTACAACTGAATGTCTACATTATGGTGGTCATGGAATACTAAGAAGTTAGTGGTTTCTGCACTATGGTTCCATTATCTCTTTTTAGGTGATTCATCAGGCAATGACTGATTCTCATTAAATCAATATCTTTCGATAACTACCTCCATCAAGATTGCTTCGATAAGTGTGCGGTGTGTTTTTTTGTGTTCTCCCGCTACATTTGTGTTAATTTCTGAATAAGGATTTAAAGCTATTAGGAGTCTGTGAAGCATTAAAAATACCAAATCAAACATACAAGTAGTTTTGCTTCATTTTTTTAATCTTGCAGGGTCAAAAGCAATTTCTAATCTGGACTAATCACAAGATTTATCAGATCCCTTCAGAATTAATATACTGTGCACTTTATTCTCTTCACTGGGCCTTTTTGTCTCTGATGTATGGGTTTCCATACTGTAGCTTGAGAGACTAGAGACTTTCTAAATATGGATTGCAAAATAGTGTGTGTGTGTGGTTTTTTTTAAGATAGTCATATATTGGCCATTTGTGAATATTGAATTATTTTAATGTTTTGCTGTTCTTCAGCATGTTTTGAAGCAGAGGTGTATGCTTAGCTCTTCTTGGAATACTGAAGTATTATCTAGAAGCTCATCCTAATGTATAGTGAACACAATATTGTGTGACATTGCAGCTTTTAAACCTTCATTCTTGGTTTGCTTCTTTGGTAAATTGGAAACTAAATGTAGAAACAAAGATCTGTGTATTGCTTCTGAGAGCTAATAGTTTAAAATCATTGTATTTTTGGCTGCTTGTGCTTTCTTCTTCAGTCCTTTTTCCCCTCTGCACACAATCCAAAATTATAATAGTTGCTCTTACTGCTTTTTTTCAGGGATTTGTTCCATCTGTGCAATGAGATTCCTTAGGTCTCATCTGCTGAAGGAAGGGAAACTGTTGATCTATAGTGCATTATCTGCTCCTCGGTGACTCCACATATGGACATTCCTAATAGTGTCTGGGCTGTAGCTTGTTCCGCTTCAGGAATGCCCACAGGATGAGTTGGTGAGAAGTAGGTAGAGCAGTGGAAGTTCATCCCTGTACGTGGTTGTGTGGAGGCTTCCTGATGTGGACAAATCCTTAATCATGTTGCATTTAGGTGATCGCTCAGGCATGTTGAAAGAGAACCGGTTTCTCAGGCCTTTGCCTAGAGAGGGAGTCGGGGAATTACGTGGGAAGTCGAAAGAAGCTGTCTCTTTTGGAAGAGATTTTTGAACATTACTTTATACTTCATTTAGTCAGTGAACTTACATGGTGGAAAAGGTCCATGTGCTGACTTGCGGTGCTATAGAAAACCAAAATTGCAGTAAGTGCAATTGTAGAGTTGTATGCACTGTCAGCATGACTAATAGTGTCATCTGTGTGGTGCATGTATGCACCTGGTAATTATATGTGTAAAAGTGGTCTGTTTTGCATATAGCAGGTTATTTTGTAAATACCTGGCTCCCACACAACTTTGTACCTGAACCATGTATTCAGCTGAAAACGTAAGAATGACTGATTGGTGTCACTGAGTTTAATCTTCAAATATTTCATCTTTTGCAAAAGGAAGATGGCAAAGTTTAATGATTTATAAAGTAAGTACACAGCAGATACTGAGCAACCTGAAACTGATGTAAAATAGATCAGTGGATCAGCCTCATTATGATACCCTCCTTGATGAAAAATGTCACCATGCCTAACCTGTAAGAAAGCAAAAGAATAGAGTGCTCGTCTTTATAGACTTGCTGCCTTCCTTTTTTTAATATTTAAAATATGATTATTTAAGAAAAAAACACAGCAGACTTTATTTCACATAAAATCATAGATAAATCACTTCAAGTCAGTATAACAAGACTTCAGTCTCTGTTGTGAGAGTTTGTCCTCACGGTGTGTTGGAGGTTCCCAAGCTAGCTCTAAATGAACCAATGCAAAGATGGTAGCATAGATCAGGAAAACAGTATGACTATGCAA
This sequence comes from Dromaius novaehollandiae, assembly GCF_036370855.1. Classification (NCBI taxonomy): domain Eukaryota; kingdom Metazoa; phylum Chordata; class Aves; order Casuariiformes; family Dromaiidae; genus Dromaius; species Dromaius novaehollandiae. The sequence goes on along the minus strand of NC_088098.1, from coordinate 126,627,341 downwards.
GTATGGCGGTGCATTGAACTAATGTGCCCCTGTTGTGCACAGTCACAGTCCACAGTGTTTTACAGATGTGGTTTTCTTGCTTCCTGGCCTGAAATAGCTGAAGAATTTCTGCATCATACACTGCAGACATCATTTGGGAGTTATTCTGTCCTCCAGATCTTGGAGTGTTCCAGTTTTGTGTTACTGTAAAAATCATTGGTCAGGGAAGTTGAGGGAAAGATGGAAGGTCAGAAGATGAGATTACTCCCAGCTCTCTTTGAACAGAAAACAACACCCCAGAAATGTTACTAAGGAAAGCAAGTTAATACCTGTGTCAGAACTTTGGAGATTCTTCCCTGCACCCTCCCCCCCCCCCCCCCCCCGTTTTTTTTCTTTCATTCACCGAATAACTCTCTAGGTTCCTGAGGAGTAAGTCCTTGCAATTGTAAAACAATGATATGTTAAGATAGGTATTATGCATGTGATTCAGGAAAATGGAATAAGGTACTCCTTTCTTTTTCTTTCTTTCTCCGCTCCCTGAAAACGTTGCTGTTCCAGGGTTGACATTTCTGAAGTGAAAGTAGAAAACCAGCTTCAAAATTGCTTAAGCAAATATATGACTTAGACTTAAACTTTGATAAATGCAGCTCTTTTAGTGTATGACTGTGGCTGGATAATATTCAGAAATATTTATATCTTCAAAAACTTATGAGCATTCAGGCTGTGATGTGCTCAGGCAGTTGCCAGTATTTTTTTATTTTTTTGGAGTGTTCACAAGCAAGTACTGTTTATTGTCTGTCACCTTAGTTTAGGAAATCACTTGAGCATGTGCCTGTCTCTTCTGAGTTCTCTTCTTGGGCACAGATTTTAAATCCTGAAGTAAAAATTTTAACATGATCCTGAGTGCTTTCTAATACAGAAATGGGATGCTAAATTGAGGTCTGTCATATTTACAACATTATAGTAAGAAATATTCCTGTCTAGATTTTCTATAATTAGTGAACAAAATTTGGAGAGATCTTTTAGTGTGTTAAATAAAAGGGAGGGCCTTAAAAAGTTTTTTTTTTTCCCCCCAAAAAGCACATTTTCTTTGAGCAATTTTACCATGAAATTTTGGATACTTTAAAAGTTCTTGAAATTTTAGAAGTGACTTTTGTTATCTTTCCTCTTATTCAGTGTTCCTAACAGAGGACAAGGCCAATTCTGTGTTAAAAAGATACCCAAGAGCCAACAGATTTTTGGAAGAATTAAAGCAAGGTGATATAGAGCATGAATGCCGAGAAGAAATCTGCACGTATGAAGAAGCAAGAGAAGCTTTTGAAAATGAGGAAAAGACGGTATGTTTTGGTGTATATGTGTGCATTAACACTAAACTGTTAGGTGTGATAAATGCTCATGTGCTTTCCAACATTATGCTACGTTTGTTTTTCTTTTTGGTCTGATTCTCTAAGCAAATGAGGTTTGCACAGTAGAGAGGGATAGACTGCAGAGTAGTAACTTTTGAATCTTTTGGCCAATTAAACCAAATTTGAAAGGGAGCAAAAGTCTCAGACGATTAAGCTCTTACAGTTTGTGTGAAAACTGGCAGCTGGAAAGAAAAGGAGCCTAAAGTAATACCCCCACTTGAGGAAAAGTAGACAAAACTTTGTCATTATCTGTTCTGTTTGGCAATAACACTTAGTCAAATGACATGTGTACTGGTTCTCCTACCATCACACACTTCAGTCTGATCTAGATATCGCAGATGCTGTTGTCTTGCATGGAAGAAGTCATGGGATTGGAGCTTTTATGGAGGAGACTTAAAAGCAAAGGGCACAAATTTTCATTTATTCCATCGCTTGTGGAACAGCTTGTTTGTTGAATATATTCACATGAAATGAGTGAGGAACTCAAAGCGTTCCTTTTAAAATATGCCTTTTAATCCTATATGCTGGTGTAGTTAGCCAAAGTGTTTGGTACTCAGACTATTAATAGTCTAAAAACTTGTAGAAAGAGAAGTGACATTCTTGAAGTTAACATCTGCAGGCCCCCAGACAGTCTTGACAAGCAGCACTGATCTGAAACAGTGCAAGAATAAGAATTTCAATGTTGCCATATGTTATGCAAGGGCAGTAATTTATTAACTTCAGTGGACTTTTCTGCTAAAGCAGATACTGGCCACACAGAATTGTTGCGTAAGTCTGTGTGCAGCAGTTTGCAGTATGCCAGAAGGATACTTGGCACTTGAGACGTCGGTTTTTCTAATTCAAAGAAGCTTGTGGGCCAGTGGCTCTGCAGCAGTATCTGCAGATCATACCCAACATATCTTAAGTTGCATCCCAACAAATAAAAATGGCACGTAGGTATTTGATTGTGGCATCTGACATATTCAGGGCCCTCACAAATAAATATGTATATTTTTTAAATGTAAGAGAGACCTGGATGAAACTGGGACTGAATTTTGGGATAAATCTAAATTAACAGGTGCTTAAAAGTGTCACTCAGAAAACTTCTTTTCAAAAAACGCATCCATCTGTTGTGTGTTTCTGCACAGGGAAATTGTACATGCAGGTTTATGGGTTAATGGGCAGGATGGCACAAGGAACTCTATAGACTTCTTTCATCATTTATAAAGATCATGTTATTTCACTCTTCAATGGCTACATCAGAAATTGTTGTCTATGGCAAAGGCATATTCAACATTTGAAATACTTGGCATCTTTTTGTTGGAGGTCATACCTAGGGAGATGGAAGGCTGGAATTAGAATGAGAACTTTCTTATTTATTAAAAGGAAGTAGTGGATTGTGTGGTGTCTCTTCAAAGCGGCTTCGTTCTGACATTTAAAGCGCGTGCACACACACACGCTTTTACCTCCTAACCTCTGCTTGGTGTGGTGATTGCCGATGACAGCTCATCGTGTAATGAAGGCTAGCACATAACATGACACGACTTGCATGAAATTTTAACACAGTATCGCTTTTTCTTAAGTAGCATGAGAAGTTCAAGCCACTAGTGAAGGCATGACCTAAATGTGTTGCCTCTCAATTCAGCTTCTTTTTCTCTTTAAAATATTTAGGAGCATTCTGGTTTTTGGTAGATAGTGTTTCCGTGGCAGGAGGTACTTGAGAAACAATTATTTTTCCCATCTTGCCAGTCTTTCCATGTCACAGTGCAGAGGAGATTCTCAGTAAAGTCCATTGCCCGTCGTACATTTCTTTTACTGTCTCCTTGTTCCCCAGCTGCTTTGATCTGTTTTTGATAGCTTGCTAATGTACCATCCTTAAGCAGCTGCAGTCATGCCTGACCAGCCTCCTTTACTTGGGCTTTATGTGGTCCGTTGTTCCTCAGCTGTATCCATCCTTACAGTCATTTAGTAAGTCTTAACTTCTGTGTCCTGGCTGTGCTGTGTATGTTAGGGATACATACATAGTTGTCATTGAAATACTGAATGCCTTTAATGTTGTGTGGGCTTGGGGATTTTGTGGTATTTGGTATGTTCAGAAATATTATTCAAAATTATAAAGTTAATAAAGATGATAACTGTTAGGAAAGTAAAGAGTAGAGCCAAAAGGGAAGAATTTACAGTACTTTGTGATACCATGTGGATAAAATACAATGAGAAATTCAGTATTGACAAATGTGAAATAATGACAAATGTGATCTGGGTTTATAGAGAATCTGTGAAAACTTGAAATTAATGCTCAGCAGTCAAAAAGAAAAAAGAGGAAAAAGCAAACTGAATGCTAAGAATTCTAGGAAAGGAATAGGAACTGAAATGGAGAACATAATTATGCCATTGTGCACCTGCATCTTGAAAGTGCAGTGTACAGTTCTGGTTTCCCTAGCTCTTTGAAAGCAATGTAGAAGCTAAGTAAGACCCAGAGAAGGGTGACAGTTGATCAGAGATATGAAAAGACTTATATAACAGTAGGACTGGAAAAGAATTAAATCAGGGAAGATGTGACAGATGTCTGTGAGGAGCATGAAGAGATTTGAGCAGGGATTATGATGGCAGTCGCTTGCCATCCTTCTGATAGGAGAGCAGAGGGGGCATCAAAGGAAACTAGAAGGTGCATGCTCAAAATAAACAGAAGCCCTTCTTCTGACAACACGTAGGAGAGCTGTGGACTGCCTTGCCACAGGATGTCTTGGACGCTAGAAGCTTATAAGGTTAAGACAAGAATGACATAAATGAATAGAGGATAAATCGGTCCAGGATTATTGAATGAAAGGGGCCAGCTTTAGCTAATGAAGTTCTTGAAATATGTGGAAACTGGGAGAGTATCGCTATGTGCTTGTGCTTGTACTCTCCTTTGGCAACCCCTATCGATTGTCAGGAAGAAAAGAGAGGCCTAGATGGACCTTAGGGCTGACATGTAAAGCTGTTTGTATGTAATACCTGTAGTCTGCAGAAATGGTAGCATTGTGTGTGGTCACTGGCCAGTTGTCAGAGGTCGTTGTGGGACTCAGATTTGTTTTAAGGTTAATGTGCAAAATATCTTGATGCAAGCTGCAGCACTGATATTTGTTTTATTTCTGTTAACTCTTATTTTTCAAAAAATTGTGCTCTGCTAGGATTTAAAAGGAAATCACAGCAGTTATAGCTCTTTATTTGCAAGTGTTACATATTTCCCACAAATCTTACTTTGAATACTGCAGAAACTGCAAGGTCCTCTGTATAGTTCTTCTTTCTCCTCCCTCTCCCCATGTATATAAATACACATTAAAAAAAAAAAAACCTAAAAAGCTTAGTAAGCAACCCCAAACCTGTCAGCACCAGCACTAAAATGATGTGATTAAATAAGGCTTTTAGCATCAGTATGTGTCTAATTATGAATGCTGGATATTTATCTGGCAGAGAAGAGATGAATTTTTTTCCTACCACCTGAAATTGAGGGCAGACTAGACAAAAACAGCCTAGCAGATACACTCGCTTGCTATTATTGCTTTGGTTGTACCTGCTACCTCCTGATACGATATGCCAATTAGAAGAGTGCTTAGTTAGTCCGCCTTTAAAACAAGTCAGAACGTGGATCAGGAGTTACTTGAGGCTGCCAGAACATAGTAAAGGCCTCAGCTCGCATTCTTAGCATGGTGTCACTCTCCTTAACTTTCATGTGGATCACATATTTGATTTGGTGTGCAGATCTAGTTGGCTAAATGCTGACTGTATTCTGAATAGATAATGATAGTAAAGTACTAGAAATGCACTGATGAAAGACTTTTAATTGGCAGATTGGCCGTAGCTGCCCTTTTAGGTGTGATGCCCTTGAGAGATTGTTGGGGGGTTTTGTTTTTTGTTTTATTGTTGTTGTTGTTGTTTCAAACCACATTTGCATAAGCAACAAGAAACGTGCAGAAAAGTGGTTCTTGACGGGAATATACATTAGATGTTTTCTAAGTCTTTTCCATTGCAGTTATCTGATTCTGTGGCCTACTTAACTTAGTTTTTCAGCCTTTTAAGGGCATATACGCCTTGTATTCCCAGCTAGGCGGTGCTTTAGGGTAAATGATTACTGGAGTGTCCTCATAAATCACAAGTTAATAATTTCATGAAGTAGAAAGAAGGTCCTTTTTGTTATTGGATTAAGAGATCAGCAACTATGGAAATGATATTTTGTGTAAGATTTCCAACTTTTAAATTACTCTTTAACTTTCTGTATTAATTCTACAACTGCTTTCTGGGTTTTGTGCCCCCCCCCCCCCCCGCCTGCCTCTCTGTCTCTCTCTCTCTCTCTCTGTCTGTCTGTCTGTCTCTGTCTGTCTGTCTCTGTCTGTCTGTCTCTGTCTGTCTGTCTCTGTCTGTCTGTCTCTGTCTGTCTGTCTCTGTCTGTCTGTCTCTGTCTGTCTGTCTCTGTCTGTCTGTCTCTGTCTGTCTGTCTCTGTCTGTCTGTCTCTGTCTGTCTGTCTCTGTCTGTCTGTCTCTGTCTGTCTGTCTCTGTCTGTCTGTCTCTGACACACACACTCACACACACACTTTTTCATAGCAGTTTGTAAGACTTTGCACTGTGCAAATTCATCAGAGTTCTCCATGTTTTTGTTTGGTTGTGGGTGTTACTTGACTTTGTCCGGGTGGCTTATACTCATGGTGTGTCTTCACTTTACAATGTAGCATAGTTGTGGCATGGCAGAGTAGAGAGGAGGCTGCTTGGAAGCTGAGCTTAAGTAACTTGAAGTATTAGTTTCTTGTGGTTTCTGCTAATTCTGTCTGGAACTAACAGTCTTTGTGGTTCTGTTTGCTATTTGGCTTGCAAAAATGCAAGCTGGAAACTTTGTGTTTGGTACATTAGTACTTCTTGTTTTTCTTTTTTTGAAGAGGAAAATTTAAAGCAAGTTTTGGTTTCTTTTCTTTTTTTTTGACTAAGCAAGTATGTTTCTTAATTTTTTCACCTGTATACAGAACTTTTTTCCTCCCTCTTTGTAAGGAAGACCTAGATCTGGAGTGCTATAATTTTGAGGGACTCTAAAATGTCTTGATATTTGCTTTGCTGTGCTTGTAAACAAAAATGGACATTATACTTTCATCCTCAACAGTTTAAACTTTTACCTTAAGCTCTTTATGCACCTGTCTGGTCACACCATTAACTTGAACACTTTCCATGTGTGTGAACACACAGACCTCCCCCCCCCCCCCCCCCCCCATTCTGAACTAACTGCCTGCCGCTGAGAAAAACAGCTTTTCTACTGCTTTGCCACGTGGCAGAGTGAAGAGAAGAAACGCTGGTATTTCAGCATTGTGAAGAAGCTGCAGACATTTTCTCCAGCAGATAGAGCTAAGCTGACAGTAACATGGAGAAACTTTACTGAAATGCCAGCCACAGCTTATTCTCTGGTGTAAGGTTACTCTTTTCTGTACAGCCTCCAACTCAAAATACATTAACAACGGAAAACTGATTTCTTCATTTTTGTCAAAAGTACTTTTCTCCTCTACGGAGCCTTTAAAATGATACATCCTTGCTTAGTGTATTTGCTGTTTTTCAGTAGATTTTGGCAAATTTGGCCCCCAAAACAGCCATTATATTTTACTCCTTTGGTGCTGCCAAGGCAGCAGAACAGTGAAGTGAAAAGCTTGGTTCCAGCAGAAATAATAGCAATAATAATTCTAATGAACCTTTGTCTGTTTTTTTAGTTAAGAATACATTTATTATTTATTCCAGCTAAAGATCTAGTTGGATGTATTCAGACCAGAGGGAAAGGAAATAGGTGCCACAGATCTTCCTAGTTGTCTGGTGATCTTAACTTAATGTTAGTTTTTCTAACTTAAATATATTCTTTTAAAATCAGCACAGTTGATCTGAGATTCACTGACAAACAATGGATGGAGTCCCTTGTAGCCATTTCTACAGTCATTTTTCAGTATGGACCCATATTATTTGACTATTTGGCATCCACATGTACTAGCTTTGTCTTAAAGCATCTTCTGACAGAGATATTTAAATACACTTTCTAGTTTCAGCTTTTATCTTTGAGAAATTGTTTGCCAGTAACAAATCTTCTTCTGATTTTTCTTTTAATTCTAAATGGATAATTAAGTGATTCTCATCTTTCACAGACATATGCCCACCGGGATGCTTTATGACAGCCCCAAGAGCCTTCTTAGAGTGTTTGTTTGTATGTACATCCATGGTGTGAATGTGTAGCCCCAGCCAGTCATTTGATACAGAGGCCTTTTGGCCCGTGTGGTGCCTAAAGGGATGTGCATATGCTCTAACTTTCTTTTCATGTTTGAAGTCTGTATCGAAGTGTATTCTAGACCTCTCCTCTGGCCAGAAGGTATTGCTGTCTGTCCTGGTGTTTCAGTATTCTCCACACAAGGGAGAAGAGGAAGCGTCTGGAGAAGCTTGCGCATGCTCCCTTTGGACTATAGTAGTGCTGGGGAACGTGGAAAATAGGCAATAATAAAACACTGCTTTACACACGTGCACAAACACACACGCACAAGCTTCCGCAGATCTGCTAGGAAGCGTCTTATCAGATCTGCAGGTACATTAAAGTTGTGCAGAAAGCAGGTACATTAAAGTTGTGCAGAAAGCATCTTTGCTTTTCAGTCAGTTGAGATGAGCTATCAATGCAGGTTTTCCTCTTCAAGTGTAGCATTGACGGTAAGGTTCTCACCAAGGTCATGGAGGCAGTACCGGTCATAACTTTGACTCTGTTTCTCTTCATGGTCGATTAGGTAGTAAAAACGAACAAAAAACCTGCTTCCAAGCAAAATTCAGGATTTTTTTGAACTGTGTTGAGAGTCTTTGACTCTTTCATGCGTCTAACAAACGATATTACTGTTTATAATTCCAGTACAGAATTTGCCATAGTGTTGGAGGAATGGTATTGTTGGTTTCTGTTCAGCTGTTATATGCAATCGCTCTCCCTCCTGTGTGTGAATGGCTAATTATTCTTGCTTTAAAAATGTCAGTAAAGATAAATGGAGTTATTTCTGTTTCTTGCCAACAACAATTCAGATTTCTCAAGTTTGTTTTGAATTCTGATGCTCTCCACTCAGTTCGGTGTCAACTCCATGTATAGTAACCAAACTTTTTCTTGCCATCATTAATGAACATATTGAATGGTACTGAAACTATGACCGACCTTTGCATATCTTGATAAAGCATTCCTCTGGTTTGACATGGACCCTTGAATATTTAGTGAGGTATCTGTAAAAGCCGTGGGGATGACAAATAGCATATTATTTGAAGTATGTATCTGGGAATTCAAGTCAAAACAGACCATTCTGTAATTCTCCAATTCTTTTTCTTTTCAACCTTTTAAAGGTATGGTCTATGTTTCCCTTTTTTCTTGTAGTTTCAGAATTATTCGCATCTGTTGCAAATTTCTACTGTCATTTGTGCTGGAGTTGTTGTTAATCTAATCACAGCTGACTCTGGTCAAGCAAATCTTTATTTTTTTCCAGTAGTGTCACTCAAAAAGAAAATCATGTGTGTACATTTTTTTTCATATAATTACTTTTTTTGTTGCTTTTACTTTGTCTATTCAGACCTGTTAAGTCTTCAATATTCAGCGTGGAGCTTGCATTAGACTTTGTCCGTCTCCCTGCTTTTACCTCTCTTTCCCAATGGTTGTCTGTGTGGTAGGCAGAAGGCAGCCTGAAATATGGTGTGCCACCCTGGGTGTGATTAACAGCATCTTGCATGAAAGAGAAATGTTAAGAAGCAGTTATGGAGTGTATCTGTGCTCAAAAGCACTGTGTGTATGCTAGCAGTTGTTTAGTGCTGCAGCCAGCCTCACGTGGTGTAGGATACCCCCTCCCCATATTATACAGCAAATGCCTCTCTGTCACATGACCTAAGGTACATGATCTCTGAGGTTTAGAGAGAAGCAATTTGGGAGATTGGTCTGTCTTCCACGACTTGTTTAGTTTGGAATCCATGCTGCCTGGCTTAATTTAGATGATTTGGACCTCAGTTTTATCAAAAAGAGGCACAATGAAGACTTGCTTGTGATGTTAAGCCTTGGAATTTAGGGAACACATTTGATTCCAGATTGCTGTAGAAATTAAATAAATAAGCTATTTTTTAAAAAATACTTGCATTGAGTGTGGCTGCATGAAGAACTGATCTAATAAATAAATAGAAAGGACTCTCATGATAGCTGGTAATTTAATACAATTAATTAGACCCTTGTCCTAGCTGTATGGGTTCTCAGGGGACTGCTTTGTTCATATGTGAAATGATTTGGCAAGTTCATGTGGTGTTGCTCTTAAGCTTAGTAAATTCTGAACCTAAAACATTGTGAGCATGTGTTTTGTATCTGCTATGCTGGCTCTGGTTTTGCACAGGGCAAGCCCAGTCTCCACATTAGAGGGGCCAAACTGCTTCTGGACTCAAACTGCCTCAGAGATCAGTATGTTGCTGTTGTCTATTTAATGGTGTTCTTGTGGCAGCAGTCCTGAACTAATAAACTTTGATGGGTCTGATTTGCTTGTGCATAAAATCAGTCAGTCTGCAACCTGAATAAAACACTTGCTAATAACTGAGCAATGACCATATCAGTTTTCTTGGTGAGTATTTTATAAATATTTGCATGTGAGATGTGTGGTGTCACGTAAAATAGATACCAGCATGAATATGAAGAGGCAGAGCTCTGCATTTTAGTTTGAGTTCAGAGTTTCTGGCATGGCTTGTGATTTTGTTTTATTTTTTTCTTGAATTATACATTGCTATAAAACACAGTGGAAATTCCTCTTGATAGGAGAGATCTTGTATCACAGGTGAGGATGATTACTTTTTGAGACAGAATATGCTTTTCTTTGTACTAGTTCTGCATAGCATTCACTGCAGGGAGAGTTGGATGGTGACATGATCCTTTGTGCTCCTGCCTGTGCATATTAGTAGTATAGCCAGAAGTGTTTTCAAGTACTAATGTCCCCTTTCATCTTTTTGTTTTGCCTTGTTCATATTTTCACTTTGTTCCATTTATCTGTAGCTGAGTTACCAATTTTCTAGGATATATTAAGTTCTGTGTGTGATATTCTTATACTGCTGAAGCTATTTTTAAGTATAAACAGAGAATTTGAAACAACTCAAAGCAAGCTGACAGCTATAGCTTTATAGAGGGTGGGGGAAGTCTGAAGTTTGAGATGACAGCACAACACAGTTATCCTTTGCCAAAACGTTCAATCATTCTGAAACAGTATTTCCCTGTGAAATTGTATTACTATATTATTATAACTAAATAAAAAGAGAAACCTAACTTTTGACCTTGAGTGATGCAGAAAAACTTTGATTCCACAGTTGTCTGCGATGCATGCTGATTATATTTCTTACCTATTCCTGTCTCTGCTGCAGATTTGTAAATATTAAGCACCGATACAGAAATCTTGCAGGCAGTGAGGAGTTGGTTTAAAATAAACCAAAAAACCAAAGCCTCTTTGTATCAGTAACTATATCAAAAGGAAACTTGGAAATTTATTTTGTGTGCTTATCCATGCTGGTTCTCATTTTGATCATCAGTACTTTTTTTTTTCTCATTCATTTAAAGCAACTTGATTAAAGTGTTTTTAATTGTCTTATAGTTTCTGACTTACCCTGTCTTGCTCTTCTAGAAGGAGTTCTGGAAAGTCTACAAAAATGGACTTCAGGGAGAAAGTAACACAGGACATACCTGGTATTCATTTTACCTTGCATTTCCATTAATCATTGGCCTTTTTGTTATCCTCATTGTCATTTTTGTCATATGGAGGTGCCTGTTTAAAAAGAAAATGCGTAGACAGTCCATGTACATGCATAGGGGAGCCCACGAAGCAATGGGTGATGGTGCTGTGGCTGACGGCAGAGGTCCGCTTCCGCAGCCTCTCAGCATTGTTCATTCCCCACAGGAGGAATTGTATGAAGTCAGTGGGCTCTCTCCAGGAGGCCTGAGCTATACAGATGGACGGTCAGACTCAATATCCACAAGGCTATCAAACTGTGATCCTCCTCCTTCATATGAGGAAGCCACTGGTGAAATCAGTACGAGAAGTGAAACTGAGCAACACTTAGATCCGCCCCCACAATATGAAGACATTGTGAATTCCAGTTCAGCCAATGCAATTGAACTAGCGCCTGTTATCACCAGTATTAAATAAAGCAAGAAGAGCACTATTGACTTTTTAAAAAACTACTAATCATTTTGTAGCACTTTATCTTGGCTTATTATGCATTTCTGTAATTTAATGGACTTGTATAATGAACTTTTGGGGGGTTCATTTATGGTTTGGGTTGTTTTTTTATTATTTTCTTCCTTCCTACAGCAGGTCTTAAAGATCAGGAATCTGTATTGAGAGCATAGTGCAGGTACAAATGTGGTGCTCTGTCATACTTCTCAAAAGTACCTCCACTTTGAGGGATGTCACTTATTTTATTCTGAATGTTGTCTGCATTCCCTACAGATTTGTGTAATCCCCTTCCCTTCTTACTGCAAACTGTCAGAATTGCCTAAAGTAGGGAACTCTTGAGCAATGTTTCAGAAAGTTTTTACACTAAAGGGACTAATTTTGCAGTGTTCTCTCTTGTCTGGTTGGTTTCTTTTCTCACTTGGATCTTTGTAACTTGCTGCACCATATCCTAGGCCTGAGGGCTGAGAGCAGTATGCCTTTGAGCACAAACCAGGATATCAGCAAAGTATGCTGGTTTAATAGCAATAATTTCACAGTCCTAAGAGACGGGGTGTATTCTAAAGCTTTTGCCATTACAACTCAAAATTCTATACCCGTTTTGAAGCTAGTAATTCAAGATAGCAGTTAGAGAATTTAACAGTACACTCTTTGGTGTGTTCTGCTTTTCCTCTCAGTTTTCCTATGTATTTTTACTCGTGAATCCTAGAGAGGAGATGTGTGCATATGTTAGTATGCACTTGTAACTAACAGTAAATAACAAAATAATAAAGATAATGGATAAAATCCTGATCACTTGGATGAGCTAGAATAGTCTTCGCTGGAACCAGGATTTCATTTATTGAACATAACATGAATCCTAAAGTAATACTTTCCCTTTTTTAAAGAAGAAAAAAAAGGGGCGGGAGCATTTGGAGTGTGTGTATTTTTTCTCTTCCTGTCCTCCCTTCCCCCTGTTATGAAATAGAAATCCCTTCCCCAGATCCTGGTGTTCTCCTGCCTCTTGCATTCTTACACATAGCATTTGTGCACCTTATATTGATGGCTGTGGAAATCCATTGCAGAGAACTTTGGTACCTTTTTTTCAGCAACTTTATTTCTTACCCATTTCAACAAAGTGCTTCTGTTGCAAAAGTTAACACTTTGAAACAATGAAAAATGAATGTACTTTTATTTCCTTATAACAAAGAATAACGTACTTTTATTAATGATGTGAATTCTTAAAGTACGCTTCATTCACAGTGTAAAGATGCCTTTTTTCACAGCTTTTAGATTATAGATGCACATGGACTGATTTCACATATGCTAAGCAGAGTAAGAAGTGCTGCTTAGCAGGGTAATTGAGGCTCGTATCAGAATTTGTGTGGCCAGCCAGGCTCTGCTCTCTCCAGGTGTGAGCTGTGAAGTGTGAGGGCCCACCATGTTGTATCTCAAGGACACAATACAGGCATACCCCCAAGTATAAATTTGGAGTGACTTTGAGGATTGGAGTGTGGATTTCTGATAGATTTGATGCAAGTTAAACTAGATACTTGTATAAATTTCCACCAACTGGTTTAGAAACTGATAATAGTTAAGCTGGTGCAAGCTATAGTGTGACAGTGCCTTTTTCCATGCTTGGAGCAAGAGTTCAGTATTCAATTTAGCTTGTGAACATTCATTTTGGTTCTTTTTCTTCCAACACCCAGATCGCATGGCATTAGCTTTAGTATTGTCTGTGTTCTACTAATCAATTAACACTAGCCAAAGTATATTTAGTCCTGAAGGCTACAGTGTTAAACTGGCTTTCTTAAAGTGACAGAAAACCAAACTGCATCCTGTTCCAAAGACCTCAAATAGAACACCAATATCATGCACTTGATGTTGTCTTTAATGTCATGCATTTGTTTCTGATATGTGCCCTTGTATCTGCTGTCTTGTGGGGGGTTGGCCTCTCTCTTCCCTAAGGAATTTTACAGAAAACTGCTGCAAACAAATATATGGACATGCTTGAGTGAATGTATATACGCACCTCTGTAAAAATCTGATACAATGTACTGACAAATGAAATAATGATCCTGTGATTAGTTTCATTCTCACTTTTGGTGAAGAGCAGGTTGTCTGAGTTGTCTGCTGGGGATCTTCACTTGCAACAGCAAAATGTATGGAGCTAATGAATGAGCTCCAGACCCATCTGTTGTCAGAAAAACAAAACAAAACAAATTTATTTACATGTATTATTTGTAGTAATAGATATTGAGCAGATAAGTACAATATATTTTGGACAATTACAGTATGAATTGCCTGTATCTTGTCTTTGGACTGTCTGACCTTTTCTTTTGAAGTGGTTTTAGCGCTTGTGGAAAGTCCTAAATTGCCAGTGGTAGAAGTTGAATCTTCTTTTGTACTGAACAACAGTTAATATACTGCCTCTCACCAGGCATTACCAAGATGAAGTGCCTCCCTCTGAACGTGCAGGAACCACCTCAAATAGAGCTCCTAGTTCAATCACCATGCCATTCTGGCAGCTCCCAGGCATGCCAGCACAGCTGGCAGTTCCAGTGGTAACGTTTTTTTGTTGGGGTATGAGACTTTCCTGTAGGAAATGCATGGAGATCATCCATCTCATATCAGGTCATTCAGGAACTCTCAACCCCTGAATATGGGCAGTCTGGTTTGGAGATGAGCCAGCAGTGAAAAATTTTAACATTCTATATTCCATTAGCTGTTTTAATGGCCTTACGTTTCTGGTTTCTAAGTAGAATATGTTGCTATATCCTGTAGTTATTTTTGCTTGAAATACAAAAATAATGCTTGTCCTTCCAAAAAAAAAATCTAAAATGATTTGTGACAACCATTTATTGGGTCATGCTTTTTTTCTCATCCAAGCAATTTTGGCCGATAGACTAAAGTCTTGGTGAATATACTTTCATAACTAAACTTTTACATGCGGCAGTTATTCAAATATATTTCCATGAGCAGCTTTCTCCATGTTGGAATAATGTCAAATTACAAAATATTTTTTTGTTAAGAGTGGGAAATGAACTTTTTAGTCTTGTAACTGGCTTTTCTGATCTGATTGGAAAATAAAATTTCTTTTACAGTGGGTTTTTTATGCAGCATTTTTTTTTTCCAGATCACTCGCTGATTTTTATTAGCCTATAATTGCATTGTCATGCAGTAAATATTATAAACTTACAGTTTTACCTCTCTGAATGTTCTGAAAGTCTGAAAGCAGCACTGGCTTTGCTGATGAAGTGAGTAGTCAGGATACTGCCTTTTCCACTTTCAAATATAATGTTGAGTTTCATCTTGTATTAGGACTAAGACGATTTACTTACTAATAACTGAGTTAAATAGAGATGTCATTGTTTAAGAAGTTATGGAAATTAACTGTTTGCTTAGATGATGTTTAGCATCCATGGAGGTTGTTCTGACTTCACTGGATGTAAATAACCTCTGATTACAGTATTGCATATTTTAAAGGGTTTTGGTTTACATTAAATTATCATATTTAAACATTCTTGCCTATGTTTATAGAAGAATTTTTTTGTGTAACATTTGTTTTTGGATTTGCTAAATAAAGATTTTTTTAAAATGTCTTTAATGCTTCAAAATATGAATTCTGTGCAACTGCAGTGAGAACTAACTACTAGTGTATAAAGAGGTGCTGTTTTAATTTCCATTGATTGTTATATGTACCTTATCAGTGGCAGTGATTTGTTTTCTTTTGATATATTTAAATTTAATTTTGTTTTCAAGTCAACCTGATATTCTCTCAAAACTTGGTCTCACTTTAATCAGATTTTTGAATTGCATTATTTGCCATGTAAAAACAAATGCATTTGCAGTATCCACAGCTAAATAACAGTCGCAGGTAGTGGTGAAAGTAGAAATTATTCTTTATTACAACAAAATGAAACAATACATTGTAAAAAATAGTTTAAAAACAAGTCAGAGGACATCATTTCAAAATTGGCTTCAGCCATTTTATGGAAAGTCACTGCTCAGCTCTGCTTCAGCTCTGTGAAAAAGGCAAACAATAGCAAACAAAAACCCTTGTAATTATATAGACACTTGTTGGAAACCGAAGATATCTGTTCCAAATGAGAAATTTTGTGGCATCATTTCTCGCTTGGCTGCTGCTAAATAGGCTAAAATGTCCCTGCTGTTTTTTACGCTAACTTACTGTATGACTGGAATCCATAGGAAATCTTATTAAAGTGTGATAGAAGGTACATATTTCAGAATTTCATGAACACAAATGCAGTTTTATACTGGTCATAACAAAAGTGCATAAAAAGTCACTTGAAACAATGTGTAATTTTCCAAGTAAATGGCTTGTTGTCATGTACATATTAAACACTTCCCTTGGTGGGTTTTTATTTGCGTAGTTCAGAACAATGTCATTGGAACAGAGCGTTCTGGTTTTAGTTAAGTGACATTCACAATGAATGTACAGTGTCCTGAACATGAATAAATTAGGTTTGGCTGTTGAGTTTGCAAATGGTTCAATGCATGATTGCCTCTGCATGCCGAACTTAACTATTGAAACAGAAGAGGATGGGATGTTAAACTGGTATCATGGATCTCAGTGCTTATAAAGAATAATCATAATAGATTACTAGTAATAAAGGTACAGTATTTACTGCTTCATATACCCCAAACACTATTTTCTTAAGTTCTAAATCATACTGACAGATTCTGTTTTATCTTCTGTATAATGTGAATGCTGTAAATATTTCTCATGCTACTTGTAAATTTTTAAAAAGAAGAAAAGTCATGTTCATCTGAAAGCAGTGAGATGACATCTGTACTATTTCATTGCTTGCTGCACACATATTTGATTGATTTGCTGCAGGGTAATCGAACTTTAAGCTCTGCCAAAAAGTTGAATACACTTTATTCTTGCAGTAGAAACAGTTGCCTAATCTCAGTAATTGTACTTATGAATTGGCAGTAGGTTGTTGAACGCTAAATAACAAGTCAGTGTAAAAAAAGGCCTTGCCTATGTTCTGTTGAATATATATAGTATGCAGCATTTGCTTAACATTTGGCTCTCTGCAGCAATGTTTGCTTTAATATTAGGACACTTGTGTTCTCTTTCCCTGTCCTATCTCAGTATATCATGCAATAAAAGCACCTCAGTGTATTTTGCTTTTTTCCTCTGTCTTAGAAATAACAAAAACTAAGAATCAAAGCCTTTTGCCTGACCAACAATTTTCTTCTCCTGTTGGAAGCTTCATACATTCCTGCCTGACTCCCAGGATTGGTTTTGAGAAGCTTAAAGCAAGAGGGAAACAGAAACTCAGAAAACTTGCTAAGCATCCTCTCGATAATGAAATCTCTGCATACGAAGTAATCAGTACCAGATTGTCTCTCTGGCCTTTTCTGTGGCACAGGATGTGTTTTCCCACAGAATATGCCTTGGACCAATTCCATAGGTTAGAGGCTCACAATTTTATTTTCCCTTATTTTCTTACTGAGCTGTGATCACTGGCGGTGGCGCAAGAACAGCTTTTTGCTGCACACAAGGATTCCATTGTTCCGTCAGTGATTGCAAACTGTGAGCTCTGCGTATATGAGGACTTAGGACCGTGAGTCCCCAGGTGACTGTAGGACCGTTTAATACAAACTAAAAAACATCGTAAAACTCAAGCCTCAGTGAAAGGAATGATGTAACATGAAGTCATCCCTGGCTTTTTCCTAGATGTAATTTCAGAAACGGAAGGGAATTTGTCTACTTCCATTCCTCGTCCCCTTACCTTGCTGGCTTGGTTACACGCACACAGTACTTCAGTGTTGGACAGACACAAGTGAGGGGTTGAGTGCCTGCAATTTGGGGTCAGATACAGGCTTCAGTGTGCTTTACACACTTTTGCAGCTTTTTAGCTTATAATGTTAAAGCAGCCACCACATATGGGTCATTTCCAAGATTAAACCACAGCAGACAGCATTTCTTTCTGTGAAAAGTGGTATTGTTGGAACAAAGGATGGTGTGACTTCAGCTCAAAAATTTTGCCCTGCTTGCACCCCTAAACTGTCTTCAGAAGTATTTTCCACTCCAATGTCTGCTGTCTTTCCTAGTAGTAATATTTATCTCTCTGTATATATCTTTGTATCCTTTTTTCACCAACAGTCTTGTGGGCTTGTGTTTTTGAAACTTGGCTGCTGTCTCTAAATGTACTTCTTTAATTGAACAGCCATGTGAAATCACATTTTGGATTGTTTCCAAATCAACAAGTACAACTTTAAGAGTGCTAGTAAAAGTGTAATAAAGGCTAGGCACACATACATATTCATTTGCTATTGGAGTAGGCAATAGTAAGCAAATTCCTTTGTGAGAGCACCTGCCAAGTGGTAAAGATTGAAGGTAAACGTCAACTTCAAAATAAAAACAGCTGCTTTCCATGCAGAAAGATGCTGACCACAAACCTATCAGGAACTGTGCTACTCTACACCTCTGTTGCTCTGAGAAGTTTTGCACAATTTGAGAGGGTTTCATGCGGAACCAGAAATCCGTGGCATCGTCGTTTGTGGTGTGTGGGCTGCAGTCCGTCTGCTGGGCTAGCGGGAGCTGTGGGCTGGGGAGAAGGCTAGTCATCTTGACAATAAGTACAGTCCAGTGAATTGTATGTTAGTTTTGCTGTGGGTTTCACCCGCAGTAAACATACTGTAAAGTTGAAGGTTCTGTGCTCTGGTGAGCGTGTGGGCGCTCACCAAAATTTAGGGTGGCTAAGGTGTAGACACAGGGACAGCTGAGAACAAAGCATGGCTGCAGTGTGTACACACTCGTAATGGTCTGCTGTAAATCACCTTTCCAGATGGATCATGTGAAATATGGCATTAAGTTCTCCTGTCCCCAACACGTCCCTGCAGCCTAGCTGTGCAAGCCATGCCAGTGTTAAGAGTGCCCAACGTACTGCCATCAGTGCCCTTCGGAACAGCTTCATACAGTCCGACAAACAAAGCAGCTGAAGCAACGCGAGGAATACAGTTACTGGCTGTAGGAATTGTTATTAACATCTGCATAACTTTTTTGTCCAGATAATTTTTAATAATTTAAAACTTCTGCAAAATGAAACAATGTCTAACACGTTTAATGAGATATACCTAGTAATGGTAAGAAGCTAGCTGCTTAGTTTTTCTATTTTTGTTATTTTTTCCTCCTAAGTTGCTGATTTTTGCATTTTATTTAAAAACACCGTTGAAGAATGATCCTTCCTTGTTCTGTTCCCCCCCCACAAAACCTTGCAGATGCTCTTACATCAAATATATAAAAGCTGATATATTCAGTGTGCAGATTCTTTAGAAGAAAAGTAGGTTCAGAAGTATTTTCTAATATTAATGTTCTATTTTCCTTAATATTTTCAGCCTTATAAAATGTTATTTGTAGCTCAGTTTCTCTTACTCATCTGTGCTGTAGCATCATTGCCTTTCAGCCTTTTCACATTGGCAGCTTGGCTCTGTGAAAACTTGCCATTCACCCACATCCTTGGAGCAAGGATTTGAGTTTGGGTCTCCCCCATTGCTGGTGGATGCTCTGCACAGTAGATAAGGCCAGTAGTTTTCAAATTTTTCAAATTACAAAATCTCTTGGAATTTCCTACACTATATGCAGATTTCTGTGTGTAATGAATTTAAACCTGCTTACTATAGGCTTACTATAGCCTATGGAGTGATTAATTAGCTTCTTAGAGGTTGCTGGAAAGCAGACCAGTAGCTTTTGGCTAAGGCAAGTGTAGGTCTGAGCTACTCTTGGTCTTTTGTATGCTGGTGGCACCAACCTGCCTGTTGCAGTTTTGAATCTCAAATTCCATCTGGAACCTGGAAAGTCTTTGTCAGTGGAAGTTTTGTTGCTCATTTTTATCAAAGCTGGCATGGTCCCATGAGCAATTTTAGCTTCACTGAATTACTCTGCAGTGTAAAAGAGTTTATTTAAAAAATTCTGGAGCAGGAGTAGTTGATGGCTCTATGATTGACTAAAGTGATGTCTCCTAGCAATTTGGCTGAGAAAAAAGATCATCTAGTTTTGCTCATTATCCAGAGATTTCCAGATTGCTATGTAAAAATACATTTATCTTGATGAAGCTAACTAAACCATCTTAATTGACTGGTACTTCTACACCAAAATATAACAGTTTTTTGCCATACCGTTGAAAATGCTTCTCTAAGAGCAACATTAAATGTATAAACCGCATTCTTAGTCTTCTGTTTCAGGTGCAAGATACATGCAGAATGCCCCCCCTGAGGCTGCCAACTGAGTAATGCTCCCCCAAATCCCAAAGCATTCACTTCTTTCTGGCGTGCCCTTTCCCAACTGCTCTTCTGTGCCAGGCTTTGGGTAGACCCCTGTGGAGTTGTTTTTACTGTTCGACATGGGTTTTCAGTCAGCTTGTGGACCTTTCACCTGGCATCTCCTTTGTACTGGTGATTATGGTAAATGATTAGTTTGCTCATAATCCACATCATTTCAATAACTGTTTCTTTTAAAGAGATTGCTATCATTAGTTGTGAGCAATTGCTCCTCTCCCCAAGGATTTCGTGGGTGAGATGCCGCAAGATGCTATGCTGCTATCCCACTTCCTCGTGGGAATGGGACCTAATGGAGAGTAGCAAGGAGCTATCGGATGAAGGATTTTCAGCCTGCTCATGGCCTTCCCCTTTGTCTTCTCAGATAGCTTCCTCAGGCTGTGATGGCACTGTAGGTCACCATCACAGCCACTAACTGCATTGATTTGAGACTGGCTAACATTCAGCACAGATGAGATGGAGGCATTGCAGGGTGACGTGGAGAACATGGCAAAGATGCGGTCATTTTCTCCTACAGAAGAACGGTGTCCACCATTGACCGGGAGAGCTCATCAAGAGGACGTGGTCCTGCAGTGCAGGCTGCTGTGGTGCATGCCCCTGCCATGACCAGATAGTTATGCCTTTTAGCAGTGGATGCTGTCACTCTTTAAAGGCTTTTTTTTGCCTCAGCACTAGATTATTGCAATGTGCTGTGTGTGAGCAAAGCTATTATGGAAAGAACTGCTCAGTGTGTGAGTGAGACATGTAATCTCAGGTGTGTGAGATCTGCGTAGGCTGCCCGTTCACCCGAGGTATTATTTCTGCCTTACAAAACTCTAAATTGCCTTGGACCTACCAACTTGAGAGATCAGTCTCTCCTTACCCCTGCCATACCCCTGCAACTACAGTTAGAAACATCTTAGCTGGATTTTCACTGCAAAGTAGGTGGGGTGCGACTCAAAAGGTTTCCAGATCCATGGAGTTTGCTTTCTCCCTCTCAGACTCATAATGTCTTAATATCTTAGGGGAATGTTGTAAAATCTTCATTTTTAACAAGACTCTAAATAAATAAATAATTTGTGGGTGCTTTTGGAATGTTGCTGCCATCACTGTCCAGTGCCTGATACAAATTTTTTTCTTCACTTAGCTATTTAAACTGCTGGCAGGTAAGTTAACTTATTTTAATAGAATGCTGCAGGGTGTTTTTTGCAAGCCTAATTATTGCAAGGGCACTCAGAAATATTAAAAGGTTTCCTTTAATGCCAAATCTAAAGAAAGTGATACAATTAAATAACAGGCTGCTCTTTTTCTTTTCAACAAAGACAAAAAGGAAAGGAAGAGGTCGTTAGAAGCCTGAAGGGCAACTAAAGCAATTATTCTAATAGGAGTACAAGAGTGTTAGAAGTCCTCTAAATCACTTGTTTTTGCTCACGTACATGTATCTCTGATACCTTATTGTCCCTATTTGGATCAAACTAACACATGCTTCTCTGCTTTGACTTGGGCCGTCTTTGTGCCAAGATGGATTTCAAGGTACCTAGGAAACCGTACAGTGGGGAGATCTTCAAAATGGGGATACTGGACCAGTCACACAGTACCAACCACTCCAGTGCAATACTAAAGTATCCAATGACTGGTCCACTAAACTGCATCAGCCAGTTCAGATACCAGTGATATCTGTGTATAAGCGTCATCTTCAAGAAAGCGTTACTCAGAAGCTCCTTGGCTTGTAGCAACATTGCGGAGGGAAGTGCGCAAGAACAGTGAGGTCATCCCAGCAAACTTGTAGCAATTCTCTATCCTGATAGACCTTTTAGTTCCTTAGGATTTTTTAAATCTCCTTTCTGCTCCTTTGGTGATGTGTGTAAGGCTCTCTCTGCTTGGAATCTGACTTTAACACCAGTAGAGTTTGGCCTACTGTATTTCAACTTAAGAAATGAAATGAGTGGTTAAAGTTATATTTCTATGTATGTTTGAATATTCAGGTATCAACTCTTCTCTGCCTTTGCTATGAGAATACCTCTAAGGTAGAGTAGCAAATTACTGTACCTGCCTTGAATGATTAAATGGGTTGAACAGTTGACTCTTGATGTGGTTGAAAAGCACTGATAAAGAACTGAGGAGAGTTGCAACTTGCTTCATGTCGGGTATATTCCCTTTAGTCATGTTCCTCTTGAACTAAACAGTCTTCAGAATTTCTCTTCCCAGATTAGGCTTTCTTTTTGTTCTAGCCTATGTCAAGGTAAATTTATAATAACGTTTTCCTTCACTTGTGTATAACCTTAAAAGATTCCTTCAGCTAGTAGTTTGACTAACCTCACAAATAATAGAGTTCAGCAACTTTGTCTAATTTAATTGGATCGGGAAAGATGTATTAGGCTTCTATTAAGAAATGCAGTGAAAGATTAAAAATGCAGTGTTTGTGCACAATGAGTCCGTTCTCTTTGCATCTTTCCCAGTAACCGTTTCAAGCTTTTTTTCCATCGTTGAGCTTCATTTCTCTCACTAATAAAACCAATGTGAGACAAATAATGGAATATTGATTTAGCAACTTGAAACTTTTTAAATTGCCATTTTATTCAATGCATCCATAGGCAGCTCAGCAGAATGAAGGTTTTATTGTAGAGCGAATGAACCCATTGGTTTGAGCATGACATGATGAAATTATAACCTAGTAATAAAATTGCAGGGCACATTTATGCCATCTGTTTCATAGTGGAAAAACAAAGAACATTTTGGTGATGGCCCCAAACAATAAATCTGGATTTAGAAAAACAAAGCAGTTGTAGCTGTTAATGTTAGGAACAGCCAGTGTGGCTCATCCTCCTTCCCCCACCGTTGTTCAGCTGCAAAGTTCTCTCAAACATTTGTTGGTTTATGCATCTTTAGCTGTTACAGTCTGCTGCTTTAAGGGCTCTAAAAAGCATCTTTATGTCACAGAACACTGATTCCATGGAGGTGTGCCTCCTTCTAGCCTGTCTGTTGTTTTGTATTTTATCACCTTTTATTTTTGGCACAGACAAGAAGGAGGTTGGCCAAGTAGTATTGCTCCACTATCAGTCAATGATAGGAAAAGAGTTAAAGGGTCACGATCTATTGGCAGGAGTCTGGCATGGAACAAAGACTTTGTTCAAATAATGTAAATCTAGAACCTGAGTCCTGTGTTATCAAAATATGATGCAAATAGATTACTGCAAATTGGGTAGTATGTGCGGAAAAGATGTTTTCCTTAGGCAATCAGTGATGTAAAGTAAGAGTTATCCTAACTACTCTTTAAAACATTCTAAATTGTAGCCCTTGCATTTCTGAATATCCTATGACCTTAAAGAAGGGTCCATAAGCTGCTGTCCTTAGGGCAATAAATCCATTTTTATTTTATTTTTGTTGCAAGGTTATAAATGTTGCAGCATGTCTATCTAGTAAGAAATAAAAAACATCATCTTTGGTGGTGGGATCTTTTCTAGGGAGATTCTGCACAGTTCCTTACTGTCTTCTTCTTGTCCTCTTTCCTACAACCATCCTCTGAACAACCTTCTGGAACAGTATCTGTTCAAATTGCATTTATTGACATACTGGGGGAGGAAGGGAAAAGCAGTCAATAGATGTTAAGGTTAAGTCACTAGTTTCTGGTCCAGCTTCAGCACTGTGATTGCCCACGGGTTTCTGTGCACACTCCCAGCAGCAGAACCTCTCTCCAGCATCTCCTCCTGAGAGGCAGAACCCAAAGTTCAATTACTGCCCTCAGTACCAAGTCCTGACTCCTCTGACTGCCAACACATGTTCAGTATGTGTTTTCCTACAGTCTTCCCCAAAGGCTTCTGGTTTAGAATCAGCGCTTCATAGATAATTCCTATAATTCTACCATTAACTTCTGTGGAGCAGTTTTTCATCCTTACTGAGCTGTCTCTGTTAGGCACTAGTTATTTGCCTGGCACAAATCAGTGCCTGCTGGATTTTAAAAGAGAAGGATGCAAGCAACTTGTTTTGTTTGTGTTCAAGCCATAGAAGGCAGAGTTCTCATTTTATATAATGTTCACTAGTTTTAAGATGAGAAGCTTGAGAAATGCCATTAAAATGAAGAATGGTCACAAGGTAATAAAGAAACAATCTTCTCACTATAAAGACTTGCACTAAAAACTAAATTACTGTAGTGGTTCAGATTGTAAAACCAGTGGGAAATTTAATGAACAGTGACCCCACAGGAAAGTTAATCTGTCTGTTAATGTTTAGTTTTGTCCTTCCTTCTGAAAAGTAATAAACTTCTATTATCTCATCTATTGGTTATGGAACCAGGGGTCTGGCTCCCATTGAGCTTAACTCTGCCAATCTGTCTCACCTGAAATTATTAACCTTTTTGGTGTAATAGGTAAATATTCCAAGCAAGAAATAATGATGTCGCATGAAAACTATACACAGATACTCAGAAAAACAGTTAAATTCAGGTTGTTAAATTCAGGGAAAGGAAATTGTCAAGAAATTGATTGCAAAAGCTCTAAATGATTGGCAAATTCCCCTAATATTAAGCCCATTTGGCCAATTGTGTTATTTGAATAGGGCAAAATATAAAGAATGGAACTGTGATTAATTAGTAGCGGCTGATGCACTGGTTCTGTCAGTGGCTTTATCTGAGATATTGGTAGAATAATTATTGCAAATCTCACAGAAATGGCAGGAATCAAGAGATAAACATATGAACCTCTTTTTCTATTTAACTATTAAGAATATTTGTTTACTTAGCCAGGTAGTGGGAAGAACATGTGTAAAGAGGCATCTGGAAATCTAGCTGATTTTCAGATGTGTAACTATAGTTATCTAGCTAAAGGTAGTATACCTGTTGCCTTTCTCAGGCTGTGGTGCCACAGATCTTTGTAAAGCAGGAAAGCTGCAAACTTTGGATGGCACCATCCATCCAGGCTGCAAGTGCAAGTACAGGGCTGGAGGAAGCTGGAGAAGTCGCCTACTCCAGCCACCTGCCAGGAGGCAGAGCCAGTTCCTGATGGATGGCTGTCAGGTCCAGCGTTAAGGACCTCCAGCTTTAGGCAGCAGAGTCCTGCCAGCTTTACGATCACAGAGGTTTTCCTGATGCATTAGCTGAACCTTTTCTGCTACAGTGTAAGCCCTTTTTTGTCAAATCCACAGTGGGTGTTGAGAACAGTTTGCAGCAGTCTCTTACATTTGAAGATCGCTATCGTGTGATCAGTCATCCTTTCTCCAAGTTGTAACAGGCTCCTTTCTATCCCTTTGACCATGCTTGTCGCTCTCTGCTGGACTTTCTCCAACTGTCCACCTCTTCAGTGAGATGTAGTGCCCAAAGCTGGGCAGAGCACTCCTGCTGAGGGCTTACCAGCGCTGACTAGAGTGGAAGGGTTATATCTAGTGACCCTCCCGTCCTGCAGGTAGTCGCCCCGTTTAATCATTCCAGTCTGATGCTTGCTTCACAGTAGTGGGAGATTTTTTGGTTTTCGTTTGGTCTGTGATATCCAATAGTTCCCAGATCGTTTCCTGTAGAACTCATGCCTACCCAGTTTTGCTGCCTTGCATGTGAGGTGTTTTTTCTGTCTCTCTCTCTCTCTGTGAATTACTCTGCACCTGTTCTCACAGAATTTTCAGGGCAAATTGCTGTCCTGAAAAAAAAAATGTTTCAACTTGTTGAAAACAAAGTTGCATGAAAATACGGTGCATAAGTGGGGCATGATCAGCTGAATGCTTGTCCTTGTGTTGAAATACACACCTCCTACCTACCTGTTTCCCAAAGATTTACATGTATTTGCAATTTACAGCTATAAAGCATAGGCAAATATCTGAATATGAGCTACGAATGTATTCTTTTGTCTTGCGATCATTTTTCTGATTTTGGATGGATTGTTCTATGCAGAGCAGGACTGAGACAGAGTAGTTCTTGGTATATGATCCTCAGGAGTGGGGAATCAAGAGCACCTATGGAGTCCAACTTTGTATGCTACTCAGAATGCAAGGTCCATCTTTTTACCAAAAAGAAAACTAAAGTGTCTCCATATGTAATTCCTCATTTTCTGTGCTGTGGCATGTACTTTTGATTTCTTTTATGGTCACCTAAGACACCTCAGTGTCTAGCATCCTCTGAGTTCCTGAATAAATATGCCCATTGGAAACTAGACCCTCCAGTACAGATGACTATTCTAGCAGTGAACTATTCTAGCAGGGTGACTATTCTAGCAGTTGGCACTCAGTGGAAGAAAGAGGATGAAGCTCCATCTCTGTTGGCTTCAGAGTCTTGTTCTCACAGTGTTAGCACTAGATTACCTAGCACCACCCACTCCTGCCATGCTAAGGATATCCGCCTACTGAAAATGTGTATTTTTAAATAGACACCAAAAATGGGAATCTTGTAGTCCAGACATAGTGGGATTGCTTTAAATCACCATTCTGTCTCTAGTTCCTGCACCATCTATTAAATAGGGATATATTCCAACTGGCTCCAGAGCATCTGATATTTCTTGTCCAAATTCACCTTGAAGGAACACTAAAGGACATGAGTAACTTTGAGTCTCTTTATAAACAAAGAGTTTGCTCCTGAGATATTGCAAAAACCTTACAGCAGAGCTTATTCTCTAACTCATTATCTCTGTCATCCTCTTCCTATTTCTGCCTTGAAATACTTCCATGAAATGAAAACATAAGGCAAATGGTAAACAGTCTGCAACATCAGAATGCCAATGTGTTCTCATGTTTTAACTTTATGGCACAGCAAAAGGTGGAGTACCAAGTCAAACAAACCATTGTACTTGATGAATTTTTTTTTCCCTTGGTGCATCTTTTGTTCCCATGGGATACGGCCCTGGAGGGAAGAGGGATCCAGGAGAACTGGCTGATATTCAAGGATCACCTCCTCCAAGCTCAAGAATCATCCATCCTAACAAGCACTAAGCCAAGCAAAAGCGGCAGGAGGCCTGCATGGATGAACAAGGAGCTCCTGACTAAACTCAGACATAAAAAGGATAGAGAGGTAGAAGGAGACAGGTGACCCAGCAGAAATACAAGAGGTAGAAGCAGGGACAGGTGACCCAGCAGAAATATAGAGACACTGTCAAACATGCAGGGATGGGGTTAGGAGGGCTAAAGCCTGCCTAGAGCTGAAGCTGGCAAGGGATGTGAAGGGCAACAAGAAAGGCCTCTATGAGTATACAAGCAGCAAAAGGAAGGCTAGGGAAAATGCAGGCCCGCTACTGAATGAGGCAGGAGCCCTGGTGACAAATAATACCGAAAAGGCTGAGGTACTGAATCCCTTCTTTGCCTCAGTCTTTATTGGTAAGAGCCACACTCAGTAATCCCAAGCCTCTGAGACCAGAGGGGCTGTCTAGAGCAAGGAAGACTTACCCTTCATGAAGGAGGATCAGGTTAGGGAACAAACTGGACAGACAGAAGTCCATCGGTCCTGACAGGATGCACCCACAAGTGCTGAGGGAACTCATCAACATCCTTGCAAAGCCACTCTCGATTATCTTGGAAAGGTCATTGTGATCGGCGAGGTTCCTCAGGACTGCAAGAGAACAAATGTCACCCCTATCTTTAAGAAGGGCAAGAAGGAGGATCTGGGAAACTACAGGCCAGTCAGCCTCACCTCGATCCCCGGGAAGGTGCAGCAAGCAACCCTGGATACTATTTCCAGATGCATGAAGGACAAGAAGGTGATGGGGAGCACTCAGAATGATTTATGAAGGGGAAACCATGCTTAACCAACTCAACAGTCTTCTATGATGAGATGACTGGCTTGGTGGATGAGGGGAGAGCAGTGCATGTTGTTTAGCTTGACTCTAGTAAGACTTTTCACACTGTACATAACAACATTACACTGTACATAACATCCTCATAGACAAGCTGATGAATTGCAGGCTAGATAAGCAGTTAGTGAGGTGGATGGAAAGCCAGCTGAACTGCTGGGCTCAGGGTATAAAAATGATGGGGTCAGACTCTTCTCAGTGCTGCCCACTGACAGGACGACAGGCTACGGGCACAAACTGAAACACAGGAAATTCCATGCAAACACAAGAAAACGCTTCTTTAATGTGAGGGTGGTTGAACACTGGAGCAGGTTGCCTGGAGAGGTTTGCAGAGTCTCCATCCTTGGAGATATTCAAAACACAACTGGACACAGCCCGGGGCAACCTGCTCTAGCTGGCCCTGCTTGAGCAGGGGGGTTGGACCAGGCGATCTCCAGAGGTGCCTTCCAACCCCAGCTATTCTGGCTTTTCTGTTGTGGTTAAGGCATAATTACTACTCAAAAGCCTTAACCCCAGCAAGCAGAAACTATGAACACAAGAAGGAACACTGGGTACAAGCAAGTTCCCCCAAAGAAGCACCGAGTTTGTTAAGGGGAGCCAAAAGTACATACACCAAACATCCTAACAATTTTATGTTTTGCAAGAATATTTTCTCTAGTCTTTAGATGAGTTTTTCCCTGCATGAGGAAAAACAGCCTGGTTGAAACAAGGCCTATCATAGTGCGGCCAAATTAGGTAATACCAGAATACCCATGTTACACAGTTATTAATATCCAGGCCCTAGCCTGTGAGTTCTTTACTTGGGCTAAAGTTTTGGGTTGACTTGGTTTTAATCTTATTTACTTCTTAAATGAAATGCTGATCCTGTTTGGTTACGCTTCATTATAAGCATGTTTGAGTGAATTTGCACTGTCGCTTGTCCTGGTTATGGGCTGTGGTGGGTGGGATGTGATTTTGAAAGTGGCTGAGCTGACAAAACTCTTCAGGCTTCACTTCACTCCTTTTTTTTTCCAGTTAAATAGAGAGGATTATCCAAAATCCAATACATGCACATCCCTCACAGTGTACAAATTTAGCAGGAGATTTATGAATTGGTTACATACTTAATGTCACACTAAATCTGTATTTTCTTCTTTATGATGCTTTAATAAACACAATAAAATAAAGCCTCAAAAATTGTGTAGCTCTATTTACATACATCTCTAACAGATAAAATTTCTTTAAAGTCTACCCTAAAATTTATTTTTGCTTAAAAGTCTTTTGCAATTTACTGCCAAACATATAATACAAATAAAACTTCACATTTAAAAAGTTATAGAGCTTTTTATAGTTTCCATCTTTTTGGGGTTTTGGAGGGTTTTTTGCCTTTTTTCTTTTTTTGTTGCTAGCTGGCAATTGGTTCGGCGAGCTGGAAAAGCAGCTTTCCCAGAGAATAATGCCCTTTTCCATTAAGCATATCTCGTCGATGTAAAGGAAATTTTCTGGCCAGCAGTTTGCTATTGCTGAAGTACAGTGAAAAGCTGGCAAAAAATAGTCTGGACAAGAATGTTATTTTGATGAAAACAAACAAATCTATACAGGGTCTCACTTCTCTTGGGGCTGTCAGAGCACAATGGGGTCACTGGGGCAGGGTCTTTCCCACCTCGGGCCCATCCTGCAGCACCCACAGGTGGCGAGCAGAGCCAGGCCAGGGATGGCAACCGGGCCCACTGCAAGGCCAGGGCATGTGAGGGGGCGGGGGTGGGGTGCGAGGCCAGCGTGGGCTCCATCCTGCTCGCACGCACCCACCCAGGCCCCCTGCCCAGCAGGGCCCTGCTTGCCCACTGCTGGGCCTTGGCATGCCTGTGTATAGCCCTGACTAGTGATACGCTGCTATTTTTACTTGTGCTTTAATCTGCTTCTGCTGCTAAGAATTTTTTTATCAGGATTATTTGCTTTGTCTTTGCCCAGAAAGTGTCATGTGTATTTGGAGCGCACTGTCGGTACCTCCCGCTTGGGGCCTAACACTCCCAGCCACACTCCGGTCTCTCTGCAGCGCTTCCAGGGGCCGGACGGTACGCCCCTGGATGTTTTATCTGAGGAGAATTTTCTGACATCTTTTCTGAAGCAGATTTGGAAACTTTAGAATTGCTAAAGATCTCTTTCAAATAACGATGCCTTCCCTGGGCCAGCAGAAAAACAGTGCAGTAGAAGTGCAGAGGTAACAGTACCTCTCAGTAACTCACTGCCTGTTAGTGGTGTACAAAGGAAAGACAAAATGAAAATGAGAGTCAATTAATTTCTTATTTTTCATGATAGCAGCACAGCCACTTACTCACAGCAGGGTACAGAACCACTGGAGACTGACCTGTCTCCATCTGTACAAAAGCATTTGCTTCTCTCATCCAGGCAGTTCTCCAAGCCTACAGTTTCTTTCTGATCTGTTCAAAATTGTCTCTTCACCACCGTCTTAGTCTGTGTGACATAAATGACTCCTTGCTTTTCATCATCTTCCCTTGAGCTTGGACTTCAGTGACGCACCCTCCAGAGTAATGACTGGCTTCTGTGTCTAGTGCAGTGTGCGCAGGAGACCATAGATATGAACAGTGATTTCATGAGCAATGACTAATCAAACTAGTTACTTCCTGCCATTGCACATAACTGCCTGATGCTTCACAGCAATTTAATATCATGATTAGCAGCAGAAGCAAACATAGTTATGTCTACGGCATGCTAAAAATGTCAGCCCCTTTGTGGTTAAGTATGGCATAACCTGCACCTCCATCCATGTTGCTGCCTCCCATGGCTGCCTGCGCAGGCGTGCTGGGCTGCAGGCCGGCCCAGTGCGTTTGCTCTGGAGGAATCAACCAACCTGCCAGGTCTCCAGCGTGCTTGCCACATCCTCCCTGACTACGTGGCCTCATCATATGCCGTGCGCTACGGAGACTCCAGCCGTAGCCTGCATGGTTCTTTATCTCACCTTATTTATTTATTCATTTTAAGCTGCTGCTTTTAAGAATGTGTTTCCTCCTTCCAACATCATTAGCGAAAGCATTTCTGATGTGGTTTGTCTCTCATTTACTTGTCAAAATCTGGTTAATGACTCTGTTCTCCTTTCTAATGGCTGGTGACACTGCAAATCACTAACAGAGCCTAGAGCTGGCAAGTAACTTCTGTTTAACACATAGTTAAGACAAATCACTCATATACAACGGAACCACTCACATGAAAAATATTTCTGCTGCATCTGATAAGACAGAACCAAAATATGCATGGCCTTTTGGAATATAAGACAGAACATGAAATATGTAGAGAAAAACATTTCTGGCTGGCATTATCAAAAACGTTTAGCATATGGTTAGCAGTTTCCACTCAAGTGGAAGATAGATAGAACTTCCATAGACTGTAGTAGGAGAAGGGATTTGCTATCAGTGGCACTTTTGAAAAGTGCATTCGGATCAGCCAGGTTTGGAGGTGATACAGAAATTTGTCAGGTAAACAGACCTGAGGGTCTGATACAAAATAAGATATTTAACCACATAAAGGTCAATGAAACTAAGGAGATGAGGCTATAGAATTTTGTTCGAAATATTAGTCCTCTTAAAACTATTGATAAATGACACACTCCCTGAGGTTGAGTTGTAATGCTGAACCTCCAGTTTATTTGTCTTCTATGAATGTCTGAGATGATAGGAAAAAATGAAATTTTCTCCTAGTGTTTAGTTGTTCTAGATTGGATACCAGCAGAGGGTCATATTAGCTTCTGTGAGATGAAAGGAATTTAATGCATACTGATTATATGTTATTGCTATAAGCAACGTAGCAACACTTTAAAAGAGTAAATGCTCTTTCTATAAATACCATGCATATATTGTAGAATGAAATTCTCACATCAAGAGCCTGATCCTTTTTTTAAATTTTTATTAAGGAAGTGCAATAGATGTTGCCATATTGCCCTCTCGTGGGGCAAGCCTGTAAATAGCAGCTACAGATTCGTGAGTGGCAAAGTCTCCTCTGTCAATGTCACAGGTTTTCACCAGTATGAGCTAATGGCCAAATGATGCCCTGCCTCAGAAGAAAGTGTTTAGAGACCTGCACATGGGAAGTGTGTGTAAGTATTTAGTTAACTAAGTCCACAGTGTAAAGCCAGTATAAAACATTTTCCCCTGAATCTTCTGTTTCTGCATTTCCACAGAAAACAGCTTTAAGACTATTTCCTTATTGGAATTGCAAAGATTGTCCCACAATGTCAAAACAGTAAATCCAAACATGACACAACTCCTTTTTGAGCTTGGGACTCTTCTCAGCAAACAGTAATTAAAAAGTAAGAGGATGAATAACATTATCTTCTGGCATAGTGGATGAAGTGCATACGAATGAAAGCCTATACAGCTATCCATTTTTGCTTTCCTGTGAACAATGCTCTCTTATCAGAGAGATTGCTACAATAGCCTCCCACATTGTTATATCTCATCTCTATTCTCTGCTGTTCTTCTGAGAATTTTAAAGCAGCATTTTCCTGTCTAGCCAAGGTGCTTTTGTCACCTGCACTGAGAGAGGTGTCTGAGTGCTTGATAGTCTCTGAAATATTTATCCTCTCGCTTTTCTTGTCAGGTAAGGAAATTCTCCATTTCGCAGATGACAAACTGAAGCACACAGATTAATTCTCAGATCCAAAAGGAGATTTATGCATGTAAAGTAAATTTTGCTTAAGCAAAATTTAAGAGTCTACATATAAAAAGTACAGTCAAAAGCCCTGTTCAATGGCTGGCGGCTTCAGCTAGCATGTAAGAAGCTAGCAGTGAGTTCCCTTCTCCGCCTGAGGGACATGAAGAGCGACAGTAGTTCAACTCTTTGTTACAAGCCATTTATTTCCATATAGGAAATAAAAGTTACTAAATAAAACTGCCTTCAGATAGAACTTCACATGCAAGCTGTGCTACTAGCAATCACATTGGGGTGGAGGAGAAAGACACAGCCTGCAAAGCTCCCGCAGGGGAAGGAATGGAGGTACGATCTTGTCCTACCCTGCTCCTGCTATGACTAGCTGAGGAAAACACTGCCTCACTTGTTTTATGCACATGAGGCACCTACCGCCCCAGGAAAAAAATTCCCTGAGAGTCCACTGCAATGTTGACAGGCACTGTACGCAGGCTCGTCTTCGCTGAGCTGACCAGGTTGGTGTGTGTTTACTTTGCAGGGGTGTTTGGGGACTAACCTGCTGCATATGCTCAGAATTCATTTCACTAGCTTGAACTATCCTGGAGTTCAGCTAAAATGACTTTATCATATAACATAATTCCCTGTTTCTGTCCAATAACCTAGAGCACTGCTCCAGGAAACACAAAACCTGAGTCCTAGGCACCTCTTGTCCCATGAAGGTTGGAGCGCCCAGCCCTCCGAGCTTAGAAGAATGCCCTAAACACCAGGCACTGTATATTTGGGATGGGAATATTGTCCACTACTCTTGAAACCAGGCCGTTGTGCATCGGAGAATGGAAGAACCATGGCACCAGCAGAAAAGCAGCTGTGACCTTGAGCTCAGCGGGTAGTACATTTCCTGAGGTGAGGAGTCTGGCTCCTATTCCCCAGTATTTTCGCAGACTTTTAAGTACTTTGTTTCAATTTTCCTGAGCAGTTTGAGGAACCACAGAACTCCCCTCCCCAACCTAAATGCCTAATCCCAAGGCTACTGATTGACTGCCCTGTGGGGACCCTTTCCTTCTGCTCTCACAAGTTTAGCACAGTTGACTACAGAGCAGCCTGAATTCAGTAAGAGAGATGAGGATTGCCTCTGTACAAAATATAAGCTGGTGGCTAACATATTTTCCTATAATACAAAGCCATTGGTTCAAATGTCTCAGCAAGCCTCCTTTCACATGTTCCCACTTGGATGCTTGATTTTGCTGTTTTTGCTGGAGAGTGACTGTCACTCCCCTAAGTCATCCTTGTGCAGTGGCATGGCAGGTACTTAGAGTAGAAATGCCACCTTCCCGTATATTGCAATTTTACAGTCCTTCACTGAATGGCTGCTACAGTGGTCTTGAATGTTGAAAATAAACAACCATGCAGAATAAACTATTTTGTTTTCATTTTTATATTTGTGACAGTTAGTGATTTAACAGCCCATCCCCCCAAAAATATTCTTTCTGAAAAAGATCATTCATATTGCTTATTAACAGCACCTAAATTTGGCAACTAACTGAAGCATCTAAAGTAGGAGACTAATCTGTCTCCTTTCCCTCATACAGTGTGTGGAGAAAGAAAGGCTAACCCAGAGAGCTTCTCAAAGATCCCCATCTTTGAATTCCCATCCAAAGGGCTCTTTGATCAGAGTGGGGATGGCCGATCCCTTCCTGGCTACCAGCTGTACAGGCACTTCAGCCACTTGCGAGTTACACAGTGTAGACTGATCTGAGGCTATTTTAAAGTGATCATTTATGGGTTACATTAAAATGCAGTGCAACATCTTGATCTTCTGATCTGTGCTCTGAAGGACCCTCTCTCCTCCTCCAACTGTAACAATAGGCACCTCCTTCCATTAAGTGATGTGAAAGTCTCCTGAATGTGACTATATGATGAGACATAGCACTATCACTTTTCTACCTGATACTGCAGCACAATAGTGAGAAGAATGTTACATTAGATAACAGACACCCTTTCTTTGTTGAATGCAGATATCTTCTTTCAGACTCTCATCCAGCTAAGCGCTTGGGATTTGGTTCAAAGCCCACCCAAAAAAAAGACCACGTCTTAATATGTGCATGTCCTTAAGCAGATGTTTAAGGACATCTTTATTCAGCAAAGCACATAAACATGTGCTTAAATCCAGCTGAAGGCAAATTTCTCCAACTGAGCTGGGATTTTGAAATACATCCTCACCTCTGTTTGAAACCTTTCCTCACTTTGGAGCTCTACTGTTTCAGAAAGAAAAGCCATATGGAACTAATCATACACATTCTGTCTAGTAGATAGGCATAACAGCAGATTGTGTTTTTCTTTCAAGTGATTGTTCATATGAGCATGCAGACTGTGGTGTGCATACATCCAAACATGCAAGACAAGTTTTTTAGCCCTAACAACACCCATACGGATGTGCCTACTGCTAGTCAGGTAATAATTATACAAGGTGCAGAACACTCTTTGCTGCTTGTATACCAGCCAAATGAGGCAGAGCTTTTGCATCCTGGTCCCAGGACCTTACTCTTTTTTGAGCTCCTCTTCATCCTCATTGTCTTCCTCAGACATCTTTCCCCCACTCTATTTTTCTTCTTTTTAACAGTTGGTCTTTTTTCCTTATCTGTTGGCTCCTCAGAAGCCCAGTAGACTTCAAATCGCAGGGCAGAGATTTCCCTTTCTGGCAGGTATACTTTATATGGCTATATTGCCTCAGGGAAAGGTATATTCCCAAGTGTGCACAGAATGTTGAGGTCTCACTTTCTCAGCACTCACTAGCAAGCCAGAGAAGACCCTGTAAGTGCGCATTCACACTTAGGGTCACATTTTCACAACGTACTTCTTACTACTTCTCTGCCTCAGTATAGGTAGATAGAATAGGTGTCTTTGCAGTGTCATCTACAGTACACAGCTACAGAGCTTTCCTGGATCTTATGAGATGAGATATTACTGCCCCTCAGATTGTCCCATATTAGGATTCAGGCATAATATAACATTCATTTTATGCCCACATGCACTGTTTCAAGTGGTTCCATCAGTTAATGCATGTCCAGTACCTTCCCTTCCCTTTCTCTTTCATCACTTTGGATAGAAAAGTTGGAGAGATTCAGTCTGTCATGACTGCTTCTGCTGGTATCAGCTTTTCTACAGCATGATGCTTCATTGCAGACAATCCAAAGTTCTCAGTCAAGCTAGTTCTCAGTCCTACCTAGCTAACTCAGAAAATCATCCTTGTCTGGTTGTGTCCAAAATTACTCTTATCTGCAATCATCTGATTTAAAGAAAAGTTGTTCATTTGTGTAAATCAGATGTCAATAAAGACCAAACAGTAAAGTTTGCACCTCACGGAGCACACTATATGCATCCTTTTTGCCAGGGAAAAGTATAGTTCAAAGCTCAAATTAGTGTCTGTTATTTTGTCAGTTTTGTTCAAGTCACAAAGCAGGGGCTACAAGGCAAACTCTTCCCAGCTGTTCTTTGTTAAGGCTTCTTATCATGAAGTGTTCCTGAGCATTTAATTAGCAGCGGATTGGACTCCGTAATAACAATACGTTCATCCCAAATCTTGCTAATAAACTTGTGTAACATGTCATGGCACCATTTTATACACATACACACATGTAAACACACATGCCACCAATAGATATGTCTTATTTTCTTTTGAAAAGTACTGTTACAGTGTTTTGGGAGATGAGTATTTTAATCTCCGTAAGTGTAAAGCCTTAAACCTTAGACTCCAAGTCAAAAGGCAAGAGAATAAGACAGAGTAATACAGATAAAATTTCTCACGTGTCCTAAAATATTTTTCTATGCATTCTGTGTGCTTAAAGAAATATACCTCAGTAATTTCTAGTTCTCTACGCTAGCACAGTGGATCTTCTGGGAGACCCTCAATCTCTTCATTCCATTTGTATTTTAGGCCTGAATTGCATCCTACTACAAGTACTTGTCCAATATTGAATACTGAATGTCAGGAGAAGGTAATATTGAGGAACTTAAATTTCCCATGTGGGAGATGTATGTGAGGAAGGCGGTAGGAATTTATGGATGGTGACATTTTTAAACACTTTTGTAATGGTTATCATTTGGATTAGATAGATGATTGTAGTGTCAGTAGAGACTGTTTTTGTGACAGAAATGGAGAAGTTAAAATTTTTATGAGAGATATAATTTATCCTGTAGCTGTACTTGTGAGTGGGTATATGAATAATTCCTTAATATATATATAAGAGAATGAAAAAGATATAGTAGCACCATGATAAACAAACATTTATATTATCCAATCCTCTTGGACTGAGTAAA
This sequence comes from Dromaius novaehollandiae, assembly GCF_036370855.1. Lineage (NCBI taxonomy): Eukaryota > Metazoa > Chordata > Aves > Casuariiformes > Dromaiidae > Dromaius > Dromaius novaehollandiae. The sequence goes on along the minus strand of NC_088098.1, from coordinate 126,590,785 downwards.
TATTTCATGGAGTAAATACTTCATGAAGTGAAAAGGCAGTTTTGGTTCACTTGGCACTGTTCACATGGCAGATAATTTGGAGCTGGCCACAATTTGAGCTATAGGATTTGCAGCAGGTAAGAAGGGAACTGAAGGGGGTATATGTGTTTGCTTCCTTGTACAGAGCAATATTGAGCTTTGAAAACTCTTGCTGAAGCGATCCAATTTTATATAAAATACTTAATTGACACAATGACTCAAACTCATTTGTTCTGTCAGCAGGTCAGTGCACTAGTGACCATGCCATAGGTGGTATTCTTAGTCTTATTCTGGCCCACTGATATAGGTGACTAGTTTTATTTCACCAGGATACACTTGCCTTTGCCTCATAAGGTCATACAATCAAAGATGGGGAGTAGACAGTCTTTGAAGAGAGCGAGCAACTATTGATTCAAATCTGGCTCAGTTGTATTAATCAAGGTTTGAAAAGAGTCTGAAAGCAAATCACATTTCATTTTTCAGTGGCATAAAATACTGGGGCATTTGGGTTGATTTGCAATATTTTGATTGTTTGGCCACCGCAGTGAGAAATCAATCTTTTGAAAAACATCAGTGGTTAGGAACTCTCAACTAGCTTTTGATTAAAAGAAAAAAGAAATAGAGTAAGGATTTTCTTTTCTGTTTTTTAGGGTTTTATGTCATGTGTCTTATGTTGCTGCTTGATTTGATCTTTCTTGACAACTTTCCTCATATGATGCAGAATTCTCCATCTGGAAGAAATATTAACTCATCTCCATATATAGACTAAAAAACCAATGACGATTAGTTTCATGCCTGTGAGCAGAAAAGCTTCTGTGTTGCACTCCCTTTAGATGTGAAGAGAACAATGTCTAAAGGAATTACTCTGGAGTGGTTAAACAATTATAGAAGATATGACAATTATTATTTTGTCTTGGTTCTCATGTTTATCTTTTGTTAAATTTCCAAACTGTTTGTTTGTTGCTTGTGGTTATACAGAATACAGAAATTGAAAAGGTGAATGTGTGTGTGTGTGTGTTTGACAAACATGATAAATAAAATTTTATTTATAATACTGACTGTATACCTTTGCATCTCTTTGCATCTCTTCCAATAAACATGTACAATATGGTTTGCATGTTGTATAACATATCATTCATGGGTTGCTTCATTCATTACTCAGTGAAGTTATGAAGGTTAAAAGAGATGCAACTGAATATGCAGATATGCAACTGAAAGTGGTAGATGAATTTATCTTACCTGAAAAAGTTCAATACCAAATTCCACAAGCACTCAAACAAGTCCAAGTTTGACACCTAAAATAACATTTCACTTTTCTATGTCATAATAATATTTCACTTTTCATTTACACATATCATTGTTCTTTTCCCCAGGGAATGAAAATATAATCAAATCACTGTAGCATTTCAGAATATTTTTAATCTGAAAAACTCTTCTCTTTATGATGAAAAATATGTACTACTCTTCCTACTTTGTTTCTGAGAAATTGCCACAGATAACAGTAAATCACTAGCTAAAGCAAGAATTGAGATGAGTTTCTTCAATTTGCGGGTCAGTGTCCTAGCCACCCGATTAGGTAACCTTTTATTCCAGAAGCAAATATTCAGTCTCAGTCTGGCTGAATTCGACAGCCTTAAAGTCTTCTTTCCATTCTTTGGACAACTGACGATGAAATCAGATTTCTGAAGTAAATGATTGCCATTCAGAAGTCACCGTTAAGTACCCAAGGTGCAACAGAGCCACAAGTGTTGATTTTGCACTTGTCTAAACAATGACTGGGAAGGTAAACATCATTTCATTGTAGGCTGAAGTCTAGTGCCTTTTTTTTTTTTTTTTTTTTGCTGTCATGTTTAGAGAGGATGGTCTCAAAATCAGTCATAAGACTCAGGACATACATTAACTAGCAGCACTTTGCAGGCTCTATTCAGCCAACTCTGGGAGAAACCATGAAAAGAATATGCAGAGTGGTGATAATTTTCTGCAAATTTTTGTGCTGTCCATGATAGGTGGCAAGAGTATTAACACCACTGCTGGCCTCATCTGTCAAGAGCAGCATCTTTCATTGTGGAAATTAATTTTAAGTTATTCTTAGTTAGTATATGACATGATAAGCATTGTGGGGACCTTTGGTAGCGCCTGCTGTTATATTTCTATGAATGCTCACAGCTCTGAAGAAGAGCCAGGTGACATAGCGGCACGAGCAATGTGGCTCCGAGGTACAGGAGGTGCAGGCTGACGGGCGTCTGTGACCCACAGGGGAGAACTGGCCCCTGTGGGCAGAGCCACAACCCAACCAAGGGGCCTGGCAATCAACACTATACATGGACAGCCGAAGGGGTCATTTAAAATCAACGCGGGGTTTCTGACTTGAGATTTATAGCACTGGAAGAAATCTGGAAAACCACTGGACTTGTCAAATAAGCCTCAAGTGAGGATTTATCCCAAGTCAAATTATTACACTGGAGTGCTGCAAGACAGACCGCAGATCTCACAACAGATTTGTTTACAGCACAGAATAAGCAGTTTTAATGGACTTCCATGGAGCAGCTCAACTTATAATTGTGGAGGAAAAAACATATTGTGCACACAGTACTTCTTACATGTGGTTACCAAAGACATTTCCAGGAATTAAAAAGTAGAAACTGCAAAAAAAACCCAAAAAACAAAAAACAGTCCTCTAAATCTTCCATGCAGTTATCACAGCAAACTTAGGAATGGCTTTTTTTCACTCCACCTTTGTTTTGTGTCTGTGTAGAGGTATAGAGCCAAAAATGTATACTTGTACAACCAAATGCTTAGGATGGCCGAGAGAAAACACTACCTTCATGAATCTCGAAAGTATGTGTTCAAACAGGCAGAGTTTTAACCTAGTAAAAAAGCCCCTTTTGAATAAATGTTTATAGGAATAAAAGGCCACAGTAATCAAGAATTATTAGTTTCTTCTATCTTTCTTAAAGTTTTACACTTTTACACTTTCATTTGGCAAGAGAACTGAGTATGGTTCAGACATCTGCAAGGATGTCAGCTCTGAAGAACAGGCAATATCACTTATCTGCGCTTTATAGAAGAGGAAAGCTGCCCTCCCACAGAGCAGCAATTCCCTCCTCTGCTCATTCTGCAAATGCAAAGAAGGGCTTGGAGTGGGACCAAGATTCCTTCAAATCCCATTCAGCAATTTAACCAACATAACCATTCTTTCCAAAAGCAGGTATATTAAAGGACATGCTGGGGAGGCAGCCTATGTTCCTGGCCCTTCTCAGTTACGGAATTAGCCAGGCCTCATCACTTCTGAGTGAACAGAAATGTCAAGTTTCCTGCAGGTATAAAAAAGTATTCTCTGAATGATCCAGAAAGGGGAATGGATAGGAAAATACAAAACAAACCATATTATTTCTATACACCACAGCTGAAATTTCCATATGGTGTCCGGTGCCAGGCAGCTGCTGGAATGAGTCCAGGTTATCACACAGCTGGTCCCTCCTAAACAGCAGCACCCTTGCAGTTCACAGCCATCAGAGCTGGCTGTGGATCTTCTAGCTCATTCCATCAGCATTACCGTAGGGTAAAAATGCATTAGAGCAGAAAAAAATTAATGTATTTTCATTTCCTGTCCCCATTAAACATAGAAACTTTCAAGACAACTGGAGTCTGTATATAGAATTTAGAGCATTTAACATGTCAGCCTTTAAATAAAACAGTATGCATCTTTAATTCTAGGAGAGCATCACCACTCTATATTACTCATTGCCACTTTAATTAAAATGCCTCAAATGAAAGAATAACAGGGAACTTGTAAAAATTACAAGAAATTGCTTGTGTGCAGGTGTCATACAAAAGCATAAAATATAACAGATTCAGAATTTTTTCTTTTTCTTTCTTTTTTCCTTTTCTTTTTTTCTTCCTTCCTTTCCTTCCTTCCTCTCTCCTTTTCCCTCTTTCTTTCTCGCTAACTCTCTTTCTTAGCTTATATTCACTTACCCAAGGATAACAGTGCATCTGTAGTATCATTTACCATTCTATAATAGTCATTATAGTACCAACTGTGTAAGTCAATGAGGCTGATGTTATAAATACTGCAGCTGACATTTTATAACAAAGAAGTCAAATTTTTGCAGGGGTGCAGAGATTTTTCAGTGTATCTTTTCTATATGTATGTTTGGCAAGTGTCTGCTGTGGAAGTCTGTACTTGTGTGAGTTAACCCCTGCTCCATCTGGTATGAATCTGACTTTGCTAAGACATGACATTACTGTGATGTGTCAGCAGATGTCTCCCTTGTATTGAATTCTTAGATGCAAAGTTTTTTACTGGTGAAGTCCAATTAGAAAATCCTCATGAACTCCATTTAGAAGATTTTATATATGACTATATAAATATTGCTGCATAGTCATTTGTTGACTACAGAAGACAGGGATTTTTTCCATTTTAATTTCTAATATGTTCCTTAAAAGAACATCCTTTGCTGATTAGATCAGTTTGTTTAGCTGCAGTGCTGAAGCTTCAAATTTGATTGCCTTCATTTTAATCACATAACTGATCTTATTTTCAGTAACACGGAGTTGTTTGTTCCAAATGCATTTATGAATTCTTAACTAATCTCCTTTATGCCACATGCTGGAAGGGATATTACTCTTACTAACGCCTAACATTATAAAACCCCAACCTATACGGAGGAGAAACTAGTGGAAGAAGGAAGTTTCTTTAGAATTTATTTTAAACTAAGCTGACTTAATTTCCGGGTCCTTGATCCTGCTTATGCTGCCCTAAGAGACAGATTCCAGAAGCACATGACCTTTGTGCCTCTGATATCAAAAACCTGTCAAGTCTCCCACCCCGAGAGTGACACTAACAGGCTTAGCTCATCTCATACGTCCCCTGGCTAAGTCTACATCTCACTTGTTTGCAATACCTTACCATGTCCTCCTTCTAATTAGATGTCACCCACGTCCTAGAAGCCTCATGCTCTAGCTGCCATCCCTTATCCCTCTGGCCCACAGGAAGAAGGAGCAGAGGAGAGACTAAGGGAGCATTATTCCCACAGCATGCTTCCAGCAGCTGCCTCATCTCCTCTGCCCTGTGCTGGGAGTGCCTCCCCATCCCATGTGTGTCATCTTACTCTTTAGGAGAAGTGAAATCTGAGTTTTCTGGGCCTGCAATGCAAGCAACAAAGAGCACAGACACATTTATTAAAGTAAGGCAGATCTGGTTTTGGGTGGTGGAAGAAACTACACTCCAGCGAGGCACATTCCACACAACTTGTTCTCTCTGCTCCATGCTGAAGATAGAGATGGCTCTGCAGCTCTGCAGAAATCTCCATTTTCAGCAAAGGGTTAGAGTGGGACCTAGAACTAAATAATAATTTTGCTGCCAACACATGTAAACCTCTGTTCTTAACCTCATATATTTAACAATCACTCCTGTGAGCTGTGAGAATAGGAACACACTTCCAAGGACATGATGTTTTGGCAGCAAAATGCAGCCTGGGTGCCACAGAGCTCCTTTCATGCTCTGCTTGCTCCCTGCCAGTCAGCTGGGGGTGTCCTCACTCCCCCAGACGTGTGTGTAGGGATAAGTGGGTGGCAGAGTAGAAGCTAATGGCCTTTAGGTGATATTTTAAGAAGAGGTCATCACTGGGCCATAAAAATGCTTGGAACACGTCCTCCCTCACTCAGAAACTTCTTCTGTGGCAATGGTGGGGAGGAGGCTAGTGGAAAATTCCTGTGCACAGCAAGAATCCCAGTGGGTCACATATACTGTTTTTCCATCTTTCTTAACTTTCCAAGCTGTGAAAAGTGACTGGAGTGACAGCCCAGACTGATCCAGACTATGCTCTGGGAAACAGTCTAGAAGAACAGGACCTTAATGCGAATGGGAGTGAAGCCCACCGAAAACACCAGTCTGATCTCTTGCTGGGATAGGGATGATCTAATCAGAGGAGATATTTTAAACTTAAATCCATCTCTTGAAGAAAAGAACACCTAAATCCAAAGGGAGCTATGGAAAATGTGACTAAGTACCCCAGTGTGTGCCTCTGAGCCCTCCTACTTTGTAAGGTGAAATGATGTTAAAAAGAGGGAACAGTATGTACACTGGCTAACACGCAGAGGTCTAATTTCTCTACAGGAGGTAACAAGCACTGACATCTGTGAAAGTCAGTGTTAAATTGAAGAGCGAGAATCCAAATGTGGGTCATCCAGAAAGACAGCCAGTCTAGCCTTGCCGGCAGCAGTAGCTGCACTTAACAGACACAAAGGCAAATAGTTTGTACTGCAGTAATTTCTGATGACTGAGCCCAGCACCCTTTTCAAAGGGGAGGCTCCTCAACAAGCTCTCTGTTAATGCCTGATTCCAGGCAGCTGATAGCTTTGTTCCATGATTTGAATCTGACAGAAAGAGAAAGCAGGTAAAATAGACTCAGGCAGATTCTTTTAAACCAGCTGTGATTTTAAAAAGGAGTATCATGACTGTTCTTTGCACAAGTGCTGAAAGCAATGAAGTGAAACAGAGAAGACTGACTTTAAAAACGTGTGTGCAAAGCAGCAAACAAACCAAGGAGGAAACAGTTATTTTTTATTTAGTTTTGATGAGGTGTAAAAATCAAGGTAATTATCAGGGAAAGAAATGATTCCATTTTCAAATGCAGACTCACTAAAGCAAGTTTTATTTTCAAATTTGGAACATGAGTGCTCTGAAAATAGTTTATACATATTATATATATAATTTCTTTTTTCTACATTGCCTTTTTCATTTAAGAACTTAAATCACCTGGCTTACATAGAGAACTAATAAAAATGTTGTTTGTGTGGAAAGGAGTGTGTTATTTTCTATCATTCGCTAGCATCACTTTGTGAAGTGTAAATGGTTTAAAGTGCCCTTAAAACAGCCTTAATTCTGCCCACTCTAGAAAATTCTCAATTTACAGAAAGCTGGAAGGGGCAAATTGTTCTATCCTGTGCCAGCCATTCCCCATATTCACAGTGTCAGAGGAATATGTCATAGACATGGTAGGAGAGGATGTGATATAAAAATGCCCCTGTGCTGGCACAGGACCAAGCACAGTAGTAAGTTATCTAGTCCCCATTAGTCACTAGCCCCTATTAGCCACCAGATGCAGACTGCGGAGGATGAAGGCACAGCAGTCAGCTCGCTGGACCTCCTGCTACACCAGAACTATCTGGGGAACTGGTATTTTATTATTTGGTTCAATCTAAACAGCTTTTTGGTGAAAGGGATCCTAGTTTCATCCTATCATTCTCCAGAGACTTTAAAAGCAACCGAAATTATTCTCCTACCACTAACTAATACAATAAGTTGGATATCTATGATTTTCTCAAGTGCCTGGAATATTAACACCAAGCAATGGATTAGTAGTCTGAACCAAATGCCAGAGCAATATAAGTCTGATCCACAACATCCTTGAGCATATGCTTTACATTAAGTATGTGAGCAATACTTCTGACCCAAATGATTTAGTGAATCAGAGCCTAATTTTTTAATATACCATCTAAATTTATATCTCAGTATCTGAACATTTTGCCTTATCAACAACGAACTAGAATGTCTTCTGCATAATTCATGATGCTGTGAATTATTTTTGCAACTTCTGACATTTTTTTTAAAATGGCATAGCAAACTGAAGAGTAGATAAACAAAAATGCTTAATGGCATTCTGGAATGATCTTATACCATGATCTTGCAAACAGTATTTATCGAGGACAATGAGGGACTATTCACATATGTAAGGTAAACTCCACACATAGAATAGTTTGCTGGATCATAGCTTACACATTTAAGGGTGCAAAGTAAAGCAAAATATGTGTTTAAAGTCCAATAACAAGACTTCATATTATTTCAATTTACTATTTCAAACCACTCATAAAGCTTGGTCCTACTAAAGAAATCAGAGTATAAAGTTACCCATTTATGTTGCCCCACTTGGATGCTGAACAAGCAAAATGGCCCAAAATGCTATAAATAAATCTTCATACAGTCTAGCACAGCTTCTATGCATCACATCAGACTAACATAGTGCAATGAAATGAAGACAGACAATGTACTAAGTGCAACAGCAGTAAATGAATGTGAACAGCGATTGATTTTGAAATGTTCTTGGCACTTTCCCAAGAAAATGTTATCACTGACTTAAGAGGAAAGTGGTCTATGCACTGTTTCAGGATTCTTAAGAGCTGAAAACTCTGACCTCCCTAGTTGATGAAGCATTACTTTTTCTTCTGAGGCCTATTTCCAGTTCAGCTGCAAAATCTAAATAAAAGAAGACTTTTATCGTTGCTTAAAGTTTAGTGGGCCAGGAATATATAGAGAATTGTGCTTAAAATGTGTCAAAATCTCTGTAGCTCTCTTGAATAACAACTTCATTTACTTTCAAGGTCATAAATTAAGCCATCTGTTTTATTCTTTGAGTGGACAGTAACTACATATGCTAAGCCAGGTCATTTTATGTTTTCCTAGGTCTGCAGTCATAAGGGATAATTTATCAGGATCCTGTGGAAAGAAGTCAGCATTCTGTTGGCTCATGAGAGCATCCAGACCAGGCTGTGCTCACTTGCACAAACTTGTACCCATGCAATTTTCTATAACTCCGTATTTCGTAATCTAGGCTACTTTATTCATTAAGTTCTGCAGAGCATCCAGACCAGGCTGCACTCACTTGCACAAACTTGTACCCATGCAATTTGCTATGACTCTGTATTTCCTAATCTAGGCTACTTTATTCATTAAGTTCTGCAGAAATAGCCAGGATAGAAAATTCTCAGAAACAATCTCATATTAAGATTTTCATTTTTGAAAACCTTAAGGTTTTGTTAGTTTGAAAAAAGCACTCACCCAGAGGAGGTTTTGTTTCTCAACAATGTGTGTGAATGTGCATGTGCATATATCTCATAACGGACGTTATATCACCTGGTACGATGAACCTCTCAAATATGTCAAGCTAAGAGAGGTTAGACCTGGTCAGTACGAATGGCCAAGATGGAGATTTAAAAAAAAAAAAGGTCAATGCTACACTAGTTTTGATGATTCAGGACTTGAAAATATTCCATCCACATTAGGGTGTATTCAACTTCCTAGCATATCATTAAAGGGTAACTTCTTTCTGGAGCTGCTATCTGTACTCCAGGACATAAAACCAACTTCATCATTAATGGTATTTCAGATCCCAAAGCATTTTCTTACCAGACTTAGTCTTATCACCTGAAATGCCAAACACATATATTATTATCCAGAGCCTTCTTAAGCTGTTGCCTTTACTGCAAAATCTTACTTTGAGATAGTGTCAGTTAAGTGGTCAACTAAATATGTAAGTATCAACTTGTATCTTAGACATATCTATACAAAACTGCATTTTTGTTTCTGTACTTTATCCTTTTTGTCTCAGTAACCTCATATATTGCTTAAACATCTGTATTGACATCTCTAGTTCCTAAACTCATCAGAAACTGCAGTGAGCAAATAAGGAGTGGAGCTTTGTGTGTGGAACAGAAGGGGCTGTGAGGTTGTGGGAAGTATCTGACAGTCATTCACAACAGAAAATGGAAAAAATGGGATGCAATTCAATAAGGTAAGCAAAAAGTTCTACATTTAGGCAGCAGTAATCAACTTGCAGAGTGAGAAATGACTAGTTAGAGAGAAGTTTCGGAGGAAAGATTTGGGTTTATGGCAGATCACAAAATGGCCATGATATCATAGCAAAAAATAAGGCAACTAGTACAGAGGCATGTGTCAACAGAAAGATACCTTAAGGATACGTACTGTATGAGTTATGAAGTTATCTTTTGGCTTTGCTTAGCACTAGCAATGTTTTGGCTGGGGTATTGTCCATTTTGGGCATTGCTCTTCAAGAAGGACAAGATAAACTGGAAGGAGGCCAGAAGGGAAAGAGAGACCTGGGAAAAGAATAAAGGAAATGAAGCTCTTCAGGCTAGAGAAGACTGAAGTGAGACAAGCCTATAGTCACCAGTGATTACAAAGGACTGTAGGTCCATGGTGAAAAGGACAAAAAGAAGCAGCGGGGAGAGTTCATTATAGCAAAGACAATTGAAGCTAGACTTTAGAAAGCTTTCTAGCAGTAAGCTCAAGGAACAGCTTGTCCAGGCAAATTGTAAAATCTACATGTCCTTAGACATAGTTTTAAGGTTTTAAGGTTTTAATGTCCTTAGAAGGTTTTAAGGACAGGTTAAAGAAACACCTGCCAGGAATGGCACAGTTATGGATGATCCTGCCTTCGGGCCTAGGGGACAGGCTAGACGAACTCTTCAGAGACCTTCCACCATTTTCTCCCACAAGTTTTCTATCACTTATGGACAGGGAAAGGTGCCAGCCCTGGGGCACCCCAGGGCTCTGCGACCCCACCGGTCTGGCTCTGAGCTGGCGCCACAGGGACTGGGTCCAGCTGCAGGGAACAGGAGCCATGGGGGCCTTGTCGGGGTCCTCCACCCATGCCAGCTTTGCACCCTGCTGCCTCCTCACCCACTGGAGCCCCCGGTTAGCCTTGGCCCCACGGCCCTGCCCAGTGGGCCCAGCCCCGTGGCGGGGGTCACCACCCCTGCCCTGGCTCTGCTTGCCACCTCCAGGCGCTGTGGGACGGGCTCGGGGCAGGGGGGAGGCCCTGGCCAGGGTGGTCCCACTCTGCCCCCACTCCTGCCTTGGCCTTGCCGGTGGCTCACCCTTGCTGTTCCCTCAGGGCCAGCAGGAGAAAGGGGCAGAGACTAGACAAGTGTTTCTGTAAATTTCTTGGCCCTTACAATGGTCTTGATTTATACACTACCAGACATTTCAGTAACATTTATTCTTAAACCCCACTTTTAAATCTATTTTTTTCCTTGGGATTACCTCTTGGCAGTAGGAGTTTCTATATGAGGTTTAGTTAGCTCCAACATTTTGGCAATCTTTCCAACGCTCCTCAGGAATAAAGTGCTCAGCTACCTGACCGTGACCCTTTGAAGGAAAGGACAGCCGCATATTAACCTCTGATGTCAGGCCACTCCAACTGTATCTACAGGCAAGAGGCGTCCAAACACCTTGTATCAGAGGATGTTTAGAGAGAAGCAACCAGGATTAATGCATCTGGATAGTGGTACATTAATATCAGGCCCATTAGCAGGCCAGAATCTACCCAGTGATGTATCATTGTAGGCTGCCATATATTTAAGTTGTATATGGCTACTCTCTAAAAGTATGATTTGCTAATAAAAGTCTAACATTTCCATCACAGCAATTGCTGAGATAAGCTAGCACAAGACAGCAACAAAACACAGACAAGAATACTGAAGTAAAACATCACAGATAAAAATATTTGCTGCTTTCAAGTAAAAACATTAGTTGAGTTCAGATATTGATTTTTGCTCTTGTACTTTGAAATGGTTCCAAATTCCAACTCCAAAGAAAATGTTACAATTAAAACCTTGGATCTCACACTGACATCAATTGTAAAATAAATGCACTTAAGCAAATTTAGAATTGACAAAGTATGTTTTACTGACAGACTAATTAGGAAGACAAAAGTAACTATTTTGCTTTAATATCAAGAATGGAGTACACAGCAAGATTTTTCGTTTCCTTAATCTGTTAGCCAATGTTGGAACCACACACAGAACTGCAAATTAACTACTGCTCTCCGATCATATAAGAGTACTTGTGGTTCATTAGAAATCACCTTGAACATAAAAAATTGGCATAACCTGCTGGATAAAGAAGCTACAGACTGTGACAGACACTTCTGCTGGGAAAAAAATCCATCGTCCTGTTGGTCTGAGGAGTAGGTTCGAGCCGAAGGAAGGAACTCTACGAATAAGTCTATCTATCGAAAAAGCTTAGGATAGGGTTCAGGTAATGCTGTTTAGAAGTTACATTTTTGCCAGTTAAGCCAAACACAGAATGTCAAACTTCCTGCTCTGCAGACAGCCTTGGCATTTGTCAACACCCAAGTGGGGATTTACCAGTTTATAATAAACAGGCAAAGTCTACAGAGAGCTACTGCAAAAATTTAATACTTTTCGCTCAATGAAAAGTCTCCAGACGCTAATGGCTGCTTTGCTTTTATCTACACAGAAACCCTTACTAAAATTAGTCTGTCTCTCCAAATAGAAAATGTAAAAATCTGTAGGCAGAAGTAATTCTGTAAGCACTGAATACTTCTGTCCACATTTTCAGTATCTTGTTACAGGTGCCTTTAAGCTGTTCACTGTATAACCTCACAGAAAAAGAAAAGAAAGAAAAAAGACACATACCCTCATCTTTCTAGCCTTGTTTCCCAAGGAGGCAAGGTACAGGTGACCATGCATGACTGTCCATCTGCCTATCAGTCATTTCTCACCATCCCCAAAATTTTGTATCATTGGCCAATTTCAACAAAATGTGGTAAGAAAGAGCCTCAAAGACATTAAATTCCTAAGTTTCATAAATCTAGTCAGAGGATGGAAATTCAGTGCCCCCTTGGCGCGAAAAACAATTTAACTCAGCCCCATACCATGGACCAAATATAACTCAACTCTGCCCACCAGGCACAGCCAACTGCCGAGTGCACCAAACCACCAACAGTACATGCTTCCAGCCACATGGGAAGGGGTACGGCTGTGACACAGAGATGGTGAGAAATGCTGATGTGGGACAGGCTTGGGAGAAACATGGTGATTATGGAAAGTAGAAGACAAATCAGTAAGAAACCAGACCTCATTACTTCCACTGTTCATGGACCAACCTCTTTAACAACAAATACATGCAAGCCTCTGAATGTAGGTCTACTGCTTAAAAGCACAATAACAGTCACTGCAAGGGACGGAAACTTATCTGAATTTGAATAATATACGATAACTGAAATATTTGACACAATATTTAACATAATCTCTATGAATTAACATTCTTTATCTTCTGATATGTAATTTTCCTCCTGATGAAATGGTGCTACATGCACTGAAGCTTGTATCACTTCTGTCACATAGAAATTGTGTTTGTATTATCAACTATGCACATATAGCAAAAAAGAGGTTAACTTATGAAAAAAGATTCTAGTGTGCAATGCCAAGAAGGATTTTAGTTTGACAACAGGCCGTTACATCACTGTCAATTGATCATCATGGAAAAAAAAACACAAAACCTTTTGTGTAGCTTGTGCGTGGAGTCCATACAATACAGCCTGAGAATGGGAATGACACCTGTGGTGAGAAAACAAATTATGTAGAGTAACCAGAGACTGCAGGGCAGTCAGTGCTGTGAAGTCCTTGGGGCTGCTCCTGCTGAGTGATTCCTAGTCAAACTTCTCCACATTTATGGCTACCAGCCATACCACATGATCTCTGAAGTTCACAGTGGTATCTTGCTCTTCAAAAACCCATGGCAGGGAAGGTAGAAGGGCATATGGGAAAAACAGTTATTTCTTTTCTAATAGGGACACAAAATAGCTTCTGCTTAAATCTCTCCCTTCTGCCAAATGTCCATGAGCAAGCTGCCTATTGAACATGGACTGACTGCAGGGCAGGGATAGAGGTGGCCTGTAGACCCCAGGGCCCCTCATTTAGGGGTGTGGATTCCCAGGACCAAGCCTGAGCAGTTAGGGAGAGGAGCTGCCTGCCAATCTGATCTCCAGGGACAAAGCTCCCTGGGGAGGGAACAGCAATGCTGGGCAGTCAGAGGTACTGGCGGCCAATCTTAATAAACAGTTTGGGAACCAATTTTGAATTTAACAGCTAGTCTGCTCAAACCAGCCCAAACAGCCTCTAGCACAACCCTGCTAATGAATTGCATCACATTACCAGGGAGTTCACACCACTAAATACACATCTGTTCCTGAAGCTCAGCCTGTATATGTGAGCCCAAATTTTCACCTGCAGCTCTGGACAGATGTGGAGTACAGTGTAGAAACAAAACTGGCAACCATGGGGGTATCCAAAAATCCTGAAAGCAGGCTAAACCATTAGGTCAGTAAAAAGCATATAAGACAAATGACATAGTAATATACACAACATTCATTAAGAGATGCCTCCAGTCCCAAATCTACAGCTGAGGACAGATTACTGTGCTCTGTTAGAAATATCTGATGACATTGATTCCCTAAAGGAATATGTAAATAAACAAGGGAACAGGCATACATGAACAAGTATACTAACAATTAGCTAGCCCTACTTTGAACAGGGTTTGGACTAGATGACCTCCTGAAGTCCCTCCCAACCCGCATTAGTCTATGTTTCTACATTTTATCAACATAAAAAAAACATATCACCAATATATATGTTCTACGAAGTTGGGTTTCCTAGAATGGAAGCAGGAGCTTGGTGGCTTTCGCTATGTCCTCCACCATTACCTCTATCCACCACACCAGTACCATACCCACTGTACGATCATACCCTTGTACGATCTGTAACTTGTCTCCAGCTCCTTGGCTCCCTGCATGACGTCTACAGAGCCAAAGAGAAGGTGTGGCATGCCCAGGGAGCACGAAACAGGGAGCTGGAACAGTGCAGGGGGGAGACAGGGGAAGTGGGAATTCACATTTTTCCCAAGCTGAAGCCATGCACTGTAGGCCCACACTTACCCTGCGACCAAGGGGAAGGCAAACCTCAAACTGTGATCTGATGAGAGACACACATGACCTATATTTGAGGATCACTCCTCCTTCTCTCCCATTCATATCATGACTGCATTCATGCTTGGTTAGAGTGAATAAGAATACATCCTGTATAAAAGCAGTAACTTTTAAACACAAAAACATGAGCAGCTTAAGACTTTATCAATTTTTTAAAATTATATAACTATAACAAATGTTTGTAGAATTTTTTTCCAGTTGTCCTTTTGTCTTTGGTGGTTCAATACCCTAACACAAAGGAGGTACAGCAGAAACAGTCATCCTCATTTCTCACTTTATTGCTGGATCTCATCTGCTAGCCCTAGAGTGGCAAAGCACACTTGATTTTGTCAACAGACTCTGAAGACCACAGAAGATGTCCCTTTTTTGCATGTGATTACTGACTCCTTTTCAAAAAATATCGTAGCATTCTTATTCAGCACTTGTAAAGGACAGTGTTGCTAACCCAACTGATTTTCTTTTTGATTTGCTGAAAACCCAGATAATATTTATCTTTTTGAGAAAAATTTGGAACATTAACAATAAATCCTCATGAGAGAAAAAAAGAGACAAAGAAAAGGAAAAAAATCCTACTGTGCCTATTCTTATTTTTGCCAGTAAAAACATGTCAAGCATAACCTGTTGAAGTCAAAGGCATCCAATGGCAAGAGACTTGAAGTGTTTGCTAATAAGTAGCTTGATCCAAAGCCTATTGCAGACAATGGGATTCTTTGATCTAAAACATATTATTTGTCCTGTTGTTACGTACCAGAAACTGGAAGAAGAAAGGTGGTATATGCAAAGGAATTGTGGAAGGGAAAAAATGAAGAACTATTTGTATGTAACTTTATTACATTCCTAGGTTGCTAACTTCTGACTTAGTAGGAACTGACTATCAGTGGGAAACAGACACAGAACATTGTATAAAGTCTGGAGAGCACTTAAGGAATGCACTTCTCTCCAACCAACAGAAATTACGCTGGGAAAAACTGTGTTCATGCTTTGAGTAATAGTAGCTTAGCTACACACTCTGAACTCAGGATCTCACTTTCATAGCTCTGGACTCAGAAGTGCTGGAATAAGAGAAATCCCAGCTAGGTCCAGAGCTATTTTCAAGCTTCTTTGCCACCCTGGATGCCTAAGAAAATCTGCTGCCTTCCTTTCTTATTAATACTGGTGGACAGATCGGTATGACAGCACCTTGACTACCAGCTCTCACCATGGTCAGGGAGAGCCAGGACCTGCTTCCCGTTCAGCCCATGTTTTTGATATTATGCTTCTTGCATTTACCACTCTAGGCATTTTGTACTGCCTTCTTTGCTGCCATGAGCTTTGGCTGGAAACACTTTCCTCCTACTCTGCTTGCGAAGCTACTTTGACAGTTTCTCCTTGCACCACCAGTGTGGAGACTGAAGCTTCATTTACCACCAGTCCCACTTTCAGAACTGGTGCCAGAGACAAACAGGTGACCAGTCACGGATCTTTGATGGCAAATTCATTTACACTGTGCTAGTTTACACACTTGGGGGTAGATATGGCCATAGTACATTTGTATCATGTAAGAGTTGCTCTTAAAAAATCTGCTTCAGGCTTTTTCTTCATTTTTTTTAAACTAGAAATCAAGGCAGTGACCTAAATGATCCGTTCCTCCCAAGCTCTGATTGGCTTGCGAGTGGAGGAAAGGGACCAAAGATGGCCTTGTGCCATTGTTGGTCTGTTGAGGACTTGCTTAGCTTTCCATGTAAATCAGTCTCAGGCTGCTCTTGTTCAGATTTGGCTACATCACTCAGATTTGGCTGCAGCAGCCCCTCAAGGGCTGTCCCACAGCCAAGAATAACTCAGCAGCCCTCTGGCCACCTTCCCTAGATGTCTCCTGCGGGCCTGCCACTTATCCCTGAGCCAAATCTTCCAGTGGCAGGGGGGTGTGGGAGGATGAAAAACCCAGTAACCCCTTTTCCTCAGGGATCTGCCTGGCAGCAGAGCCTGCTAATGGCAAGCTCCTCTTGGTTGCTGGACAGGTCGGAAGAAGGTAGAGCTGAGCAGCCTGTCCTGCAGGGGCTACAGCAAACCCAGCAGGGAGAGGATGCCTCTGCCTTTGGCGGTGTGCGAAAGGAAGCAACGCCAGGTAGGATGAGCCAAAAGTCGTGCACTGCGAGTGGGAAATCAGAAACCAGGCGGCATTCCCCTGACCGTGCGGGGTTTTTGGCTTGGAAATCCGGGTTAGTCGCGCCTACGCTTCCACCTCTGGGCTTAGTCCAGCAAAACTACCGTTTAGGAGGCGCCGACTAAGAGCAGGTGAAAAGGCGGCCTCCGGGGGGCCGGCGCGGGGAGCCGAGGGGGGCCGGGTCGGGGGGCGGCCGCAGTGAGGCAGACCCGTCCTCCGCCAGGCTGCGGCTGCGGGAGCAGCCCGGCTGGGGGCGGAGGCGGCGGCGAGTCGGTCTCTCCCCCGTCTCTGCGTGATTCAGCAGCCTCCGCCGCCGCCGCTTCACAGGGGCACGGCGGCCCGCGCCAACGGCTGCCGCCCCCAACGGCGGCCCGCGCCAACGGCTGCCAGCCCCAACGGCTGCCGGCCCCAACGGCTGCCGGAGGCGGCCCGCCGCTCGCGCGCGCTCCCTCCCTCCCTCCGTCTCTCCCGCCTCCTCCCGTTCCCTCCCTCCCTGCGCAGACCCCGCTCCCTCGCTGCCGCCGCCCGCTGCGCAGAGCGCCGCACCGCACGGCGGGGGCATGGCGAGCCAGCGCTGCTTCGCCAACCGCTTCGATGACTACCAGGGCAGCCTGGCGGCGGAGCCGGGCAAGGAGGCGGCAGTGCCGCTGGTGACGGCCACCATCGAGCGGATCCTGCGGGAGCTGCCGCCGCTCGGCGGCGGCGCGGCGGGCGGCGCCCGCGGCTGCCAGGGCGGGCTGTACGGCGGCGTGGCCGGCGTGGCCTACATGCTGTACCACGTCTCGCAGTGCCCGCTCTTCGCGCCGTCGCGGGAGGCCTACCTGCGGGCGGCCCGCCGCGTCGTGGACGCCTGCGTGCGCTACCAGGAAGGCGGCGGCGAGGCGGACGCCGACACCCGCGCCGCCTTCCTGCTGGGCGGCGCCGGGGTGTACGCGGTGGCGGCGCTGGTCTACCGCGCCCTGGGGCTGCCCGACTTCGCGCGGCCGCTGGGCAAGTTCCGGGAGCTGTGCGAGGTCTGCGCGCCCCTCTCCTTCCTCGAGTGCGGCTCCGACGAGCTCTTCGTGGGCCGCGCCGGCTACCTGTGCGCCGCGCTGGTGCTCAAGCAACGCCTGGGCATGGAGGTGAGGGCGGCCGGGCGGCGCGGGGGGCTGCCCCGCGGAGCGAGGGGCGGGAGGGAGGGGGAGCGCCGCGGCCGCCCGTCACCGTGGCGTCGCGCCGACCGCTGCGGGAGGGAAGCGCCCTCGCCTCCGCTTGGCGACAGCAGGGCACGCGCCGGTGCTTGGGCTCTCACAAAAAGAAGAAAAAAATCTTTTTCAGCTTGCGGTCTTGGGGCGTTTTTAGGGAACGCAGTCCCAGGGCGTCCTTCTCTTGCGACTCTTGCTGCGCGGCGCGCCTCTCCTGAAATACAGATGCATCTTTTGGCGAGGGAGGGGCCAGGGGGGCACGAAGCGTGCGGGACGTGCTCTCTCTGCTAAGGCAGGGTGGTGCAAACAGGGCGCGCTGTGGGGGGATGCTGAGAGCATCAGTAGTTAGTTGCCTGGTACTGAGCTATTGGCAGGAGTTACCTTGGGCTTTTCAAGGATGCTTCCGTAAAATGAAGTTGGTAAGAAAAGGAATGGTGTCGGTTGGAATAGAATACGGAGTTTTATAATAATAAGTGGTACCGTGTTATATTTTGCATGCAAGGAACGAGATTTTCAGAGGCACTCAGACTCACTAAGCCCACTGCACAGAAGCTAGTAGTCTTTTGGAAATCTGTGCTGTGTATTTTGGTGCTTTGAAGCTAGGTTCTTCTGCAAGTGTAACATGTGATTATGGTTCAATGTGCTGTTGATTTCAGTAGTCAGGGTTTTATCCCTTGTCAGTGCTGAAAATTCAGAGCTTCCACTCACTACAGGATAATAATTAATGCTACTGATTCTATTTGCTGTGATTTTTTTGTTAGCAAGTGGTCAGTGCTGTATCTGAGCAGGCATTTCTGAAATTGCATTCCTGTTCTCTTGTCATGTCCAATCTTTGTTTCCTCTGTTAATCACTGATTTGCAAGTTCAAATGCTTTTGGCTTCTTTTTCTCCTGGGAGAGGAAGCAACTACTACAAGTAAATAAATGCTGTAAAAACAAGGAGTTCTGCCTGAGCCAATACCAGTCATTGCAGTCAGAGTCCAAGGAAATCTGCTTAATGGAGGACTTGGGAGACTCCAAGTATCCATAAAAGGCAAGAAGAATGTTAAATCCATTGATCTTTTTGAGTGCCTTGAACAAAAATTCTTACAGTACTAAACATTTAAAGTAGCATATGCGCTAAATGTTTCTTTGGACAGGACTCTGTCTGAAACATAACAGTAAAATGGTTGTGTGATGGTTGTGAATAACATAACCATCACTTTTCATTCTGGCAGCATTTTCTGTGTGAGGAAAGTGCACAAGTACTAAGGGCCAGATTGCTCTTTGTAGATGCACCCAGTCCTACACACTCTGCACAGTGGGGTTCCGCACAGAGGTGCAAGTTGTCCTTGTAGTTCAAGTTGTTCTGGTACTCGCATCTGTGCTTATGATGATATTGTGACATACCAGCTGTATGAGACAGCACCCTGGACTCTACTGCTCCATTTATTTTCCCCTACTATTTGTCTTATATCCTTGAGAGCAATTGATGAACAGTCCTTGCAGTTCAGAGAGCAGGTGCAATCTCCTGATGCCTTCTGACAGGCAGTGCAAAGAAGGGGAAAGCCCTCTTCTCCATTTGCTTGCTTGCTGAACAGTTATACCTTACGCAGCGGTAAAGAGTTAAACTTCCCCACAGTTGAGCACAGGTCTGCACATATTGTGGAATCCCTTTAGCGGGTGGGTTTGAGGACGATTGTTTGGGGGTTATTTTGACACAGTTACAATAGGACACAGTTATCCAGAACATCCTGAATCCAAAACCTATGTCCTCTTGCTGATGTTTTCATCAGTAAGCTAGGCATCCTTTCGTAGTATTTGTTTAGTCTGTTATCACATTGTAATTTTAAGTGCATAGTGGAAGAAATAGAGAAGCAAAATAATTATGACTGTTAAGTGTTAATAATAGTAACTTAATTTTTAATTTTAATAAAAATTTTAGAACTTTTAATTAGAATATTTTAAAAATTAAAATATTTTTCTCTTTTGCTCTTTGTAATATGATAATGATCTGTAGCTATGTGTAGTCATGCCTGTGCAAAATTTGCATCCACTGATGAGAGTTCCCATTCTAATACAGGATTACTTTAGTTAAGACATTGCCAGGCCAGATCCTGCATCTTTTTACATTGGAAAAAAGGATGCCCGGAGCAGGTGTATGTCGTTTATTACTCAAGGTCAAATGATAAGTTAGGTACATCGTAGAATAGAAACAATGTCTTGTGAGTCTAACCACTAGAAAATGCTATCTCTTGTAATTTGATTGTGCACAATCTCACCTGGATCATTGCAGTATGTTTTCCTTCTTCCCATGTTCTTTTTCAAGGCTGCTGTGCAAACCTTTCCAGCACAAACTGAAATCCATCCCTTATGTTGAAATATGGCTACTGCTGTTTCTATGGTTGTTTTTTCCTCTGAATAAGTTAAATATACAAGAAATTGATTGCTCTTGAAAACCAGTTTCTTGAACAAATTTTACAGTTTATGTTGTGGGTTTGGCGTCTTTTCTGGGCAGGGGAGGGAGGAGACTGCTTTATTTCAGTAATTGTCAGTTTAGCTCAATTCTCGTACCCTCATACTGCAGCTCCTTGCTTAACAGTCTCTGTGTTTCAAAGCTTAGCATATTCTCCAGAAAGTTAACTGACTGCCCCGAAGGATCCAGTCTGTTGAGTAACATTGACCTCACATGAGGACGGGATTCCCATTCTGCTCATTTTCAGAGTTTCAGGCTAATACAGTGCTTTTCCGCAATGAATCAATTGGAAGGCTTTGCATGAGTAAGGATTACTTCAGCTGGCGAAACTTTACAGGATCTGTCTTTCGTCATGCACGGTGATGCTATGCATTAGGAAAGATGTTTGTTTTCATCCTTTCTTCAATTTCCATTACACTGTAATCAGTGCTTCCTGGACAGAAATAGATAAAATACTGTTTTGGCAGAAAGAATGTATCATTTTTATTTGTTACAAATAAATAAGATGCATGTACTTTAACTTTCATACTTTTCTTAATCTCAGTGTTCTCACTGTCTTCAAGGAAGTTTTGTTTTCCATTCTGTCTTCTTCAGGTACATATTTTTCTCATGCTTCTAGTGTTGCTTCATTGTGCATCCTTGGGAAAATCTGTCACTCCTGCTTTTAACTCACTCCTGCTATTCACTCACTCTCTTATTTGCTTGTGCAAACAGTAGTGTATGGTGGAATGGTGGTCCCGTCCTCCTGTTTGGATGTCATTGTCTCCTCTCCTTATTTTATCTCGGTGAGGTTTCTGTCCCATTTCTTGGTTGATGTGTGCCTTCATAGTTGCACTTCCTTCTGGCAGTGTCATTGTCAGACGAAAGAGGAAAAGGTATGGAAGTTCAAATGGCTTCTTGCATCACCTTCTGCAAAGACATTACAGCCTTTTAGCACAGCTTAGGTTTTCTCTTAATAACTGGCTGATCTTATGGGCTTGACTGACTTCCACTAGCTTTGGGATGCAGCAAAAAAGACATAGTGCCCAACAGCAGTACACCACATAGGAGGTGAAACAGCATTTTGCATGTCAGCCCTAGGTTGCAGTTTGAGTAAAGGGACAGTAATTTTAAATCACATTTCAGACATTGTAAGAGACCCTTCCTTGCCTGTAATTGCAGTGGTGGTCTGCTGAATGAGCACGCTGGGCAGCAACATGGTCAAAACAGTTCCCTGGACTGAGCCACTGGGGCAATCACTGAGAGTTTGCAGAGTTGTTATGCTCTTTCATGCCATTATCTGAGTAAACTTTCTGTCTCCATGGCAGACAGGCATCTCGGTTTCCTTTTCAGACCAACAAGATGCCATGATCTGGTGTGTGTTTCTGAGCTTGTTGTCCAATTACAGGGAATGCATGAGCCTGATGTTGTTCTAGCAATATAGAGTCACACAAGGCATGGAGGGGCTGCAGAAGGGCAGTGCTTTCTGGCAGTACTCCTTTGACTGTAGGGCCCAGCCAGAAAGCATATCTTCCCTGGCTGCTGGGTATTACCACAGCCTCCTTCCTCTGGGACCTCGCGAGATTGCAGACCAGGCTGACCAGCTTGGCCTGGGACATGGGAAGCAGGCATAGCACTGCTGTGCAATTTCATGAGATCTGGGTGCCACAGCAAGGGAAACATGCCGCAGAACTGGTTTTAAAAGGCAGAGGAACACATTGCATGTGCAGTGCATGGGACTGCAATGGTCCGGGCAGTGTATTGTGGGAGAGAAGATGTAAGTGAATGACAGTGCTTCTCTTTCAACTCTTCAAACATCTCTAGATGATCTGACTTATTCCTCAGGCTCTTTTCTATACCCAGTATATAAGACTTTGTAGATTACTTCTCTCTACAATTTTTGGCCCCTTTTTTTCAATCTCTTTTTCCAAAAGAGAGGAAGGAGTTTCTTGCAACCTGCCCAGAACATGTTCATTTGGGACTTTTAAAAATTAAATGTAAAGGTATTCATGCTGAATGTAGTGTTTATGACAGACACTTAATGGATTGGTCTGAATGGCATCTGCAAAGTGCCCACTGAAGGCATGCACCTCTGACTGCTATAGTGCAAGGTCCCCACATCAGGCCTTTAATCTCACCTAGCTCTGAAATGGAACGGTTGTACTTTGAGGTCAGATGTCATTTTATCTCTATGCCCATTAAAGCACTTTTTCTCTGTGGAATTTGTCAGTTTATGTGAAATGTTGCAGTATTTGAAATGTCAGATATTGTGGTGCTAGCTGGAGCTCTACTGATTTCATTATTTCATTTACACAGGCCACTACACAGACTGGATATGAGGTTTTGGCCATGGAGAATTTAAATGAGATACCAGTAAAGATAAAAAGCTTTTGATCTTAACCTGCTTCTTTTAAATGTATATTCTTCTATCCATGGTTTTCCAAACCACACACTTAGGCTAGATTTTGAGTTAATTTGTTTAAATTGGTGAAATTAAATCAGGAGTTAAAAATTGGAGGTTTTTTAAATAAAAAGGGAAACAAAGGGAATCATTTAAATCTGGGTTTTTTTAGAAAGCATTATGAGACAATTTGGGTCTGAATTTCAGAACTGCACCACTTCTCTTCAGTAGGGTAACATCAGTCTTTTTTTTTTTTAATCAGCATTCAGATTCTGAGCCTGGGTCATCTAGAGAATGGCCACATTCATTCAGCTCCACACAGTGAAAGCTGAATATCCAACTGCAGAGGGAGTTTAGATTTGAAAAAGTTGAATTTGAAGTGTATTGTTGAACTGCCAGTGGAAAGCATTGTAATACAGACATTTCAGAGTGGATCCTGCCAGGATTGGAAGTTTGATTGACACGAGTTTAACTGTACACATATATTCTGTTGCAGAAATAAGGGTTTTGACAGTTTATAGCTGATGAAGTGGTAGTAATCTGCCATTCTTGTCTTCTAAAAGGACAGTTTTGTACAAAAGCAGTGTCAGGTTTCTCTGTACTTCTTTGTGCTGTTGTAAAAAGTATTTGCCTATGCAGCATCATCTTTTTGCTGAAAAAGCAACCTAAGCTACGCAGAACCAAAGTTATAATATCAGTATTTAACAAAAGAGATAAATACGTATCCAGGGGAATCTCTTGTATCCAAAATGGATTTCTCTGCTTTCCCATCCTCCTCCTGAATCCTTTAAATTTCACATTCTGGAAGTTAACTCTTAACCCTGGACAGTTCAGTCATCTTCCTTAGCATCACTGTGGAGAACTTTTAGATCACTTTTTGGAGTCTATCAGTACCACTCCTTAGCCTCCTAGAAGCACATCTATTGCATGCAAAGCATCCTTCTCCCCTGCATAGCAGAGTGTACTGCCTCTGCAGCACTACTGGCCTCAAGAATGAGATCTGAGTCACAAAAAGCAGGAGTCAGAATGAGGGTGTTTTTGTGGACACAGCGCTAGTCTGTTCTCTGGACCTGTTGAGTATATTTGGTGTCTGATCTCTCAAAGCAGCCAGAGCTGTCAGAGCACTTGAATTGAAGAACCAGTGGAGATCTCTGGCAGAGGTGTAGGGTTCAGGGTGGTAGCTAGTGTTATTCACAGCATTGCTTACGGTCAGTTTGGTAGAATACAAGAAGTTTTTCAAATTCTTTGCCTTAATGATTTTTAGATTTAGATTTAGATTTATGTTTTGTACATATGTCAATGATCCCTTTGATACCATTCTGTGTTTCTTCAGATAGCTGTATCTTGTATTTATATATGCCTCCATGACAAAGCCTAATGGTGATTCAGGGCATGGTGTTTTTGATGTGGTTCGCAAAAAGGACTAAGAGCTTTTAACCCTTGGAGTTAACTCCAAGGGTAATGTATTGAGCAGCACTGAATGGCATAGCAGAAAGAGAGAGTGTGTGAGCAGAGCATATGCATATGTTGGAGTATGTGGAGGGAGAGAGACAGTGAAGGCATGGAAAGAAATGAAGTTTGATAGAGACTGAAGAGAGAGGAGAACAGAATGAGACAAAGTTAGAAGAGTAAAATACTGGCAAAAAAAATAAAAACAGAAATCTGGAAAGGAGTAATAGAATTCACAGGTAAATGGAAGAAAGGCAAGAAATAGCATAGACACTGGAGCAGGAGAGATTAAAAAAGTAAAATCAGTCCTCTGGCAAACTGGTATGGATATGGTGACTAATGTACCTGATTTAAAAGAAGAACGTTCAGCAGAAGAGTAGGGGCAGAGAGAAAGCAGCCTAAGGAAGGAGTAGAGGAGTAAACACTGCAGTAGGCTGAGGAAAAATACTTTTTTGTCTGCTTGTTTTTTGTTTGTGGCACTTCTGTTACTTTATTCTCTTTGTATAGGTTCATCCATGTGCTTACATAACAGCTGCCATTATATTCAGTGCTTGCCAATACCGAACACAAAATTGTGTCTGATATTCCATAGTTTCCTTCTCTAAGGCATAACTGAGATCACTACTTGATGTCTGGAAGCAGATACGGACATTTTCATGAACACTTCTGTACTTCTGACACTGACATCTTCCTATTACATGCATATTATACTATAAATTAGTATATAACCCAAACTCTAATGCTGTTAGGAAACCTTACTTACCAGACTAAAGAAGTAAGAATGTAAAAGATTGACCTGCTCTAAAAAGAAGAAAAGAACACAGGAGGTCAGCAACAATTACCAGTGAAAAAGTAAGGTGTTCAGCACTTTACAGCATTAAAATGGAGGGATAAAATTAAGCCTTAAGTATGTCAGTAGTCATTTAATACTCATCATTAGAACATTAGAATTGTTTGTAAGTCAAGGCACAGCTATGCACCAGAAGTAGCAGGGCTCAAATATAGAAATGTTCCCCATCTCTCCTTCTCCCTCTATTGAACCAGTAAGTCCTACTTCCTCTCTGTTAATTCAGCTGGACAGTCTTAAAATCAGCCCTCCGTTCTATCGACAGGCTGTGTAACGAATGCAGAGCAGGTGTTGTACGGTTGTGGCTGCTGAGCCCAGTGAGCAGGGATGCTGCTGCCATCAGCGCTGCCTCCAAGCAGCGGAGGAACTTTGCAGAAAGGCAATTAAAATGGCTAAGTCCCATGGGCCTGCTCTGCTGCCATGAGTGCATCATAGCAAGACATTGGGTAAGGCGTTCGCTGTAAATTGGGATCTTGTTTGTTAGCCAAGTTTACTATCCCCTCCCTTCTTTTTTTAATCAGAATTCAATATATGCAATCAGGTCACCATTTTTGATGAGGCAGTATGTCAAAATGCCTTTTTGTGTCTATTATGCAGTTCTTCAACTACTGACAAGCATGAGAGTAAGCACTGTGTGATGTTGCGTAACCTTCTGTCCACTCCATCACAATAGAGCTCACTGAAAATACCCTGTCAAAAACAATTATTTCTTATCTATATTGTAGGATTATTTTCAAGTAATAGTTACTGAACTGATTAATTTTTGTCTAGGAGCAGCAAGGCAAAATAATTAAAATAACTATTTCATTTCAGGCAAGCATGATCAAGAAATATCTTAATAGCAGTCCAAGCTGTTGCTGAGTCATTTGGTGTTTCTCAGTTCAGAATATTATGATGTCTGAGAGCACAAGCATAAATCTGTTTTGCAGCAGATCAGCGCTCCTGAATCCCTCATTTTAATGCCTTACTCTCTGTTGTTGAAGAACAGAGCATTGTCAGTGAGATAGAATGGATGTCAGATAGCACTGAGTGACCAAAGAAAAAAAATATTTAATTATGGAAGGTAATTACACCTTCTAGATATCCAAGGCATTTAGCTATTTTGTGTGGCTAATATGTTCTTCACAGAAAACTTTGATTCCCTCACTGGCACAATGGTTTATGATGCTGAAGGATTAATTGTGAGTAGCGTATTTGAGGGTGGTGAGCTGGGGATGTACTGGTCAAATTTAGATTTTGGTATCAAGGAAATGGAAGATGTCCTTAAACATGTTTGGGCCTGGGGCTAGAAGATGCATAGGACAATTTTTTAAGCAGCCCTTTGCTGGTGAGTCAGTGTTGGAAAAATCAGCGTTGGAAAATGGCGGGCATTGCATATTCTGTACTGGCAGTTTTCTGCAGTTTATGTGCTCAATCCTGGTAGTCAAAATGGTAACACAGAATCAAAGGACTGGTAGGGACCTTGAGAGGTCATCTAATCTGTCATCTAGGCAGGATCATTCATTCCTAACAGTATCTCTCTAACCTGTTCTTAATACCTTCTGAGGAGGGACGTTCTACAGTCAGCCTGGGCTGTCTGAGGCAGTATTTTGTTCGCCTTCCTATTAGAAAGCCTTGCCTAATCTGAATATATCTTGCTGTAGTTTAAGCCTGTTATTCCTTGTCCTGTCCATCGCAAACACTGAGAAGAAATTGTTCTCTTCCTCTTTGCAGCAGCTCTTCATATATTTGAAGACTATTATAATTTTCACCCTTAATCTTTTCTTCTTTAAACAACTCTAATCCTTCTAGTCTTTCCACATGGGTCATATTGCCTACACCTCTAGTCACTCTTGTTGCACTCCTTTAGATTCCCTCCAACCTTTCCAGAAGACTGCCGGAAGTTGGATGCACAGTCCTGGCACAGGCCTTTCTAGTGGAGCAGAAGGATAACTTTATGTTTCCTCCAGGTCTTACTTCTATTTATACAGTTCAGTAAGATGTTTGCATTTCACATCAGCATAACGCTGACTCACATCCAGCTCGTGACCTGCTAGAATCCGGATCTTTTAATAGGCTGCTGCTACATAGCCAGGTATTTTAGGAAAGGCCAATGAATAAGTGGAGTAGGTAGAGGTGATGTAATGCTAGGGAATCACTGAAACCACAGAAATTGTGCTGGGAAACGGAAAATGAGAAGCTCCTGCAACTGGAGGAGCTTTGTTTCATTAATGCCAAATAGTTTCCTTTCTTTTGTTCCCTGAACAAAACTGAGGATATGTCATTCTACTTTGTAACACTAGATGTGCCATGATATATTTATTCAAGGGCATCTGTGCAGTAACAGGGTTCCTTTACTGAAGTATAGTTGTAACACTGTATTTGAGAGGACCATATTAAGTTGTTATTTTGTCCATATTAGGAAAAATGAAATCTAAAGGAGTCTATGCAGGCTAAACCTGCTCTCTTCTTGTGATTTACCTTGGTTACTAATGTAAAGATAAAGGTCAGTATAAGCACTATTCTGACCAATGATTCTGTCCTGCAGCCCTCTTTCTTTGTCTCAGGAGTTCGTTGTGCTTCAAGGAAGGATGTTTTGTATATTCTTGGACCCACCACCACCATGAGTCAATGGAAGTCTATCCTTTTATCTTTATAAATAAAGTTCCTTACAGCTTCATTCAGCATGACCAAAGGTGTTTTTTGGCTTTCCAGAACAGTGTTCTAACAGAAGCAAAGACTGTCTTGTAGTAAAATAATACTGTATGCAAAGATTGGAAGCATCACCCTTGCCATAGATGTTCATGTGACTTCGAGTGTGTCATTTTCACTAAGGTTTTAATTGCTGCCATCTTCTCTTTGTAAAGCTAACTCCTAATCTCTCAATGTTTCTACCTGCCATCTGTAAAATTTTGAGTGTTACCTTTCACTGTTCTAGCTTTTAAGGCTAAGCCAATGGTGGAATTAGTCAAAATTACAGTTATAATAGCAATGGGTCCCAAAATACACATTCCCAAATGTAACTGTTTAAATCTAATGAGATATAAGATAGTCAAATATGAAGTTGGGGAATATTCTTGATGGCAGAGCAGCAAAACAATCTTCCTTCAGACTCTTTAAATAATTATTGATTTGTTTGTTCTTAATCTTAAAGAGCAGAATCAGTTATAAGCTTTCTCATATCAGGCTGCCATTTTTGTGCATGTGCATTTTGATGATGCCAGCAAAAATATCTGGGAATAACGCTTATGTAATTGCTACAAAACCAGAAAGTAAAACCTGGGCAGAGTTATAGAAGGAGTGCATTCAGCCTATTTTGTTCTTGCTCTCTATGCATTACAGAACTGTTAGCTTATTTTGGTGAACAAATACCATGGGATAATTTTTTTAAAAAAGGAGGTAAGTTGAGTCAAATTCAGAATTGAATCTAAAGATATTTAGAGAAGTAAAACACACACCATCTGGCTGATCTGTGTGTTGACATGTACCCACTTATCTTTGGACTTGGTTCAGAGTCATAGAATCACAGAATCACAGAATAGCTGGAGTTGGAAGGCACCTCTGGAGACTGTCTGGTTCAACCCCCCTGCTCAAAGCAGGGTCACCTGAGGCAGGTTGCTCAGGGCTGTGTCCAGTCGGGCTTTGAATATCTCCTAAGATGGAGAGTCCATAATTTCTCTGGGCAACCTGTTCCAGTATTTGACCACCCTCACAAAAGAAGTTATTTCTTGTATTTACGTGGAATTTCCTGTACTTCTTTGTGCCCATTGCCTTGTGTCCTGTCACTAGGCAGAGTGACTAGACTAGAAGAGTTTGGCTCCGTCTTCTTTACTCTCTCTCATCAGGTTATTATACACACAGATAAGATTGCTCCCAAGCTGTCTTTTCTCAAGGCTAAACAATCCCTGAAGGCACCCATGGAACACCAGAAGAATTAAATAGTACTGCCATAAATTGCAGTTATTCCTGTCCCTTTTGTCTCTTTTCCCCAAACCAGGATCACAGTGCTTTTCCACCTCCTTTGACTTCCCCTAGTACTTTGGAGGAGCAAAGGATTGCAGTTCTTCAGTTGTGTCCAGTCTGCTACAGTTGCAAGCAGTGAAAAGCATGAAGTCCAGAAGGGTTCAAAAGCACCACTCAGCACTACACACTTACACAGAGCCTCAAACAGTAAATGCGTCCCTCTTTGCATCAGGAAAAGGCAAAATTTTCCTCTAATGGCTAAGTATTAAGATTGATAAAATTACTCCTAGCTTTTGCAGGCAAATCTCCTGGTGCTGAAGAGCTTTAGTATAAAAGATTTTTTTAAAAACAAAACAAAACTTGGAGTATGCTATGGTTGAAGGCAGTTTCAGTGCCTTGCATTCCTGCAATGCTGAATGTCTGCTAGTGAAAATGCCTGGATGATCCTAACATGTGGACCATACCCTGCAATTAAGGGAGGACAAGAAATGCCCTAACACTACTAGAGGAAAATTCTTTCCTGAATCCACATATTAATCAAGCACCTTAGATTTCTCTTTGCCAGTGGAGAAAGAGAGCTCCTTGTCCCACATTATGCATGATTAGTCTTGGATGTATCAGGGGAAGGAGGCAAAATCTTTCTCCAGAAGCTGAGTTATATGCCAGAGGTAATAAAACATTCTTCCTGGTTTCTGTGGATAGCCAGGATACCCCTCAAGTGTAGGGGCTGGAGGGAAGGTTCTTTTGTCATGTTTCTTTTTCTTAATGGCTTCTTTTTTAAAATTTTGCAAGACAGACCCAAAAGCAAACAGTCAGCTGCAGGGACTTCTGTGTCCTCCTGGGGCCTTGAAATGAAGTTGCTTTACTCCAAGGGCATCAAAACATTAAGCACACAGAATAAGTAGAAAAGGCATCTGGCAGTTTTAAATACATGTAGTTTGACATAATAAGCTTGACCTGGAAAACACAGATTTTGTCATTCATAGCTCCAGATATAGCTTGCCCCATCTTTCTGTCTTTCACCTTGCACAATTCCCCCTATACGGCTGCAGAGAATAATCATGTGAAACAACAAATCCATGGAAAGTGGAGCACAGTATTGAGTGCTCCCAGGGTACACAATGATTAAATCGGTATCAGGAGGTGATAGTGATTCCTGTTAGTTAGTTAATTGTACAGCACTTTGACATCTTCAGATGCAAGGTAACAGCTAAGTGCACTCAATGAATGATTGTTTATTATTATTGGTGGTGGTGTGACTTGTCTTATGACTGCTACTCCTCTTCCTTCTTTCCCTGCAAAGTTTGAACTCTCTTAGAGTAATCCATATCACATCTTGTGGCACAGCAGTGTCTTTTTCCTGAGGTGTACTTGGTTTATACACAGTCACAGCTGAGGATGAGTTGTGCAAAGGGAAGATTGATAACGCTTTTTTTATTCCAGGATCAAATGGTAAACTTTTAACAAAGAGAAGAATACAGTTTTGGCCTCATTACTTACAGACTAATTTATGTTTTAAAGAGTGTGGTATCCCACACTTCCTCAAATTAATCCCATGACCCTTATTCTGCCCTTGAAACATGGCAATATTGAATTATAAGTGATTGTCTGCATTTGAAGTGCAATTTGAATTATAGCTGGATTTGCAGGCATATTTTGAGACAATGATAATGGCACCGCATATGCCACTGGAAACTCTTGTTACTGTCTTTTGCTTCAGAATTGTCTTTGTCAATGTGCCTGGGAAGATCTAGGAGCTAGCATAGAGATCATTAGACTTATTCCTACATCAGACTGCTACTACCGTTGGGGAGTAGGGTAAAATTCACATGACTCAGAGGACTCGATCACCTTCATCTTGTTTTCCTCCATTACATTGTCAGCATTCTTCTCTTAGCTTAAGTTGATATTTCTACTCAGTGGTTTATTGGCATGACACAAGCTGCAGATCATCACATCGAGTAAAAGTGGCATGATGCCAATATGGAGTTCTCTGGAATTACCTTTGCTTGAAAGCAATGCTGATACCACTTTAAAATGACTAATTTGGGCTTCTGTTAGCCTATGAATGGTGCTATTGTATGGTTTACCTCATTTAACTGACTTTGCACGTAGCCGCATTGTTCCTTAGCAGCAAATAATTAGACATACTTCTAGATGTCACATGCCTTATAAATACCTACATAACAAACTGTGCATATAAAGCAGCATGACTTGGAGGAATAAAGAAGTCTTGCAAAACAAACAAGATCACTTGTTGTAAATAACAGAATTATAGAATTAGTGGCTGATGGAAGAGCAGTAGCCAACACCTTGTTTACATTTGAATAAAGCTTTTGATGCAGTGTCAAATATAATCTTCCTTGAAAACCTAATTCACGCTGACTTGGATGAGGACATTGTTTGTGGATTTGGAATTGGCTGAAAGACCACAAGCAAAGCTAATCATAAATGCTAATAAAGGATGAGAACTTGAACTACAGAGACTGATGTAGGAATCAGCCTAATATATTATCTTCATTAATGATCCAAAAGAGGCAGTTTACTGGATAAGAATGGCTTTGGCTTTGAAACTGAGACGAGTGCCAAATACGCTACACAGGCAGAGGGGAAGTAAGAAGACAGTTCAAGAGATTAAAAAAATGAGCTAAAATAAGGTCTATTTTTAGCAATGCGAGCACATGTATCTGGGGAGAATTACATACAATACTTATCCTCCATGCTAGGAAGAGTCTGAGATCCAACTGAACATGACAGGGCTTGAGTTACTCATGTTATTCAATTCATGTGAGTGTTAGCGTATTGTCTGTATATCTGTTGCATCATTGCTTGCACATCTGTATGTAACCTAATAGCACATCAGGGTTCTACACATTCATGTAAAATAACATTACACATTTCCTTGCACTTACTCTGCATGGGAACGAACAGCTAGTAGAAATGAAGTGATAATCAGCCAGTCCTGATAGGGGTTGATGCAGTATGACATCAAGAAGGCCAGTGGAGCTTGGACTGCCTACATTGGTGTACCATCCCATAGAAACATTATGGTTTCACTCTGTAAACGCCAAAGTCCAAAAGTTTTGTCATCAAAGTTTTCTCCTGCTGCTGACTAAGGTTGGAGATGCAAATGTCGAAGGCACCTAGTTTATGCCCCTGAAGTCTCCTGGCCATCCTTTGATATGCATGGAAATCCTGACAGAGCTGCCCTGTGGGGTGCATAAGTCCCACCAGGATTCATAAATCAACCACTGCATCACTTACAATCCACAGAGCTCTAGTACGGATTTACAGTACTGTCTTTTCTTCAAGGTGCTTATGCAACTGCTTCCGGTTGCCTCCCACAGTGGTGGCAGTCTGCACACAGTCTCACTTGTTGTAACTACTCTGTAGCTCCTCCAAAGGAGGTTGCAAAGCTGCAGCCCTGAACAGCAGCTGGAAGCATGTCCCACCTAGTTCCTTTCTCCCTGTTGCAATCTTTCCCAGTCTGATGGTGCTGCTCTTCTCACAGAATCCGAGGTGGGGGTCCTGCCTGGTGTGGAGTAAGAGGGAACTAAGCTTCCTATCTTTTCCCACTCTCGAGGGCAGGGTATGTTGACCTCTGGGCCCACTCTTACAGATTTTAAGGCCAAACTGGGCTGTGTGCAAATTACAGCCAAAGTAGGACCCGTAGTCCCTTCCTCCTTACACCCAATAACCTTGAGGTTTCATCACTAAACTGGGATGAGGATTCAAATTCACATCCCTTCTTGTTCTGATACCGTGCAAGAATTTAAACCTAAGTCACTAGGCTGAGCATGCTGATTGCTAACACAAGTCTCTCTTTTTGCAGCTTTGAGTCATACTCAGAGCTGCTTTTGCAGCTCCAAGTCATACTGAAATGTTCTGTTTTCAAGGCCTGAAGTGAAGTGCCCAAAACTCCAGGTTCTAAAGTCATTCTGTTTTTTTGTCACCAAACTGTGTTACCTACAGCACAGCCGTGAATATTGTCCATACAGACAAATGCTTCTGCTTGTTTGCAATGAGGAGCTGGTATCCTCACAGTAGTACATAAGCAAAATCTTTTTGGAAACTGCAGGCTTGGAATCTAACGAATGGAGTACATCTTCAAATAGCAGAAACTTGGGGACTCACTGCTACTCAAATCAGACCAGAGACATGAACCTGTTTTCCTCACATCTACCTGAATGCTCCACTCTTTGGACTGTAAGAAACATACCGCTATTATGAGAGAGGCTGACCTGACCTGTGCTTTCAGAGGAGACATCACAGTGTGAACCAAAGTAGAGAGAGCCCAAAGAGGAGGCTTTCCTGAATGTTTCTGCTGGTGTCTCCATGCTCCATCCTCTGCCCATTCTGAAATTTCTAAACTCTCCTTCTTCACCGTCAGGGGACCCTCAATGTGGGCTAAGGTGTCTGTGGAATAAGGAGGGTGTATGAAACTTAGATGTCATGGGACTGAGTTCCTCTTCTGGATTTGGTTCCAGTGATCCATCTGGTTCATTATCTTGTACCAGTACTAGATGAGTCAGAGGAGACGAAAGAATCTCTGTGGAGGGTGAATTTGAAATGTCTGTAGCATTCCTAACCTGCATGTTTAAGGGCTGGCTTTATGTTCTGAAGCACAAGGGTTTACATTTCTTACAGAGCTGTTGGTCTGAGCTCTAAGACTGTGTGATGTAGCCATGTAAAATCTGTCAAAACGAAATGGTCTTTCCATTTAAACAGTTCAGACTCCAAAGAACTGTAATTCAGCTGGAGTGGTGGGCACTTCCTGCAGTTAGCCCTAAAACCATTTTTTTTTATTTCTTGCCATTCTTAATTATAGAAAGGTTCAGTTGGTTCATTAAAATTCCACAGTGCTAGTGGACTCACCTAAATATTGCAGAAATAAGTTCCCCAGATTATTCGAGTGCTGGGTGTGCAGAAGAAGTACTTTGTCATTGTGTTTGTTGCTTTTCATAAGCTATCATTTTGTTCTCATATTGCAAGATAAAATAATTCTTTGTGTACTTTATCACATTAATTACCTCCTGTCCAGAAAATAAATGTTGCAGTCTTTCCAGCTTTGCTTTATAGGTACTCTTGTATTTGTCTCTTAAAATATTTGTTTCTGCTGGATTCTTTTTCGAGAATCAGAGAACAGAACAGGAAAAATATCAGAAGAAAAAACAGAGCGATGACTGATAAAGTCACTTTTTAATAATCATTTCAGTATTCTCATACATCTGAACACTCTTTGTTTGCTTTTTACAGTGCTACAGTACATTAAGCAGAGATGTTCACTGAGCTGTTCACAGCACTGTGTAAATCATCACAACTAATTTAGGTCCTACTCTTACATGAGTGTAAGATTTGAGAAGATGGAGGGCTCCTTCACAGTATTGAACTCTCCTAACTGTGCAGACATTACCATGGCATTCCAGGCATCTCTGTGTAGCATTTTAATATGTAAAGCTAAGCTTTTACTGGTTGTAAATGGGAAAAACTCTACTGAAAGCATTGCAATTGGGTGCCTTCAACAGTGGCAGCAACCCTGTCACTTAACTTTCTTGCCTTTCAAACCTTAGTTTGAAACAGATGAAGAAAAGATGATTATTTTGCTCTTCTGTGCTTCATTTTGAAGTTTAGCCTAGTAACAAGCTACAAAGTCTTGTATCAAGTAGTTTCCCAATTGCTACTTTCTGTAGCAGAATTCATTAGCAATCAGTACAATTGGTTTTGAGCTGGGAGCAAAAGGGTTAGTGTTTTGGTTTGGGTAGAAGAGCACAAAATGGAATGAATGCTTTGCTTGGGACTGTCCTCTCAGCCACTGTCCTCTCCCATGACTTTTTTTCTGGACACTTCTGCCGTGAGGCTTAGAGGAGGCATATTTATTTTTTATTTAGTTTACCAAAGCTTGTGAATGAAGTGTGCTCGCTTGCATAGAGAGCAGGGCTCTGAATATTTGAAAAGCAAGCCTAAAGGCATTGGATTTGGACTAGAAATTGCTGCATGGGGAAGATAAGAGAACTGGATGTTGATGAAAGATGAGTAGTTCAGTACCTTTAATGTAAAAAGAAGAAAACCGTAAGACTGCCTAATGGTGTATAGGATAAAGTCTCTGTCTTCTTCTGCTTTGAATGTAGCTGGCATATTTTATGGGTTGCCACCATGTAAACAATGCTAAACACAATACTGAGGAAGCCAAAAAAGGAAGAACAAATAAGCATTCAAACAGATAAGTGTTCGAACAAATAAGCAACAGACTTCATAAGTAAATGGATGTGCCATTGCTTACACTGTAATATTTGATTAGTTGAAAAGTCATCATATGTTTTTGACAGGTATACTCCAGCCCTAATCCTATAGACCTTACAGAAAAAAACGTCCCCCTGGAAAACAGTGGAAATTTGACCTGGGTACTACAGTAAAGGCATATCTGCATCCATGAACCAGGTCTTAACAGAACAGCTTGAAAGGCAAATTAATTCTTTTTGTTAAAATGAATATCAAATGTGAACAGAGAGTTTTTCCAGTACATTTTGATGCTGGATATTTAAATTGCAATCTGTCATTTTATTGCTAGGTTTTTAGTACCTTGTACAATGTGTTTGCAGAGTAAGTAGCTTTACAGTGAGAGTGATAGATCCTGCCTCAAAAGAAAATATAAACCATGATTTGGAATTCTGGCTTCAAGAGAGAGGTGACTCATACCTGGGCTGAAATCGTTAAGCTCCTTTCATTTAGATATGGAAGAAGGTATACTGGGCAGCTTGTTATAGGAAATAATCTTCTTCAGAATATTAATTGATATCAAGCAAAATTCCTTCAGGAGTTCCAGGAAGGACTCCTGCCTGTAAATGCAGCTTTATTCAGAGAATATGCACAGCCTTGAATTGAAGAAGTGGAGAAAAAATATTTTACTGTGTATAACTTAAAATGTTACAGTGAAATCGTGCACTCCACACTCACTAAAGAGTTAGGTGTTTGCTCTGCTGTATCTTTTAGGTTTCTCTAACCAGCTTCTGAAAGCAAGGTCAGCATTTTACTCTGTCAAATAAACTATATTCCTGTAGTCTCAGTCTTAAAGGCTAACCTCAGGGCAAAATTCTCATTGATCTCAATGGACTGCAAGCCTGCCCTACAGCATTATTAATAAGACATGGGACTACAATAATTTGGAAGAATAATTACACAGCATAGCAACCCTAGTTTATTGACCTAATTACTAAGTGAATTATTGAAGTCCATTCCTGGGGGTCATGAAATTGCTCCATTTTTATATCTGTGTTAGAACTGATATCAGGTGAACGAGTAAAACTTCCAGCACTTCTATAATGCTTGCCAGGAATAACACTCCACAAGTCAAGACCCATTTAGGTCAATGAGGACTTTGATATTAAAAGCATTATGAATGATTTAACAAGTGAATTGACTTTGACAAAATGAAAAAAATAAATGCTGGAAGGGACTGTATGGCTCTTTTCCATCACTCCGAGTGATTAAGATGACAGAATTACTTACGATGAGTTGGACTATGAATGTATTTAAAGATACTGTCAAAGAACTAGCAATCAATCTTTCTCAGTCCCCATCCTGTACTTTTTATTTATTGTATCACATAGTTTCTTTCATTGTAATCTTTTGCTTTAATTCTCCTTTTCCTTGATCTCACTTGAGCAACTTAATTACTGTTGTTGAAACAAGTGAAGCTTTAATGACATATCCAATTGCTTCATGAAAATGGTGTGTATGACAACCTGGAAATAGGTACAGGAGGTTGAGTGACCATGCAAGCTTCATGCAGTAATTCAGTCACAGAGATACTACTATGAAGGGTGCAGTAGAAAGTTGTGTAACCGTACAAATATGCTATGTGTAAGCTGCTTACTGTTTTCTCCAGGCCAGTACCAGACTGAGTTTGTATGTAGACTAATTCTTCTCAGTCACAGCTAATTAACATAGACCATGGGGACCAAGAGCTCTTTTACTCTTCATCTCTCTCCCCCTCTCTCTTTCCCTCCTTTTCCTCTCTCCTAGGACCAGTTATACCAGCCAGTCTGTGTTTCATGGCACCTTTTCCAGTGTTTCATTGCTGTCTTTCAAATGAGCATCCAGCTGGCCCTTCCCAGCCAAGGCAAGAAATACTAGAACTAGCTAACCACAGAGCACAGAGCCTCTGAGAGATCACTGCAATAGTGAAGTTTTGTAAAGTTGGATGTCAGAAATGATGCACTATATTGTTGTCCCTTGTCCTTCTTGACCAAACACTAACAAATTAATCTTTTCCAAGGAGAGGCCTAAGTTGCCATAGCAATGACAGTGCCCAATTAATTTGGACTTGAATCATTTTTGAGTTGAGACTAAGGGCACTACCATGGCTCCTGCAATGCTTGGGAATGCTCTGCCATCCATATTACAAAATTTTAATCTTTTGCAGTGATGATCATGTCTCATGAATCCTCTCTCCTGCTGCAGTGGAGCTGGAAGAAGGGGTAATGGTGCTTATGCATATGTTACAACCACTCCACACACCGGGGCAGCTCTGCTACAACAAGAAATGTCTGTGGAGCAGATGAAGGCATGGATTCACTTCAAATGAGCCAGCAGACCTGCTGTTAAGGGGAAGTAAGCTGATCCAAAATACATGGGTAGAGCATATGTTGCCTGCTTGCCAGTGTAAGAGATGGGATGGATCCTGGGGCAGCACAACTACAACACACTGGGTTGCCAGTTACCTAAAGCAGAGTGCATCATGCCCAGCCTGGAAGATGTATAGACTCATAATGAAAAATTGTCAAGAACACTTCCAGAATGCAGAAGGATAGATCTCCCATCAGGATATGACTGCTCTGTGGCTGTGGTTTTGGCATAAGTTCACTACAGGGCTTGTGTACTGATACACTTTCTGACTGAGGCTAAACTCAGTCAAAGGATTTCTCACTGATGAAGAAGCTTTTACATGAATAATCTTCCTCCTGTCTGTGCAGGGAGCATAGACAGAAGGAAAGCAGTTTCTATGCAGCACCAATCTCTGCTCATTTGTAGCTGTCATAAACTGCAGCGATGTCTGGAGGAGGCCTACTTGACACACAGCAGCTCCAACGAAGGGTCTGGATAGCAGACAGGTGACCACTGATAAATCCATTTTGGCCAGATCCCAGGGTCTGTTCCCCAGAAATCGCTCAGCCATGCTTTATGACAATGGCCAGTAATAATAAAGAAGGAAAACAATTTTACTTGTCTTTTGAAAAAAGTTTGGGTAGAGTTCTATAAGGTAGAATTAGTCCTCCCAAAGCAAGGCTAGGTTTGTATCTTAGTTAACTGTAAATCTTTTATTTGTACCATTTTTAAATACGCTAATTAATTCATCTTCGGTAACTGCATTTGTCTGCTAAAATTAAGTTCTTGGCTCTCTGGTGTATGGTAACTTTAACCCTCTACTAGGTAGGACAGGACATGCAGCTGGGAGGCAGGCAGCGGATCGGAGAATATGAAAGAGCTGTCATTTGAAAGCCACAGCATAGCAATGCACCCCAGAGGTAGCTCACTTCTGCCATGCTGGGATTTGTGCATCTGACCTATTCCACGTTGCCTTTGCTGTTGACCAGCCTGTCCAGTCGAATGGTACCGAAGCGCTCAACAGACAGATCGATACCTGCTCAACGGTGTCAGTTGTCTGAGGTGCTCCAGTCTTAAATATGTTTTTTGACATGCTTCCTGCTTTGCTCCTCCAGCGACGGAGAACTGGGGCTTGTGCTTTCCCACTCCCTTCAAGCGAAGAGGGAAGTAGTGATGAGATGGGGACCTTCTGTTTCCTTCCCAAGATCTAGGAGAGCCATGGTACTAGACCTAGCTAGCTGTATCCAGCAAGCCACTGGCACAGCTGAATGAGGTGCTGGGGTCTGTCATTAATTGGCAGGGGAGAGCTAGGAAAGAGGAACAGAGCATAGCCAGAGAGGCTGATGTTTTCCCTGTCTCTCCATTGATCCAAAACAGGGGGAGCTTGGAGAGAGGCTGCTTACTGTTTTTCCTTGAATCACTCCAATATTTAACTTGAGACACGGTGAATAAAGATGCTCATCCAATTTGACCAACTCTGTAAAAGCACCAGCTGCTCTCAGAAAGCCACAATAACAGTTGTGCTGCATCTGTTTTTCCAAGACTTCATTTGAAGCTGTGTCAGAAATTTTCAGCTTGTAAAGGACAATTTTAATAGCAGAATTTGATAGTTTTAGTGCTATACAGTCCTGGCAAGTGAGACCTGTGGAAATTTTGAACGGTGTTAGCAATGATGAGAGTGCTGTATTGTCTTCTTTACCAATAATCTGGTTCATCAGCAATAAATGCAGCCTTTGGTTTCCAGCAGGAATCATGACCGCTGAAACAGGATAGGAATGACATTGTGTTTTCATGTTGCCGAGACAAAAAGCTAGACTTAAAGAAATGGAAATTTACAGTTTAAAAATAAGCAGTACCAATGAGCTCTATCGTGAAGTCTCTTTTACTCGTAATAAGATTGCAGTTAAGCAGCACTGAGAGTGAACTGACATAATTACATTTGTAGTTGTGCTGTGTCTGCACACTCATGTAGTTGTGTTAACATATAATTTGAGAAAGTATGCTCTCTAGAAAGTACTTTTCATGGTGATGTTACAGCATGAAGCATATTGTATTAGAAATGGTATCATCACTAGTTCAAGGACTTACTTTATTCCTTGAACAAAGTTTTCAGGAGAGTTAAAAAAATTCTTTTCAGGGTGGACTTGACCCTGCCTGTAAGGAATGCAGCCAGCTGTACAGTTGGAGCTGGGTTTCCCACTGAGCTGCAGCAGCATTACATTAATCAAACTGGAGTAATACTACGGAGAAGCAGGTCCTCGCGTCTTTGTACCTGCTGGTCTTCTGTGGTTTCAGGTTTTAAGATCCCCTGAAAGAAAAAAATGGCCATGACATTGCATAGAAGGGTGTCTGAATAATCCCAACCCTTGTTTTTTGGAGAAAAGGATCAAGCTTGAGAAATGAACTTAAATATCATGCAGTGCAGTAGGCTATCATTAAACTACCAGGCTCGCTCCAGCATCTTTCTGCTCAAGTCTGCTGTCCTGCTGAATACAAAGATGTCTTTTACAGTGTTTTTGAATATTATGTCTAATTCACAAGCTCCCTCTGCTGGGCTTTCAGAATATGAGACTAGTGACACAGCTTCCCTTAGGTTCTTCTAGGCTGACCCAATTTTTTCAGCTTATTTTTGACACTTTATGCAGCACTGCAAAAAGTCTATGATCAGATTTATGTAAATGACTTTTTAGAAGTATGTCAGCGAGAGGTCTGTTGTGTTAAATGTGCATTCGAAAGATTTTATGTGCAGAGAAGGCTTTCTCCGTAATAATGTAAGTGTACATTTTGCCTCCTAAAACTACTGATGCATCTATATGCAGAAAATATATATAATATGCAGCTATAAGCAGATACTTGGCACTCTGTAATGCCTTCTATTACATATGTAAAGGAAAGATTTGTTAGAAACAAATCCAAATCCCTGAACTAAAAGTTTACAATCTACGAATCCAACCAATATAATACGCAGCTTTATGTAGCCATGTTTTTCAAAAGGTAAATCATGGCCCAAGGGATTAGTACCAAGCATTCAGAGGAATGATAAGTACTGAAAATTTTACTGTAATAAGAAGCAAAGAAGAGTGAGTTCTTCTGCTTCCTTCTGCCTAATCCTCAAGGTCAAGCTAGCTGCCTGCAATTTTTGAAACATATACATGGCTTAACATTGTTATAGTTGATATATTATGAACTCTCTCTTGGCAGATGGAAAGGAGCTGTGAAATTACTTACTTCCAGCTAAACAGTCTCAGGCTGCAAAAGACTGCTGTCTAACAACAAAGCACAGTGTTCTATGATTATTATAGACATAGCACTTCCTAGCTGATTTTTAACAGGGATTTACTGACTAAGGTACCTGGCTTACATAATTCACAAATATGTGGAATGCCTTAATGGAAGAAGGCACATAGTCTGGAGTGACACAAGAGAAAAATGGAGAGACTGTGGAAACCATCATAGTGGCATTCTTGACGGTAAGTAGGGCTCCTAGGCATCGACATAACACAAATAACAAGTATCGCAGTACTCCTTAAGTGTTATACTTAAAGTAGAAGATACATGGGAATGCGGCTGTCACCAGTGTGGATGGAACAGCTTTTTCACAGCACACAACATCACTAGACAGTGATTTAAAACAGGAAATAACTCCACCAACCTATTGAAATGGAAATTGCAGGGGAAATATAAAATAAATGTCTCCTGAACTGGGATTTAGCGAGGACGCTAAAATGAACACTTCAATTACCATATGATAGGCTGTGGTGCAAAAAGAGTTAGCTGAAAGATAAAACCACCAGCAATATGAGATCTCTTGATGTCAGTAGTCTTTTAGATTAGTATTGATGTAATAAAGAATAATTTTACCTACTATTTAGCCAACTCAAATAATATTAAACAAGTTTCTCAGATATACAGATATCTCAAGCATGAAATTTTTTTCTGACTAACATGTTTTATTATTGGCTTTATTCTTCATCAGAGCATGTCACAGGTTTCACCAGAGGATGCCGTATCAATATGCAATTTATCCTTTAAAAGCCTTTGGGTTGATCAGCCTCTTTCTTTGCTGTCCCTAATTAAACATACTGCTTCAGTAATTCCCAGAAGCAAGGAGGAATTGTGACTACAATGAAGGGAAAATGAGCATTAGGTGCTCAAGCAACCCTAGGTCTACTTTGTACTACCACAGCAAAACCGTCCTGTGGTTATAATTAACGTATTCTATGTTTTTAGCTATTTTTAAAGATACTATGATGGAGCATACAGAGACTACCCATAGTTCATATTTCTTGGCAAAATGAAAGAAATCTTAGGAAGTTTTAACAGAGATTTTGTTGAAATGAAATGTAGCCAGCCAATGGGGATCCGAAATGTGATATCTAATCATTAAACCTTTGGAAGGCCACTAATAAGCATGGTAAGTGAGAGTCTCTATTCTCAGTGAACCAATTCCTAGAATAAGGAGCACACACAAATCTTTCATATTTAAGCATTTAGGAAAACAGAGGCAGCAGCCCTACGCTGTCTGTGGAGTGAGGCACTTGGTAAGAAATGTTTGGAGTAAGTGCAGATGTTTAGAGTCAGAGCACGGTCTCAGCGGCCACAGAGAGAAGGTTGTTTTAAGAGATACAGGTAATTTTCATTTCCATTTTCTCTTTACTAATCTGGAAATGCCTCAAGATGGTTTGATTTTAGCCATATATTTTAACTGTGATTTAAATTATCAAGCTAAAAACGTTGATTTAAGTAATCAGTTTTCAGTTAGCTTTGCATGTAGGCTTTTTTGCATTTTAGGAAAGAGGTGATATTTGTTAGCTGACATAATTTCTTTTTGCCAACTGAAAGGATACACTATATATACACTTAAGTAATCACAGAGCTTAAGTGTTCTACTTTCTACATTTATATTAAAAAATGGTGAATGATGCATTTCTTTCTAGGTGACACTTCTTTACACAGCAGTGTGCAAGGGTGGATTTTGGTAGAAATTGGAATCCATTTAAAATACACAAATCAGCATTTTAAAGCGGTCATGAATTCAATTAAAAAATGAAAGGTGCTGAACATAAGAATAAGTTTATTGAAAGCTAGTTGATTTATAAAATAGAGGAACCATAACATTCAGAAAATGAACTGATAAAATTTTTTCTAATCAGCATGCCTTTGCTTTTCAGAATTTCACCAAGGAGATCTTACCCTTTGCATTTATTTTTAAAGGGTTACCTTACTAATCCTTTCACAGAGTATACGATTTGGAGGGTTAGATCCAAAACTGCAAGACTGTAAAATCAGAACTCTAAAGAATATGCAGTATCTCCTACTATGTCTGTGATCTGCTCATTTGCTTAGGAATTAAACTAATTTCGTAAATTCAGTGAAGCTAAAACAATTCATTTAAAATTGCTGGAAAATGAGTGAAGTCTGCAGATCTTAACAACTTACTTACTTCTATTTCAGGAAATACAGAACATTAATCAAGATCAGAACTAGGTTGTTGTCCAAGTTGAACAAGTATCATAGTCATTTGGAGCAGCTGTAATGAAATGCGTTGTTGTCAGGGAGCAAGATAAGATAGGCAAAGAAGATTTTTCATTCATTATTTCTTGGTCAAGTTCTAAGCGATATTAATTATTCATAGCATCTTTTATTTGCCACATAAGAGTATATAGCTTATAATAAACACTCCCTCCATATTTAATGCTAAAGGTATTTTTTAATCATGAAGAAGTAATTGAAAGTCCTCTGAAAATATAAGTTACAGCAAAAGTAAGTGTGTTCAGAAATGTTTTAAAGACGTGCTCTTGATGTTCCGGTTAGTTTTAGGACAAATATTTATCTTATCAAGGCTATTTATTCAGCCTTTTTCTTTTTTCTGCCTTATTTTGCCTTTTTCCTTACTCAGTTTTCTTTACATACTCTGAAATAATTTTTTTTTTTCAAAATACTGCTGTCATACTGGCTTTCCCCTGAAGCCAAAAAAGCTACTACA
Source organism: Dromaius novaehollandiae (assembly GCF_036370855.1). NCBI lineage: Eukaryota > Metazoa > Chordata > Aves > Casuariiformes > Dromaiidae > Dromaius > Dromaius novaehollandiae. Next base: position 126,547,184 of record NC_088098.1, on the reverse strand, counting down.
GCTGACTGATTTTAATGACCTGGGTATTGGTGGGCGACATACAGATGTGGCTGACACAGGGGAAATTGCTGATGACTGCAATGCAGTGTGTATCGTTATGGTTGTAGTTAAAATCTGCAAAACAGATTCCACATTGAACGCTTTAAGTCAGTGACTTGAAAGAGTTCATATCTGGTGAAATACATCATTTGTCAATCCTATTTACCTTTTGACACCTCTGAAAGAGAGCTATTAGATGTCTTATTTAGGACTGCATTAAAACAAAGGCAGTTGACCTTTTCATGATGAAGTTCAGCAAATGTAGCTAGCCTCTATTTGTACAAGTCTGTCTTCTGCTTCATTTTTGTTAGCATTTTCTCAAAGTAAGAATGCCTGATTTTTTATAGTAAGATGTTTCTGAACCCAAATATGTAGTAATTATTTAGAATAAAACTCTATACCTATCTTTTTTTCTTGTTTGGAAAAAAATCTGTGTTGTTCGGTATGTCCTGATAAAGCCTGTAACATTTACTTTTTTTCTAGGTCTGTCTCCTTTGTCTTTTCATAATCTTTCTCCCTCCAGTCTCAAGGCTGTTGTTGTGCAACTCGTCTGGTGCTTGTTGTCAGCTTCCATCAGGCTGAAATATCCCTGGGAAAGAGAGGCGGTAGCTCTTAGTGGGCCTCTTTTCACTTCATCTGTGCAGCTCAATATTTGACATTGGCTTTCTTGAGATGGGATGAAACTCTGTTTTTGAGAAACATTACGTAAATTTACTGTGTTATGTAAGGGAATTTTAATAATGATGTACATTACAGCACACTCCTAATGTTAAAGGCAGTACTTTGTCTTGTGTACCAGGAGAATAAAAGGGTCTGAGAAATGTCTAAAAAAGAAAATTATTATAATAGACATAGTGTTTGTTTTGATGTTTCTGTTTAGGTGTTGACTCCGGCACAAATAAAGTCCATTTGCCTGGCCATATTAGAATCAGGAAAGCAATATGCAGTGAAGAAGAGGAAACCATTCCCGCTTATGTACTCCTACTATGGAACGGAGTATCTGGGTGAGTAGAAAACACCGACTGCTGTGTAAGTTATGCAGTGCTCAGATGCTGAGGCGGTGAACACTTCAGAGATAAAGTATATAAAACGTGCTGTGCAGGATTTCCTCCCATTGAGTTCGGACCTTTTCCTTTCCTCAGAGTAGTGTTTCTAGCTATGAACTGCTTATTTCTGAGCCTATGAACTCCTTATTCTTTATTTCATTATTCTAAAATAAGATAATTGAACCTTTAAACTTTTCAGTCAGTTTCCAGTTTGGGTCTAGCTGTGACTGACATTATTTCTCTGCAGTTATGTCAACTGGTTTAATAGGATTCAATCAGCTCCAGCTGAAAAAAATCTAGCAGCAAATATTTGAAAGAGTAACATAGTAAGAATGATCCTGCAGCATTCTTCAAGCTAGGGAAAGGCTTTAACATCCTTCATCCTCCACTAAACCCTCCTAGTACCCCAGCAGCAATTGCAGCTTCAGCCTGGTATCACAGCTTGTCTCAAACCTACCTGAATCTGGCAAGGGGGCTGAGGAGCCGGGGGGAAGGGGTGGCTCTGACAAGCCCTGGGAAAGGCAAGAGGTGCCAGTGCTGCACTGGCAGAGCAGGGGGTCGGGGCCAGCTTCAGTCCCTCTTCTTCATTCTGTCCTGGTAAATTTGCCCTTGCCAGGTGGAGGCAGTGAGAGGTGCTGGTGCCCGTGCCTTTCCAGAGAAGGTCACCAGAGAAATTTGTCAGGGAAGGTACTTTGTAAGCTGATGTTGCCAAGCTGGAACTTGCTGAGTATTTCTGGCAGTAGCAATGCATCTTTCTTTATTTTTTTTTTCCCCAGGGGAGAACAGGGCTCAAACTGGTCAGCCCCCACCCTCCAGGAGCAGCTTAGTTGGAGCTCATCTGAGGCAGTGGTGACAAGTCATTGCGCAGGTCCCTAGTGGGATCCTCAAGGCACAGTATCACAGCACAGGAGGAGTGAGATGGGTTTGCAGACGCTAGTGAGGTCTTCAGCAGGGGGGCAGACAGAGAAGTCACAGCGTGATACTGCTGCACAGACACTGGCAGGTGCAGACAATTCTTGCACAGAACTTCTTGCACTGAACCAGTAACTGGAAATATCTTTTATGGTCCAGTTTCAGTTTAGCCTCAACAAAGACCTCAGAATAATGGTTCGGTTTCAATTCTGTGCCTAGAAAATGACATCTTGAAACATCTTTCAGTTTAGATTCAGTTCAAATTCACGCATCAAGTTTCAGTCATACCATAGTGAGAGCAGACAAAATTCATATGAGTTTCTGTTTATGTTGGGGAGTGGAAAAGGCAGAAGTGGTAACAAATCATAGTGGCATGCACCTAAAAATACTTCTATTCCAAGCACCATTGTAATTTGCCTAAAAAAGACAAAAGAGCCGTGCACTGACAAGGAAATCATTCCCAAGAGCAAGATACGATGAGATGTACGTAGGACCTAATCCTACCCTCTCCTTCTGACTGTTGCTCTTCTTCACAGGTGCAGCACATGGGCTATCATCAATCCTTCAGATGTTACTCTCCTATTATGAGTACCTCCAGCCAGCAGATCAGGAGCTTGTGTGGCAGAGCGTTGACTTTCTTATGGACCAAGAACAGAACAGCAACTGGCCTCCTGAGCTGGGAGAGACAATTGAGCGGGAGAATGAGCTTGTTCACTGGTGTCATGGAGCTCCAGGTTCTTTTCAAACTGATGCTATGAAATAGGCAGATGCTGATCACATCACAAATCACATCACAAATGTTTTTCTGCATTAGGTGATTCCATGTAGAAGATATGTCAGGTTAAATTTGACTGATTTTGACATTTTATGGGGAGCAGGCAAATAATTTTTTTCTTGCAGTTAAAAATGATTTATTTATGGCTGAAGCAGCTGGAAGGGTAGACACATCTTTTACTTTAAAAGCATATGTGATCATAGCTGAAAAAATTCTGTCTGGTGATCTGGTTGTAATGCTCAGCACTGCCGTACAAGAAAAGGCGTGATCCATATGTTCTACACTCTTGCTCCCTTGAGTGACAAGCTTTCGAAGAATGGTACAGATGAGTTGAAAGATAGCATATAGCTGGATGGAGAAATTGTGTGCAAAACAACACAGATGCAGATACACCTGTGAGTTTCGAGACGGCCTTCAGAAGAGTTATCCCCCCCCCTTACTAAAATCCAAGTTTAAGCTTGCAGTTATTACATAGATAATGTAAAAATCAAACTCTGAAGAAGAGTTCGTACTAGCATAAGCCTTTTTTCTGGAACTCACACATATACAACTGCTTTTAAGACAGAAGGAGAATTCTTAGTTTGGGTTCATGAACCAAGGATGATGTCTGTCAGTTCAAAATCTAATCCTATAGCCTAGTGATTTTGGCAAGTAGTGCTGTATATTGAAATCGCTGTTTTGCCACTGGGCAGAATTTTGTAGCTAACAAGTCATTGATTCTGTAACATGAACCTAACAGGTTACAGGAAAGCTGACTTCTACTAAAGAATGCTCATGAGTGTTGATGCATTACTTTTAAAGATGTTCTATTTAAATTATGAAAAGTACACCATAATTAACATCCTTTAATTGTGCATTCTGCTGATGCTCTATCTTTTTGTTGGTACGATTAAGGAACAAGCTTCTTGCTGTTACACTCTGACAAAGTGAATTGAAAAGAGCTTTTGTTTACCAACCTTTTTTTATTTTTAAGAGGAGGAAACTTGACTTCTGTGGGAGGGCTGACCTACTGATGAAATCTGTGGGGAGGATGCCCTCCTTGTCCTAGTATCTTGAGAGCGGCCTTTGACTTGGATTTAAGTATTATTGGAGACATAAGCAATGAGACTGAATCAAGGTGACAAAATCCCAAAGGCCATAAAGAAGCTATTACAGAAGAGACATTTTAGAGGCATCTAAATTCATTAATTGTTATTGTTCTCTCCCAGAAAATTTACTCTATCCCACGACTGTTCATGGGTAATAAAACTCATGTAGTTTAGTAGAACATTTTTCAGCTACTCCAGTGTACGTTCAGACCACAAGTGAGCTATTCTGAACATTTCTTAAGGGTCTTGATTTGGTTGTATGCGTTCTTTTAATGTTACCATGAACACAGCTGTGCAATTTTGTTTTGAACATTATGATTAATATATCTGAATACTTTCTAAAAATAAGAAGTTTTCATACAGAAGTTAGTATTCATAACTGTTCATAACTAGAATAAAGGGTCATTTGCCCCGCTGAAAAGAGGACAAATTTCTTTTTTTCACTGCATAAGAAATTGCATCTGTTGCCAATGTGAGAAATTACATTGCCCATCCTTGTGGTACTGTCAGTGTAAATAAGTGAGGGAACAGTACCACAGTGAGAGCGGACAGAAGAAGACAGTGTTAAGAGCTTACTGTTTTAAAGGCAAAAATGTGACTGATGTTTTAAATTGTGGAAGGACTGGGAACGTTACAGTAAACCCTGAAATTAAGTAATGCATTGAGAAGATTGAAAGTGGTGTTGTCAAAGACAGTGGCTAAGTATATCTTACTGTATGCTTTTTAGTGTACCAGATCGCATCCCCCCATATCTAGCATATGAACATGTAATATAGTGTGTATAGAGTATGAGACTGCATTTTTTTAAATGTATTAATCTTGCATTTTCTTATTCATTCTTCCAAGCCCTTGGCTGTACTTATTATAAAAGACAAATTTTCTGCTATTTTCTAGGCATTGCATATCTGTTTGCCAAAGCTTACCTGGTTTCCAAGAAGCCTCAATATCTGGACACTTGCATCCGCTGTGGAGAGCTAACTTGGCAGAAAGGCCTGTTGAAGAAGGGACCAGGAATCTGCCATGGGGTGGCTGGTAGTGCCTATGTGTTCCTGCTCCTATACAGGCTCACTGGGAACTCCAAATACATATACAGGGCACAAAGGTTAGCATTCCTACCCTTCTGGATGTAGGGCAGTAGTATGAAGTTTCAAGAACATTTGGGAGGCTGCTCAGAGTCTGTGATGACAACCCTCTGATGTAACTTACGTATTTAAACCTCCAATACAATTCTGTTCCTCAGAGGTTGTGTCTGAGTCGTGGGGCAAATGCACCTTGCAGAGAGCCCTGAAGTTCTGGTTTGAGGTTGCCCAAAGTTTTATTTGAGTTTACCTTGGCTCCCTTCTTGCCCACAAGCCTGGGATCCTTTCTAAAGGAAATCTGCATAGGTGGGAAGGAGTGTTGCACCTCCAGGTCTCATCATGACGTGAGGTCAAAAAACAACCAAGTTACATACCCAAGTCCAAGAGCAGGACAAAATGAGATATTGTTTTTTATATTGATTTGTTCTGATTTTTAGAGCATTTGACAGTATCCCTACTAAAAGTGGAAAATAAGTTTAGGACCTGCTTTGCTGTGTATTTTACAAACACAGGTCTCACTCCCAGCTTTAACCAGATTGACATTGTGCTACTCAGCTTACTTTAGTGGAGTTAATTCCATTTTGTCCTGATGCAAGCAAGTACGGCCCACTGATAATTATGTCACATTGCAGCAGCTATCTTTAATTTATATTTCTGTGATTTACTTTGCATGTTCAAAATGATGATATTCAATGTTTATAACTGTTTTCCTTACAGCATAGAATAAGGAGGGGAAATGGTATGGTAATTAGGGAGACTGACTTTCAGCCAATTGTTTTGCAGTAAGAACATTTCATTTGTATAGTTATTTCAGCATTACAGAATTTGTTGTATCAATACGAAGCATTGCCTGAATACCACTAAAATAAAAACCAATCTAAAAGTTATTAAAAAGTATTTGTTTAATGAGATGTATTATAGAGAAACAGAAAAAGTTTATAGCTCTTAAAGAAGCACAATATATGTACAGACTGCAAAGGTTCTGCTCTTCTTGATCTAATGGATGTCAGTTTAGTGGGGAAAACAGCGTAAAATTTGCAGATAAGGTTAAATAACAAATCCTATTTTTAAAAATTGTTGAATAGTATTAAAATGATGCTTTCAAACAAGTAAGCAGATACACAGAGACACCAAGTAATAAAAAGCTTTCTTTGTTTTTCTGTTTCTTAGGTTTGCAGAGTTCTTATTTACAGAAGAATTTAAGGCTGGTTCCCGGGCATTAGAAAGTGTATATAGTCTGTATGAAGGCTTCTCGGGGACTGTGTGTTTCCTGACTGATTTGCTGCAACCCAACCAAGCTGAGTTCCCTCTCTTCAGTGTCTTTGTCTAGCAAATAACATGCTCCAAGGCCACAGCCTCATGGCTATCGGAGAGGGCACCTGCAGTTTCACTTATCTGTCAGGAGAGGTTCTTTACAAAACAAGCCAGTGGTACCACTAATGCTAGCCTTAATGTAGCTGGGAGACAGGTGAAAAAGTAAATACACTGGGGCTTTGGGAGGGAAGTGTGTGATTGGGGGTAAAAAAATGGTTCAGTGAAAAAAAAGGGGGGGAATGACTGAATCTGATGGGGGTAGATATTTAGCTGTAATAAGAAGCAAAATCTTCTAATTATTCAAGTGAGAGAGAAAGAGGCATTATCAAACTGTTAATGTGGTGATTACACAGGAAAAAAAAAGGCAAGCTAGAATTACAGGGACATGCAAAGAAAAAACAAAGCGATATATCCAATAGTCTTTAAAAAGAGACCTGAAGAAACAAGTCTTTACGCAGCAATGCACTTATAAAGGAGTGTGGCCTAGATATGTCACTACACTGCACAAAGGCAAAACCTGGGAATTTTTACGTAAACTACATTTACTAGTACTAGAAACGTATTAAAAATACCTGTATCTTGGAGCTCTTTCATCTTCATATGCATATAATGGTAGTTGTATAGCTGTATGTTCAGTCTGCAGTTTCACAGGTTCATTTCAGCTAGTGGGGTTTCATGGGTGTAAATGAGAACTGAATTTGACCTTTTCTCTCAGAGCTCAGTCTGTGGTGAGGAGCTGGTCTCCTTATCGACTTACTGTAGAAGTCTCACTTCTTACCAATACCTTCCCTCTCAGAGGGAAGATGAATACAGCCATGTAGAAGACTTAGATCGGAAAGTTTTGTAGCAAAGATACAGCAGGCAGATGCTTTCATCCCAGTACAGCATTGCTAGATAAATATTGTTCAGCAATACAAAAACTTCCTTTAAATATTAATTTCCTATAGCAAGATTACTGAACAATAATATACAGATTTCAGAGAATGGAAAAAATATCTTCCTGATGAATTGCTCACTACAAACCCTACAAATTGAATGCAAACTTTTGATGGCATACAGAGCTTAAGAAAATCCTGATAAAACTCAAAATTGCTTCTTTTCCTCGTTAACAAAATAATGTATATGCCCAAATGATTTATAGCTGTAGAAATACATGGTTTGCTCAACACTAGTTGCACTAGCACTTAAGGTTGCAATTATATCCTATTTTTGTATACATTATATATATACGATATGATAATTGAAAGCTAAAAAACATGCTAACATAGATCTGTACTCAGAAAGCTATAAAAGCAAATATCTGTATTTAAAATATATTTGACTATTTATTTATTTTTATTTATACTGGAATACAATTACCTTTGAAGACATATTGGGAAGAATGGTAGGTCAAAAATCACAATTAGAGTGAAAAAAACTGACATACATGCACTGCCAAGCATTGCAGTCTCTCCCTAAATCCTCAGCTGGAAGCGATTCTAGTTTGCTTTATTTTTAATGCCTAATCCATTATAGATCCCACTTGCTTTCAGTGGGCTTTGATCAGACTGCAGAATGGAGTCAGGTCTTGCAATCCTTCTACATTTTAATATACTAATCCCATTCCTACCTGTGTCACTGTTATTTTAATGGGATGACTTGCCTTATTATGAGCTACAGATTAAGATTTCTGCTATTTAGTCTTGCACTCTGCAGCTCTAATTAGTTACTTCAGCCCAGGAGTAACAACTTTTCCCTGGTGAATAAAGCAGCACTGTTCTGTATCAGCTTGTCAAATACTTAGGAATCTTTTGATGAAAAAAATGTTAAAATTCAATATACAGTTGTTACATGTTGTTTATTCTGTGGGATAAAAGATCTTTTAAGAAAGCCATTAATTTCACTTACTTCATTATGGTGAGCAGGGAGATGTGAACACATAGGAGTACATATTTCATAGGGAGCTAAACATATGAGGCTAAATCAAAAGTCAATGGGAATGCTCATATGCTTTGCACGGCCATGTTTTAAGGCTCCTGTTAGATCACAGCAAAATCCATTTTCAGTAGTGCAGATTCTAAGTCCATTTGGGTTCTTATCTAGTTACTTGCTGTAATTTGGATGGCTAATATAGTTCATAACTGGAATCTTTTTAAACAGATGGCTAAGGAAGGCAAAACTTTTGGCCTATCCACTTTGTCTCTGTGGTCAATAGTTTTTCAATCTAAACTGAAGGGTAACATTATTCAGCTAAAATGTACAAGTAACTATATTTGAGCCACAGCATTTAGGTAGCTATTCTAATTGTATTTTATTTTAAGACAGAGAAATGAATTCTGCTATGATCTGGACTCAAGGCTGTTATAATCCTATACATATTATAAATCATTTAATCTACAGATGCATACTTAAAAAAAGAAAGCCTAGCGTTTTGATAACTAAACAGTCATAAAAACTCCCAAACTTAAGCCTTAAAAGAATCTCTGCATATCAGCACAGTAATCATCACCTTTTGATTTTGTCTCCAGTGCATACTCTTTAATTTTCTCTGGGCCACAACATTTAATTGTATCCAGTTAGTTATTTCTCAGGAGATGCTTGAAGAGGATCTTTGCCAAAACTTCAGTAAATCTAGAGCACAATAAATAAATACAGTAATTTAGATCCTGACCAAATCATGAGTGCTGATATTGTAACATACAAACCACCTATATGTTAAATTGTACCATAATAGTTGTTGATAAGATCACTCTGCTTTATTATGCATAACTTCTAACAGTCATGTTTGTATTTACCTTTTAATGTAATTCTTCATAAATGGCAGGAAATGTGTTAAGAATTCAGCATCAGTCTTCTGGTGGTTTTCATGCTGTCTCTCTGTTGAATGAATCCCTTCCAATTTCTATTCAGAGAAGATTCTGATTTGCTGTGTGTTGTACTGTAAAGTACCAGCAAAACAATCTTCTGTCTTTGCATCTCTCCTTCATGTACGTAATGCTTAGTTTTGTGTTTGGCTTCATTTGATAGGAATCCTGTGAGAAAGAAAACACTTAATGTGAGTAAGAGTTAGTGTATTCTTACTCATTTTACAATGAGAAAAGTGATGCAACTCCCTGGTTATCAAAAACCAGGTCCCAAACATCGCTCTGCAAGTCTATGCAAGTTTGGCACTGACTTCAGCAAGAGCAGCATGCCAACTTTGTTTACTGACACTTAAAATACAAATAACTAACATAAAAATACAGTCTCTTGGACTACATTTCATAAAATCTTGGAGTGTAATTATTCATCAATTTCATCAGACAGTACCTTTGGCACTTTGAGCTCATTCTTACTGCTGCACTGCTTTTCTTACCTGACCTAGCTGGATTAAGGTGGTTATGTCTAGGTGTACTGTAGTTAGAGCTTCTGAACACAGTGAAAATATACCCTTGGGCTCATCTGAAAATGCTAACCATTACATGAACGTGTCTTTTTTTTATCTTTTTCCTCCTCTTCTATCTGCTTTTTTTTCCCATTTGTACTATTTTAAACATATGCTGTGGCAACCTTTATGTGTTGCTTTTAAGACAATCAGGAAAGCAACCTGAGTAGAGCCAATGGCACTTTTCAGTGTGATAAAAAAAATAAGGTCCTTTATGTTCCCTCCTTACTGCTCCAAGAAGTTGCTTATGCAACCTTTGCTAGACATCCTCAGCTGGATGTTATTTCCTCCTGCTCCAGAATCAAGCCCTAATAGACTGAAAAACTGTATGCCCGAACAGATTCTGCCACGGTGCTGTGACAAAAGACTGTGTTACCAGAACCTTGAGAAGCCTCTTTCAAAGTGTAAAACATAAGTTACTGAATCTTGTTTGCACATTAACCTCTTTACTGTGTTTGGTTTCTAAAGTGTAGGCAATAGGAATTTAGGTGATATAATAGTGATTATGCTTTTAAAGCAAAGAGGATGCATTGTGTGGGTATTGGTGCTTTTTTGTGATGTACTTGTGTTCGTGTGATGCTCTTTGTGAGTAAAGCTGTAGATTTACAAATCAGTTTAAGGAGCTATATACTATGCATGACTGTTGGTAAGTTATCCACAGATTACTGTCATGGAACACTTTTGAGGAAAATTAGATCTGTAATGTCAAGATCTAATGATTTCAGGATTCATAGCGCCAGATGCAATACGTGTTTCAGCAAAGTATAGTTCTAACAAATACCTTAATTTTTTCCTACCACTCACAATTTCTTAGGATCAGAATATATTTGTTCTGTGCCACTGGTTTAAATAACTGCTTTGTTTGCATTATGTTTCCTTCAGTTTCCTTCCCAATCTATGAATTACTTCAGAAAGCTGAAGAGGTAGCCCAGGTCTTCTGCTATTGACAATAAGATGGATCAATTTCATTTAAGAGGGGTTGTCTACTTATTTAGATGACATTATTTTTACACTCCCAGCTAGTCTCTTTTCTCTGATAACGCCATTTCCCACCTGCTAAGTAAAAATCGTTATACAGTGTAAGAACTGTCACTGATGTTTTGCATCCTTGGATGAAACACTAGAGTGACTTTCTAGGGACTATGTTCACTTCTCTAGTATCTCAATTCTATTATGACAATCAAAAGTAATTCAGTAAAATCGCTAAACATCCCAAAGTATACATTTAAATAGTTGTGCAAAATATGCACAAATGAATGCAAGTAAAGTGATCATGCTTTTCACTACTCTGTGTAATTAATGCCACTTTGGTGTTCTAATACTCATTATAGGCACATGCAGAGAATATAATAAGAATATAGATTAGTTTTTAAAATCCTGTAGAAAAACTAAATGTGGGTAACTGATGTGTTCAGAAACATACAGGTGAAATGTGTACAAATGGAAACTTTCATAAGCAATCAGATCTTTGTATGTAAATCATTATTTGCATATATAGTTATAGCATCTACCAACACATTGCATGTTTTCTGTAAACAATGCCCTATTTTAGCATATGCAGGCATTTTGAGAAAATATCCTTGTTACTTGTTTTGAAAATTTGACCTATAATATCCATGGACAGAATGTATTTCTGAGGTCTGCCATATAATCGCAAGTCTGGTAATCTTTTTCTATGTACCTTGAACATCCGCTGGCATGTATACATTTTCTAATCAGTAGGAAGAGTAGCATATCTGGACTAAGAATTGCTCTGCAGATTTGAAAGAGTAAACTTCCTGTAAAGAAAGAACTATACAGTTGAGCAATTGTTGGCTAATAGCGCTGTTCAGATTTTTCTGAGAAGACATTTGTATTTATACTTAAATGTGCTGGATTAAGTAGTAAGCAGCATTAACATTAAATTGAAAAGTTATAAGAAAATGACCAAAAATCACCTTATTTAGGGAAGAACATACTGCAAAGCCATAAGCCAGAAATGCTCAGGGCCCACAAGACAATACAACAATTTAGAGATGTGAATAGGCATTTTCCAAGAAAACAACACAGAGTTTGCTTCATTGCACAGATATTGGTACAGTATGTGCTGTACTTAACAGGTTCTAGCTGCCTTGGACATTTCATTGCCATTATAGTGAAGTCACTATAAACACACCTGCTGAAAAAATTCTGCCTATGGGAGAATTGCCTGTGATTGAACCTATTGCCTTTCCAATCTTTAATGGAATAAAAGTGATATAAACTATGAATGCTTAGACAGTTTGAAAAAAAAAATCCAAAAAGCCAACATGCACAAACTTTTTGACCTTACTTTGATCTATTAAAATTCCTGACTAATCTGTACTGTCACTGATGTCACTGCTGGTCCTGTACACTGTGTATTTAAAATTTCACATCATGCTCTGAAAAAAGTCAATCCATAAACAGCAAACTGCTTTAAAATATGTAAAGCTGTATTTATCTTTAATATATACAAGGGAGTCCCTTGACTTTGTTCATGCCATGACTCAAAGGGAAGGTGGAGGCAGTTAGGTCAATACAGCAATATCAACTAAAATGGCAGAAAAATAATTAAAAACTTATTTTGCATAGTGGTATAATGATATTTGAATAAAATATGTCGTATAATGCAGCGATACTCATCAACAGCACTGCATGACTGTATCCCTCCCAAAAATTTCATATAGAAGTCCTGAAGTCAATTACATCCTGTACTGAGTGTAAAGTGAATCCTATTAAAGCATTTATTTCCACTTCATACAGAAGAGTAATACTATCTAACCTGCAATTGAACTCAATTTCTGTCTTCACTACCAGGAACACAAATGAGAGAAGAAAAGATTTCCTCTAACAATGGTCTGTTTTTGCCACTGATTTGGTCTTGAGCACTCATTTTAAGGGCCTGATCCGCCACCCACAGAAAATGGTGAATCTCCATTAGACTTCAGGGGTGCAAGGTCAGTCCCTTCCACCTGTTTGAAATAGGGGCAAAACTGCATCATTCTGAGCCCCAAACGTGCAAACATTTGTGCACATGTGCTTCCCTAAACTCACATGAGATGCATGTTGCTCCTGAGGCCCATGGGATTAGTAAGACTTGTTCATATAGTAACAGGAAAGCACAGGCGTTTGCATGTACAGGGCCCTATCTGATAGCAGTTTTATACCTGAATACCAATAAAAAGTACAGGGAACTTAATGGCATTACTAACAAAGGGTATTATTTAATATCTAGTTTGTGTTGGTGACACTTGATTATTCAATATATTCTAGCATATGATGTCCATTTCTTGAGTACATGCTGCATCCTAGATTCATTTCTCAGTGTAATAGCGATTCACAGCCATAGTAACGTATGCTATAGTCCCTTTAGAATCAAGATTGATTTGATTCTTTAGAAATGCACCTTATTGTTTAAAAGCAGGACTCCTGCTGTTCTAATGTTTTAAACACTGTGATCTCTCAGAATGTGTTTATTGTACTAGTTTTGTATTGTAGATTATGATAGAAACTGGATTTTATAGCTTTTTAAAAGCAGTGTTAATATTAGGCTTCATAGTGACAGAACAAACTCTGTGTATACCCATATTATTAATATAAAAGCTGTGATTATCTTTTGCCTTAAATAAAAACCCAACAAATATTACAATTTTGCATTGGATTGGTTAATTCCTTACTTATCTTTTATAGCGCCAGCAACTTTTCTTTCTGGAGCAGTAATGACTCAGTGCCCTAAAAGCTCTTCAGTGGTAGTGTTATCAAAGGTAAAACTGTTCATATGAGAATTAAATAAAACATCCAGACTGCATGCAGTAATTAGGTAAAACTATCCTGTGGTAGTTTTCCAGGGGATAAGAGAGAAAAGAGAAGCTTTTGGCCTGTGGGTTTGTTTCCCACTTAGGCATTTATTTTCAGTCTACCTAAATTCCCACTACATGCAGCCTCTTCCTTCTCCAGAAAGAACCTTCCATTCCCAGTGAAGAGCATTAGATGGTAAATTCACCTGAGCCCTTCCTTAGCAGGGCTCCCATCTTTGCCATTACCAGCTGAGCTCAACCAGAGGCAAGTGATGGGACTCCAGATTTGCCAAAGTTTCATTAAAGAATAGTAGCTGATAAGCAGAAATAGATATTAATGTTATTTCATTAATAGGCCAATAGCATTTCATATCTCATATCTTGTTCTTCCTGTTATATTCCTGTTAGGTCTCAGGTCTCTAGCTAATCTCCACATGTAGATCTGCAATTACCTGGGAACAGGCAAGGACAAACAAACTCTACCAGGGAAGGCATGAGAGCCAGCTGAGCATGAACCGAGTATCTGCAGCAAGAGAGAGAGAGGCGTGACAGGGATTGGAGATCTCCCTGTGCAGGATGGAGGCACCATCTGCCAACCTGATTTGATGTGTCAGCTTTGTTTCTTGCCAGGCGCTCAGATTCAGGATGTTGTGGGTTGTGGAGAGACTGCCAAGGTTCGTCTGGCCCTTGGCAGTGAATCCTTCACTGGTCATCCAAGTGGGCATCAGCAATACTGTCAGGGTGACCTTGAGCACATCCAGAACAAACACAGAGCTCTGGTGGTGAGGATGAAGGGCATGGGGTGGTCTCCTGTGTCCTGCTGGTGAAGGGTGTCACAAACACCGCTCGTGGTCAGCGGGGTGACTTGTATTTTTCTTTTAACACTTCACTGACCAAACAGGCAGGTGGTTATCAGGTTTCAGATATTTATTAAGTACACCACTATCCTTAAGCAAGAGAGTTTAAACAATATAGCAAGTTCCGTATTTAACAGGGTAAAAATAACACACTACACTACATACAGAGCAAGCAGGGATAATACGACCTGTTCCACGTCGGGCGAGGGTCTCAAGTGTGCAGGACACAATAAGGGGGGTCCCAGACCAGCTGAGAGGGAGCTCCAAAGAGCTGTTGTTATTGTCACATTTTATATGTTTCTAAGGAGCATGTCTATTGTGATTAGGTTTCTTGATGTCCTTATCAGTAGCCAGAACCTGTGTCACTCTGACACACTCCTCTGGGCTCAACCCGCTGACTGGGTTTCCAAAAGGGAAGGGAAAAGAAATTAATGAAAACTTGTGACAAAGGTCTCCACCCTTCAGATTTAGAGAACTAAATAGTGGAGGCCTCCCATCATGGGTTCTCATGCCTGATCAGCATGTAGTTGTAGATATTAATTCCCCTTTTCACTTGATTTATGAGGCAGCTTTGGTGTGGGTCAGGCTCTTGACATTAGTTTAGGCCGCAAGTGGTTGGTAGCAGACAATAGCGGAGGTGGTAACAAAGGCATTGTTATCATATCCTGCACAAGCTGGGGCATGTGTCCACAGGCAGGGAGAGACTACCGGGCCTATGCCTGGTCGCACTCCCCATCTGTGAACAGTGATACCTTCTCCTCTTCAGCAGGCCTTCGGGGTAAACAGTGCCTTGTCTGCTCTCCACAAAGGGGAAAGGCTCAGGGAGGAGGAGACAAACTCTGCCAGCCAACACCCGGCTGCACAGCAGGTGTGGCAGGCAGGGCTCTGTTTTTTGAGAATGTAGGAACCTTTGAGGCAAAAGGCCTGATAAGCAAGGATGAGATCCATAAGACAAAGTGGGACAAGAGCATCTTTGCCAACAGGCTCGCTAATCTGATGAGGAACTCTTTAAACTAGGTACGTCTGGGGATGATTACCAGGACTCACAGGTCCTTTTCTGCAAAGGTGTTTTCTAGTCAGTTGGCACCTCAGCCTTTATTGTTGCACAGGGTTATTTCATCCCAGGTGCAGGACTTTGTACTTGCCCCTTCCTTTCAGGCCATTTCTCCAGGCTGCTAAGGCCCCTCTGACTAGCAGCCCTCTATCCTATACCATAACTCTCTCCCTAGTTTAGTAAGGTGTCTTACAATACAAAGGAGCTCAGCTCTGTTTCTTGTGCCTCTACAGGAATGAAAATGATTTGATGAGCAGGTACTTGTCATTTGGCTGTCCAGCTCCAACGCTGTGACAGATAAATATTATCGCATGTCTATTCCAGCCACGTCACAGCCTCGATCAAGCCATAACAATGCTGAGTTTATCCGTACTGGGGACAGCTTGCCCCATCTAGCCTAGCAGTGTTGCACAGGCCTTCCCAACCACTGCTTCAGCATGAAGTAAGGCAGAAGCACACCGAGCCCCTGTGTGCAGTACTGTACCACAGAGCTGCTGCCAGGCACGCAGGCATTTCCCAACAGCGGGGCAGTGTTTTTCCCCCCAGTAAGAGGCAAGCGTGCGGCCTCCCTGGCAGGCACAAGACGCCTTGCCCAGCTCTGGAGCCAGGGCGCACCCAGGGGTGAGGAAGGAGCTGGGCCCACAGATGGCTTTATCGCCTGCACTGCCTGGTGGGGCTGAGCTCAGGCGAGAGCTCTCCCGAGGGCGCAGCCGCCCCTCCACTAACCGCAGCATCCCCGGGCGGCTCCCGCAGCCCCTGCGGCCGCCGGAGCCGCCGCCACGGGCGGAGGTGAGCGCGGCCGTTGTGCCGGCGGCTCCCTCTAGCGGGCGCCGCGCGCGCCGCGGCGGTTGGGCGGCCGTTGGGCGGGCCGGGGCGCGGCGGCCGCTCTGGCGGGTGGGTGTAGGGGCGGCTGCGGAGCGGCGAAAACGCGCCCCGCATGCGGGCCGCCGGCTCGGGGCGGGCGGCGATGAAATTCCCGGGCTCGGTCCTCATTTCCCTCGTCCTCTTCGTGGCCGAGACGGCGGCGGCGCTGTGTCTGAGCGGCACGTACGGCTCGGCGGGGGACCGCATGTGGCAGTGGCTGACGCTGCTGTTCGCCCTGCTGCCCTGCGCGCTGGTGCAGCTCAGCCTGGTCTTCATCCACCGCGACGTGAGCCGCGACAGGCCACTGGTGCTGCTGCTGCACATCCTGCAGCTGGGGCCGCTCGTCAGGTCGGTGAGCTCGGGGCCGCCGCCCGCCGTGGCCGGGGGTAGAGGGCGGCGGGGCTGCGCCCACCTGCGCGGCCCGGGCAGGGGCAGCGCTGCCCTCGCGCGCGGTAAAGGCGGCTCCGCAGCGGCGTGGCGGCCGCGTTCCGCGCTGCCCCCCGTGTGCGGCCGCAGCCGCCAGCCCGTGCTCACCTGTGCCTCCGGGTGGCGGCGGGGCCCGGCTGCCCGCGCTCCCCGCGCTGCCTTGGGGCTTCCCCACCTGTGCTGTGATCCGAAATCGCCTGTCTCCCAAGAAACATGGTGTTCTTCAAAGCCTGGGGGAGGGATAATTCTTTTTGCATGGCCGCTAGGCAGAAACATAACGCGGGACGCGGTGTTTTCCGGCCTTTATCGTTGGGGGAAATAGGTTAAGGTGCTCCTGAGAGGCTGCAGGCGGTAGGCATACTGGGCTCCCCTGGAGAGGGGCGATCCTTGCAGAGGCTGTTCCTTTTGTGTGTGCCGTATCTATTTTCCGTTCGTTTAAGTTGTTTGACTCTTTGCAAATGAAACCAGCCATTTGACAGGGGTGTTAATTCACTGCCGTTTTGTCCTTAACGCTTTACCCCAATACTACTTCCAAGAGAGGGAGAGGAAGGCTTCTGCGACTGTTAGTTTAACAAAATGATGGCGGTGGTCCTATCTCTGCGTATTGGAAATACTAGTAATGCTCTAGTCTGTCTCTTCTTTCAGAAAGTGAGCTACTTGCTGAGAATTCTCCAGAACAATTTGGGGCATCAGTGCAACTTCCAATTGCAAATGTCCTTAGAAAAAAGATAACTAGCTACAGAGTTGGTGCAACCCCATGACAAATATTTGCTGGGGACTTCAAATTTATGTTCAAATCACTTTTTTAAAAAAGAAAGGGAAATAAGTACAATATTTTTATAGTACAGATTAGGAGAAACACCCACAACTCTTTGAAATTCCCAGAGAGGGTGGAAACAGAAGATCTGTGATGCTCAAATGAAAGGATGAACAGATTAGTGGATTTTCTTTTTAATTCTCTGGAATAGCTCTTGACTTTTCTTTTGCTTTGACCTTAACTAAGTAGGGTTTCACTTTTTTTTTTTTTTTTTTTCCCCTCAACTTGGAGTGCTACCTGTTTACAGCCCTAGACCTCTATCACATAGAACACATTTTCTACTGCTTGGGTCAACTCCCAGATGCAATAGTTCCTGTAAAATCATGCATGGGCTTATGTAAGCCATCTCATTTCCATGAATCCTGGTGTGTCACCAGCTCTGTGCTTCTGCATTTCTCAAAGATTTACTGAACTTAGAATTTCCAGGAAGTTGGAAGATGTTCCAGAAAATTTACAACATGTTTGTATCACAATTCCCATGGCATCATTTAAACAGTACTGAGAGATGCCTGGTAGCTCTCTCTAGACCCAGGATAACTTTAATTATAATGAATAATTAAAAGAGTGCAGTACTGTCATGCTACCTGAAAAACTTGCAGACTTTAGTAGGAAGCAAGGACTATACTCATTAAAAGAAAGAGTTTCATAGAAAGCAACTTCTCTTTAGATTCAGAGAAATATGTCTCTTCATAGGATGGTAGTACAAAAGTGTGAGGAAGTGAAGTGATTGGTCTGAGACAGACCTTAAAGGTGGTTACAAGCTCTTTTTTTTTCTTCCTCTGCATCACCTTCCTATCCACTGCCACTAAATATTTGGTATCCATCAGAAGAGGGAACAGATCACTTTCTATCAAGTGTAGATCTAGACTGTAGACGTCTGTGTGCTTTCTGCATATGAAATTCATGATCTTTCCCTCTTTTACACAGTGGGCTTTCTGTCCTGAACTGGCATATGCAGAGGTCTGAGAGCAATTTTGCCTAGAAGGCAGAATGTTATTAGATTGTATTATCACTTTAATATCACTTTAACTATTGTAACCTACAAAAAGAACAGTTTTCCTGCAGCCATTTTGTCCCATCCCTTTAGGCAAGTCTCAGCTCCTTTGAACATGAGAATCCTGCTGCTGTTAGTGGTCTGTTTGCTTGTTTTAGAAGGGTTGTTAGTTGTTTTTGGTTTTGTTTTTTTTAATTTCTGTCCTATGATTTTTTTTTTTCTTTTTTGAAGCTACTTATGCCCTGTGGTTGCTAAGGGCTGAAGAGAAAGGAGAAAAGGTAGATGTTCTGTTCTCTCTTCTGAGTGATACCCTATTATCACTTCTACCTGTATGACACATAAGCATACACAACAGAGCAAGCAGAGATACAGTGTGAGCCCTGTTGAGCTCTAGGAATTTGGGTCCCTCGAACAAGACTTCAGTCCACATAGGGTTGCTTGTGTTTGGTCTCTCATTACTGGGGCTCTTATGCCTCACTGGCACAACTTAGCACCTTTCTAGGAGTACTAGATCAAATTAAGTCAAACAGGTCACATAAATAGTAGAACCATCCTAGACTCTGTTCACTTGTGACACCAGAATGAAATCTTAAATAGATTGCAGATTGCAGAGGATGGCATAATTCAATAGAGGGCAGTCTGCCTGGGCTGGCTTTAAAAAAAGCTAACATTAACTTTTTAACAATCGCTGTTGGGTTTGTAACATAATGCAGGACACTTACTATTTCACTATTCAGACTGCCAGATAAATAAATATCACCGCACTGGTTTACCAGTATGTGCCCATGTACCTTTTGTGATATTTTTTTCATAATCTTAAAAGCTAGACTTTTTTCGCCTTTCTTTTTTTCTTCTAAGAAAAAGAAATTAAGTTTAGATTTTGAAGAAAAGTGTGGAAATACCTTGGAAAGGGAAAGAGGATGTTTAGTTTAGCAAGCCAAATGATCCAGCCTGTTCTGAATCCTCTATGTGACAGGAAAAAAAATATGTTCTCTTATAAACCTTTCTTGCATACCACCACCTTCCCCAAACACCCACGTTCCACTTGTTCAGGAGGCATTTGCTGTCCTGGTGCTGCCATTGGAAGCACTAAAATTAGGAAGTTTCCCTCTTCCTGGAGAGAACATTTGCTTTAACAGGAGAGTATTGCTTACTCACCCTTCTGCCAATTTTAATTCCTTCTCCCACTCCCTAAGAGGAATGGTTTCTCTATTAAGTCAAAGCAATTTGTAAAGTAAAATTTGTAATAACCTCTGGTGGCCTGACTGATCTCTGATATGTATGTGTGCCTGAGACACTTCAGAGTAGTTAGCTGGAACATGATGACTGCAGATTTCTGGGCACTGTGGGGGATTTCTGCAACATTTCAGGTTGCTGCCACTCCTTGTGAATGCAGTAGTTGATCCGGATGCTTAGAAAATATATTTGGATACTTTCTCCTTTTTTGGTAGAAGGAGATATTTTTACCATACAAAATAAATTACAAAGCAAGAACTGACTTAAAATGGTAGTCAATGTCAATAGGAGATTTAATACATTTTTCTTCAGAAAAGACCAAATTCCTTTTTGGCTCATTATTGGCAGCTCCTGGACTGAGGACTGTCTCTTTATTCTGCATTTATTTGGACAGCACCTACAGCATCAAGATTGTCTTGGGATCTTAGGCACTGCTACAGTTCCCATGAATAATAACGGGGTGTATTGCTTTACCACTCTGGAAGTATCCTTTTATTTCCTGTGCCCTAATGCACAGCTCTTGGAACATTTACCCAAATGGCATGGAAGAGAAAAGTTATACTAGTGTACTGCTCTGTTTAGGAATTTGTTCAAAAAGTGAATGACTCTTCATGAAGGGTGCCAGAGAAGCCCCTGTTAACTAGTTTGTCCACTTCTATTCTGCAAGTTTTTGATAGGCCAGATACTGAAATAGGGAAGGCAGAGTTCCAGCTGAGTCAGTTCCAAACTGACTCTTAACAGTTCAGGGCTTAGAGGCACAAGCAATGCATGCGTGTGGTATTGTACCTTAAGTCTGCTAGATGATTGTGCTTTCTTTCTATCTCATTAACCAAAAATGATACTGAGGTGACATATGCGGAAGGGTGTGCTTCCTTCTGATATCAACTACAGAGGAAGGAAAGTGAAGTGATTTTGGGATGTCTTTGAAAATACCATCGTCACTGCTTTGTTAACTGAATATGCGCCCACAGATTCTTTCTTACAAGAAATATACAGTTAGGAGCTAGTTCTGTCTGCATGATGATGAACTTTGCTTGCAGAAAAACTCAAAGCAAATAGAACAGGCCCCTATACAGAGAGAGCTAATGAGTGTTTTCCTCCTGCTTTTAATAGGACAAGGATATAATCAGTAGATTTTTTTTAATGGGATCAGGCTTTGTTTCTCAAGGCATAAGGAAAAATAAAATTACATGCATGTACGCACCATGTGGGCAGCAGCAAAGGAGATGTAGCAGGAAGTTTTCATCAGACTGCTAGAGGAGCAGCTGTTATAGCTGAAGTTAGATTTGGCGAGCTTCAGGGAAAAAGAAATAAAATTGTAGGCTGAAATTATCAAAGTCATTTAAGATTTTGGGCACCTAATTCTGCAGTTTAAAATCTAATAAGCCATAATGCTTCAAATGTGTTGTGCAGAAGGACTGTCGGTCATGGATGTTCTCTCTTGTCTGGTGACTTGCTTTATACTTTAGAATAGCACAGATCTAAAAAAATTTTTTTTTTTTTTGGTAGGACTTCCATTGGCAGACCTTACTTTGGGAGATTCTGCTAGCTCTAAGTTTTACAATTGTTGCTGCATCTCCCTCTTTTCCAGATAGGATGAATATGCTTAGTGCTTCTTCAGTTTTCTTTTTTCTCTATGCTTAAGCAGATGCATTAGGTGTCCCAGATGAGATAAATAGAAAGTCAGCACAGATGGAAGGTAGAATAATGAGTGAGGAGCAAATCTTTGTATTATCTAACCCAGGTAAGTAAACCTGGAGGACTAAAAGGTTTTTTGCACACTTCATTAGAGAAAAGGAATTATTAAAAATGGAGTTGTTAGGCAAATATGGTTGTATATTTGCAGTGGACATATATGGATAAATCCCTTGAATAGATGTTTACCCTTGGAGCGCTTGTTGAGGGTGGGAAGTTCCATGTTTTCACTGCCTGTTCCCTCTTCATAGCACCATTATTTTGCCTGTATTTAAATCCCACACATTTGTGATTAAGAGAGGGAATGAGGTGCTCGCTCTCAGTGGGCTTATAAGGATAGGATTATTCCTCCTACTGACTGTGTGCAAGACAAATGTGTTGCTATTGAATCACTCTTTACAGGCATCATCAGGATCCTTGAAAATGTATAGCTCTTCCCTCTGCCAAGATTTGGCAGCAGGAGAGAGCAGCACCATCTTTTTCTCAGCTCTTAACTAGCAGGATAGAGGGTGGATTGATACTTTCTTCTTTGAAATAATATTAGTTCCTGCTGGGCCCATGCTACAACTGTCATTGCTTTAAATCCAATGAAATTCACTGTTGATTCTGTATTAGGATCTGTTGAAAGGGCCCTAAATATCATTGTATTGCAGGAGAGGGTTTGTGCGGGACTGTTCCTACCTTAGGATCTCTCACTCCCTGTCCTCCAGAGCAGAGGAGCAGTGAGCACTTGGGACTTCTGTGAAATTCCCCATTTTGTAATAAGTTTTGTAACTGTGGAGGAAAACTGCCTTGGAGCAATTGCCATCTTGCATTCTTTTAGTTGTGTCTTGTGTTTAAAAAAACAAAACAAAAAACCCTCAAAACTACAAAAAAAGACAAGCCAGTGCATTTAAAGACCCAATGCTCAACCCTTTTGAATGCACTTTTTAGACAAAGTCAAAACACAGCACAGGTACATGATTTGATTTTTCAGCACTGTTGTGAACCCTTCTGGCCTAGCTGGCCCTTGAGGTACTTATGCTCATTTTACAGTCTATTACTTGAAGATTTAGATTGGTGCTACTTCTTTTTAGTGTATCAGTTGTCAATCTGCTCCTTCTTGAAGCAGCTGCTTGGCCTGTGGCATCAGCTGGAGTCTTGAGTACATTTGACATCAGCCCCAAAAGCAGGTACCTCCAAAGACACCCTTGCCTGGGATGGGCAGGGTTCACAAGAAGATTGGCATCACCACTGACGTAATCTGAGTGCTGCCATATATCATTTTTATGACTGTATTGTGCTGATAGAAGACCCCTTTGGCTGTAAGGTGTGCTGAGCAGGCTATTCATTTCACACTGTATTGGTAGTCTTTGCTTTCATACACTGACATAGAATATCCTACCACAAACATGGTACTCAATATACTGCCACTCGATATCTAGCTAATAAATACATATCAAAGGCTTGCTCCAAAGCCCAACATTTTGTTGATTGTAGTATTTGCTATAGTCAGTTGTTAGATGGGTCCCTAGCCTACATCTGCTTCAAGTCATACACTGAAATAGTTCAGACACTGGTGCTGAGATCTGTCTCCATAATAGTTTCAGGCTTGCCCCCAGCTCAGGATGAATAGATTGCTGTGAATGCTGAGGGAGAATTAAATGCTCTGGGATCTTTCTTTTGGAATAAAATCAATTTGCTGGTTTCAAAATCTGTATTGGCTCCAGAAGCTGTTATGCTCTATTAATTTTTCACACTTTATTATTGGCTATATGGATTCCTTCACATAGAGTAAGACTGGCAGGGATTGAAAAGATTAACAAGGGGAAAAACATAAACTCACCACCGTGAACAGAGCTTCCAGTGCACCAGGACCTTCAAATAGCTTTAGTGATAACAGTAGCTGAAGCCTAGTGAATCAAGGACAGTGCTACAGAATCCTATAACTAGCTTCTGTCTGGAGCAGTTGAAACTTGCTGGTGGTCCAGTTAGGGAGGAAAAAAAGGACATCTAGATTATTAAAACCAAAATCAGAATGATTTGACTTAATTTTTATCAGTGCTGTTTTACAGTTCGGTCTGTGAGTTTTCCTCCAAAAGGCCATAGAGACTGAATGGCTAGTAGTTTGAAGAAAAAATGAAGCTGAGAAGGAAAAAAATTCAAAGTAGTAGTCTCAGATAAGCATATCTCCATGGTTTGTAATTGTGAGATATTTTTTTAAAGCAAGACAATTAAGCCTTAAGTTTTTAATTATAAAAACTCACTGGCAAGTGTTTGCAGGAGTCAGTAGGGCACAAATGGTGACATATCGTATATTTAACCTGGTTTATTGCAGGAATGAGATTTATCCATTCGTGGTGCATATATCTGTGTGTGTGTGTCTGACTGTCACTCAGTTACATAGGTAACTTTTCAAAACTTTGGTCAATTTTAACCAAATTTGACCTATAGTAGTCTCAAAGATACTACACTCCTACAAGTATTATGTGTGGAGGCAACCAAGTGAAGGAGATGAACTTCAGTGAGGCACTGCAGTAGGAGAGAAGGCAGCTCACTCCTTGTCGGTTATCAGAGGAGCTACCCAAGAGGAAGGTGCTGCGCGTGACCAGCAGCTGGAGGAGCTGTGACCAGAACGGGTGCCACAGAGCACCTTGAACTCGGTGAATCCCTCTCCAGGAGTTCTTTGCCAGCTGGACCTCCTAAGTTCTGCTGCTCTTGCAACGGTTATTTTCCCTTTTAAAGTCTATAGTGGCATATGGGCATGAAAAAGAATATAGGTTGTGCCCATACTAGGTTTGGGTTTGGGGAGATTTTTTTCAGCTGTGTCATTTATCATTTATGTTCCTGCTATACCTGGACTCTTCCACAGCAGGCTGTGTATTTTCAGGACCCTATGCGATGTGACACAAATAAGGAGTTTCCTCTCCTGTCCCCCGCAGCTTATGACTCTACCTGTACCTCAGTGGATACCTGCTTGTTACTACTTCCCAATGTTGACCCTTCCTCTGTATTTTTGAGGTCCTGCTTGCTGCCCAAAGCCATCCTTGACACGTTCATACCCCAGCAACTCTCTTAGAATTGCACTTCTAGAGCTTTAGCTGGTCTAAAAACAGTCATGGGGGGCAGGGTTCAGAAAGGATAATCTGACCAAGGTTGTATTGTTGTCTTTGCAATTTAGGGAGGCCAGATTGTCCTCATTGCTATATCATTTGCCAACCCCTTCAGCCTGTTTCCATTTTCTTCTTAACACCAGGATTGTTCTGAGTGCATGCGTAGAGGAAGCATGACCTAACAATGTGTAATTTCTGAATGGAAATGCATGTGCTAGCACCACTTTTTTCTGTGGAAGTTGATCTATGGTATGTTAGAGCTATAGCAACAAGGGGGGTTGGTTCACCTGGGCAAAAAGTACTGAGAGTTACAGTGACTGTAAATATTGTATCTTCTTATTTTGACTATATTTGCAAGATCGTGTTTGATATTCCTTAAACTGTGGAATAAATGTAAGCAAACATGAGGAGTAAAGCTCCTATTTTTATGTCTTTTTAAAAATGTTAATATCCTGAGTGAGTTGTGAGGCTCTAAACTGAAGGTAAGACAGCTGCTTGTTCCCTTTATTGCTGCTGTTGGTTGCTTCTTGTGTTTTTGAATCCCTGGTTGGTAAGTCAAGGGTTAGAGCCCAGCTGTGTTTATGAAGTGCATGCACCTGTTTAGAGCCAGCTGTGTCCTAAGCTTCTCTCCAATGTACTGAGCTGTTTCATTTAGGGCAGAGGTATCAGGAGGTGGTGTTCTTGTCATATCCAATTAGTGTGTCCTAGGTGTATGGATAACGCTGGGGGAAAAAGACATGAGGATCTGCAGAAACCCTTCCAACCTGGGTCCCAGACTGGGAAGCTATTATTGTTGCAGCGGGCAAGTAGTTTAAGGACTTTAATAAGGCAGCAGAGAGGCAGCTCCTCTGATCAGGAGTAGTTGTTTCCTTCTGTCAGGAAACAACTAAACCTCACATGTTTGAGTATTGCCACAGGCAGCCTAAAGGGCGCTCCCACGTTCTTGCCCTCTGGTCACCTGTGGTTCATGTTTACAGATGGAATCTGTCATATTCCAAGCATACCAAGAGGGGAAAATGAGCAAGTTTTGCACTATAAGGAAAAGGTGACTTAGTACACTGCTTAAAATTCTAAGGAGTGGGAAGACCTATGCTTTTGTTTTATTTTTTTCCTATTACTCTATTTACTGATTTGCTTGCAGGTGTGTGGAAGTCTTTTACATTTACTTGCGTGCTGGCAGAGTTGAAGAGCCCTATGTCAGCATCACGAAGAAAAGGCAGATGCCCAAGGATGGATACTCGGAAGAAGTTGAGAAAGAAGTGGGCCAGGCTGAAGGCAAACTATGTACGCACAGATCCGCGTTCAGTAGGGCATCTGTGATCCAGGCATTCCTTGGCTCTGCACCCCAGCTCACGCTCCAGCTCTACATCTGTGTCCTGCAGCAGGAGATCACAGCTGCCAGAAGTAGGTAGAACTGTTGTTAACACCTCCATATTTTGGTGGGAGGGAGAGGAGAAGGGTCACAGCAGTCAGGTGTAGCTGTAGCTGCCTTGCTGGCAAGATCTGAAAACACTGCAAAGGGTTCAGCTCCCTGGCAGCTTTGATGATTATGTTGCACTCAGGTTCTTCTCTATAGCATTGTGTTTTAGACTATGACACTTACTGTAGCATACTTTGGTTGCTATAGAAACACTAATTTGATAAGTGACCATTATGGCAGGAGAGGGAGGCAGCTGGAGGGACTGAGCTGTCTTCTCTGAAGAGAAGAAAAACTTACCCGTTCCCTTTTGATTCCTGGGCAAGCTTTCTAGCAAATTCCTGGGAGTACAATGCAAACTATACTTTTCCATGCTGCATTAAGGAAGATGTACTTTAAAGGAATGCAGTTTCAAATATGCACTGAGGACCTGAGCTGGCTTTGCTTGTACCAGCCTCTGAATTTGGAATCAAAAGGCAGGACTGAATAGCTCAGTATGGAAGTATGGCCATATGATCTCCAGATCCAAGCTTTCAAGTCTTCACCAAGGAGTGCTGTACCACATGAACATAGCAGGTCACATCTTTCTTACTACAGGACTCTTTGCATCTTGCTCCGTGATATGCCCCAACTCCTTGAAAAATCTTGATTTCCTGGCTGGCTGCTAATAGCAGGATCTACACCTGCTGGATTGCAGGATAACCTGCTTTCCTGTATGAGATCTTCTGAGATCCAGTTCACCATGGACTGAGGATAGGAAGGGCTTTGACACCTGCGTGAGCTTCAGGTGTGTCTCCACTGGAATACAAAATAGCTCTTGTAGCTACGAGGCCCTAAGAGGCCAAGGATCTTTATCAATTTCACAGGTAGGGAGGTTGAGAATAGGTAACGTGTTATGAGTCCAGCTGGTTGGGTTTTGGGGGATTTGTTTGTTTGTTTTTTCAGTTCTGATGGCTTGGTAGGCAGTGTACCAGGATGAAAAACTGAGGTTTCTGGTGAAGCCAACATAGTAGTGTCAGGGTTCTCCCCTCAAATCAAGGAACGGAAAATCTTAGCATGCCAAAGCATATAGGGATATTGCAGTAGCTTAAGTTCTTTAAACAAGAGGTATTATTTAAGATTGTGGCAGTTGACAATTGAAAGGCATTGTTCCTGACTGTGTCTGAGTACCTCTCAGCTATGGTAGGCTCTTTGAGTGGTTGTGGTGTCTGTGACATGGGAATAAGAACAGGGCAGTTGAATCCTTTGCTGAGCAGTGCCATTAGCACACAGTTTCCAAGCAGTTCACTGCAGATGGCATTTGCTTGAGAAAGGTCACCATCTTACTGTATTTTTTCTATTGCTAGTGTTGACATTATTGTTCACTGTTGTCAAGGAGAAGAGCTGTGTTCCAGATCATTAGAGAATTATGTATTTATTGATGATTTGTAACTTTGTAATACTTCTGACTTTCATCAGTCACTGCCCAGGACAACTCTGAATCATAAACTGATGAATGACCCTCTATGGGTGAAGTTAAACATCCAGAGATATTCTGGCTCACCAGAGAGTTCAGTGAATAAGTATAGATAGTGAGACAGCGCAGGACAAAACCCACAAACAAGTGCAGGAGACATCTTATGTCTCCCAGAAGCTATTAGCATAGCGGATCCTGTGTAACTGTAAAATATAGAAGTCAAAAGAAAAGATTACCATTTTTTTACTTTAAACAGTGATCTAGGAACAATGGCAAAGTCTGTTAGACCTCACTCATGAGAAAAACTAAGTGCTACAGGAGGAAAGTATCAAATGAGATCCTAACATAGCATTTCTCCAGACACCTGAAAATGAAACCAGCCCTATACTCAAAACAGATTGAGACTGAGTTGGAGAAGCTGAAGAAGAGCCACATTGTTTTGCCAGTGCAGTTTTAAAATGAGCTGTACACACAGGTGTTTCATCAGCTGAGCGGTCTGACAGACTGGCTTAAATCTTTGCTTTGTATTAGATTCGCAGTGTCATTCATCCCAAACCTTTTTATTCTCCCCTGAGTTCTTCCATTTGTTAAACCTAACTTTCTGTTACATTTGTTGCTGTAAAGGGTGGATATTTCCAGTTCCATTCTGGGCATTTGTTGAAACCAAAGCAGTCATCCCTGGTACCTCCTTGTCATAAACATATTCCTTTTGTATTTATTTTATCTTCTGAAATCTTGTAACTTTCTGCAGTCTCTTCAGTTGGATTATTTCTTCAGCGATATCTTTTGTCCACCAGTATTATTCAGCCTCCAGAGTAGGCAGGAATGATGCATACTGCAGTTTCAGCTTGGCATTTGTTATATATATACACATACAGAGATTCTCATATGTAGGGACATATAGCAGTTTAGCAGCCAGTCCAGCTCTTCTTCCACACGTCATCTGGTCTTCATCTTCCCTGTTCTTTGACATCAGTCTTCCAAGGCGTGTGCACTTTTCCATTTGTCCTGGTTATAATATTAATCTCTTCTTCATGTCTTTTGATTTCCACATTTTTTGTCTCGTCTCATCATTAGTCTGTATTTTCTGGATTCCTGCTCTACCCTATCCATTATTCTCTGTAGATTCGGCTTAGTGGTAATGAGGTCTGTATCATCTGAACCTAAAGCTGTATACCATCATGCCACATAGCATGATTTATCCCTTTTAGATCTGTTCAAAAGTCATTATTGCTTCTAGTATTGAATTGAACAGTTCTGAAAAGAGCATGCATCCTTGGCTAACCCTTTTTGTCAACCAGACCCATGATGCATCCTTCTTGTATACTTCGTGGCACTTATGATGTTCTCTAGATGTTTTCTACTGGCTGATTAAATTTTTGCCCAGGCATTCTGCAAATTTGCCATGTCACGGTCTGCCAGTCCCACTGCAGCCAAGAATGTAAGGTGAAGAGAGCTAAAGACAGTTGCCAAAGAGGCTTTGCCCTGCCAGCTTTGTGATGAAAGACATAAAGGCTTCAGTAACTCTAATGTGAAATGCATAAAAGCGTTGGTGGATAAAATGCAGCGTTGGAAACCCACAAATAATAGCCCAATTTGAGTCCTGGTCCTAGACATTTAGCTCTTTCTTCAGCTACAGCATAATTGGGAACAAGTTCCTGACTTGTTACTCTATGAAATGCATGGTCTAACTTTGTAATTGCCACTCCCAAAACAGACATCTAAGTCTCTGTTGTGCATCTAGGCTTCACCCTGAAGACTGAATGGGTCTATCAGTATCAGGCATTGTCTTAGAGCCAACTGCAACCTTGTATTTAGGAGAAAGCTGGCATCAGGCTCATGTCTACCTACGTGGTGTTGGGCAGATAACAGGACTTCTTCATTTAGGTAACATCACCTGAAGGAGCGAAGGCCAGGAGGTGCCGGAAAGACCTGAGTCAGCATTAATTACAAAAATATCTGGCTGGAGATAGTGGGGAGGATACATGGCTTGGCCTCTTGCCCTTGAAAAAAGGCAAGTCCTCAGCCTGCAGTATTGAATGTGAAAGATTTGCTTCCATTGAACAGTGATCTTTTTGTAAGTTTTAGCTGTGCCATTAACAGCAGTAAAGTTGTTTTCTTTAATTGTTTCTTATAGTTATAAAATCATCTCAAAAGGTGGATTTCCCACCATTTAAAAATAAAATCACTCTACTGAAAAGGTGCGTGTTTTCTTCTTTTAATGAAAACTTGTAACAGTGGCTGCCATCTCCAGAAGTTTTGTTTTTATGGTCTTTTTCAACTTAGTAGTTTCTGTAATATCACTTTTGTAATGAGCATAAACTCTGCTTTTGGGACAAAGATGAAGAGACATTTAATGATTTCTAGATGTTCTTGCCATATATCTTAAGATGCTTCTACAGTTTTTCCTTCTCTTCTCAGTGACTTTTGACCACAGAATGCTTTTTTTCATTGTTTGAACAACATACTTTATGTATTTTTGAGCATTAATTATTGTTTTTAAATGTTGAAATTACATCTTAGAGGCAAAAATTTTGGCATTTAGGTGTCTTCCCTGAGTAAAAAAAAAATGCCCTTATGAAATCTAAAATGATGATTCATTTTAGAAAGCTGTAATGTATAAAATAGGTAAATTATGGTTCTTCACAACTGAATATAAGATTTCAGTCATAGATATTTTTTGATGTATCTCTTCTAGTGCAAAATTCACTTGCTTACTAACTCTAAGTAGGAAAGACTAGGTCTTGAAAAGACCTGGGACATAATTAAAAAAAAAAAAAAATCACAAAGTATAACAGTGCCTCCCTGAATGGCGCTGGGAGCATGCGTCTCTGATTCCTAAGAAAAATGTAGCTTTCTGGAGGTAGGGAGGAAAAAGAAGAATGCCTTTAAAGCATTATTAAGACAAGTTTGAGATTTAAAATCCTTAAAATGAAATCAGGTAGTAAGCTTAATATTTCTTAGCTTATCAAACCACAAGACAGGCAGAGTTCCAGGACAGAAGCAGTCAGTGTCCAGTTTTTTTTTTTAACACTGTCAAAGCATTCTTTTGCTGAATTAGTTCATAGAAGTTATTTGTTCTTACATATTTCTAGAGCCCATTCCGACTGCAGGAAAGATCATTGGTATTCTTGTCTGCACTTGCTTGCTCTTCTGCTTTTAGTTGATATTTTTGAAGTCATAACATTTAAAAATTCTCAGATCAAATGCAGCGCTGTAAAAAAAGTGTTTAAAAACACACACTAAAAATTGAAACACTGATTATGCATTTGTTTATTTTCAGAGAATATGTGCACCACCACTCTGGCACGTATAAAATTACCATATAAAATGGCAAACATTTTTTGGCTTACAGAGTGCTATTGGAAATTCAGATATAAAGGATTAATTTTTTTTCCCCCCAGAGTAATTCAGAGGTTTTTGAGTGTTGGGGTGGGAAGGAGGATAGCTAAAAGGATAGAGGAAATCCTGTTAGCAAGTTTTTAGACATCCTAAAATATACTTGTTTCTTTCAAAGTCATGCTCAGAGGTTAATAACTTTAAATAGGAGAAACTGATAATCATAGTTAAATAGCTATAGCAGAGCAAGGATTCCAGTTCATTCCTAGGATAATGACACATAAACTAATTGAAGGCTGCAGACCGCCCTGGTTGCTAAGCACTACATTAAAGTAATTGACATAATTGAGCATTGACAACTCTGCCTTGTATCTGAAGCAATATAATGCTCTGTAGCGTGACCAATTAGCTTGGTTACTTTAATTAAAATTCTAAAAGAAACTACTGAGTCATTTTTACTGTACGTAACTCCTTTGCATTTCTGTACTTAACTCATTTGCATTTGAGGTATTCCTTGCATGGAAAAAAGACAAAGATTGAAGCTATAAGTATTGAATAGGTGTGCTTAAAATTAGTCCCCTAAATCTGCTATTCAGCATGCCGGTAAAAATGGCACAGGAAGTATGCAAATGCTAACAAAGCTGTGGATGGTTAGTACCTCTGAATGTCAAGATATTTCTCTTTGAATGTTTATATTGTATATCTAGAGTTCTTTTACATCTGTGCCTACTTAGCTTGGAAACTTTCCCCTGGTTTGTCCCCGCCTTCCAGTACACTTGTTTATTCAGCATTGTAATTCACACATCTTACGCAGCATTCAGTTAGCAGAGTGCTGTAGCCCGAGAGGCTGTCTATTGCTGGGTCTCGGCTGTGATATGACAGTTCAGAACTCTAGTCTCCATTTCTTTTTCATTTTTGGCCGAGGGACTTAGCTGCTAAATGTGCCCAAGAGCTTTTGGGACAATAGTGTGAGCCTCTGTATGGCAAGATGAGGCGCCCTGCTGCAGTGCCACAAGGCTTTCCCTCCACCAGCCTGGAAGGCAGGTAACAGCTGGCCTCTGCAGTCACTTTCTACAGAATTTAAAAGCAGTGAAACCTCTTCACCTGAGCGATTCTGTGTCAGTGGGAGGTACTGAAAGCTGATTTTGGAGAACTATGTGATCTAAATTTCAAGACTTTTTTTTAAAGGAATTTTTTTTTAAATGCATGATATTGGCAGATATAAGGAAAATGCAGTGTAGCCAGGTGAGCAAGTATCTGTCTACACAGGCAGAAAAAGTGAAAATGGTTTTGGGTATAAACTGCTGGCCTCTGACTGCAGACTCTAGTTTTCAGTTTTGAGCTCTACGACACATCTCCTGTGTGCTTAGACAAGTTGCTTCAACCCAGAACTTCAAAAGCATTGTGGTATCTGCATGGCCAAATAATTCTTAAGAATTTCAGCTTCTGTCTCTCAGTTCTTCATCTGTACACAGAGTTAGTAGCATTCCTCTGTGATGTGGAGTACTGTGAGAATAATATTAAAGTTTGAGACTAACTTGTATATCCTTATGATTGAGCTGTATAATTACCAAAGACAATTTATGTACAAAGAGCTCTAGGTGGGGGGGGGGGGGGGGGGGAAGGAGACACTTGTGATTGTTCAGTGCCTTTTTGCCTTGTATGTACTACGAAAAATAACAAATGATGAAGAAAATGGGAGGCAGGGTTAGCTTGATAATCCAGAAGTGGATACAAAGAATGGCTTTTTTGGTATTACCATGAAGCCATGAAGACTCTCTGCATTACTGTGATGCAATGCCTTTAACTTCTGCTAAGCTGGAGGTTCTGATTTGTCTTTTCTCTTTGTAGGTATTTTTATGGTCCTTTCTCTCCTGTCAATTGTATATGGCGCCTTACGCTGCAACATCCTGGCTATTAAGATTAAGTATGATGATTACGATGTCAGTGTGAAACCAGCTGCCTACCTCTGCATATTCATGTGGAGAAGCTTTGAGATTGCTACACGGGTTATAGTTTTGGTCCTTTTCAGTTCAGTCCTTCAAATCTGGACTCTCCCTGTTGTGCTAGGGAATTTCTTTGTTTTTTTCTTTTATCCCTGGATTCTCTTCTGGCAAAGCAAGTCCCCATTTCCTGAGAACATAGAGAAGGCATTGAGCAGGGTTGGCACTACCATTGTCTTGTGCCTCCTCACTTTCTTGTATGCTGGCATTAACATGTTCTGCTGGTCAGCAGTGCAGCTGAAGCTCAATGATCCCGACTTAATTAATAAATCCCAAAATTGGTACCGATTGACTGTGTATTATATGCTGCGGTTCATTGAGAATGCATTCCTCCTGCTGATGTGGTACATCTATAAAACCGATATCTACCTGTATGTCTGTGCCCCGTTGTTGGTCTTGCAGCTCCTGATAGGTTACTGCATGGCTGTCCTCTTCATGTTGGTGTTCTACCAGTTCTGCCACCCATGCAAAAAGCTCTTCTCATCCAGCATTTCTGAAGGTTTGCTGTCCTGTTTCAAGTTCCTCTGCTTTGTTTGCGCACCTTCCAAATCCACTATACTGATGGACAAAGCAGATTTAAAATTACCTGCTAATACTGATGAAGCCTGGAGCAGTAGCAAGACAATAGATTCTCAAAATGGGAATCCTCATCAGAGTGTTTCTTCCAATGCCTAGTACAACTGGTGGCAGCAGGTGCCTTTGGAAGGTGCCAGATCACCTGCTGAGAATGTTATGCATCTTGGACATCGTGTCTTGTGGATGAGGTTTTTTTTCTTGCAGATGTAGCACTGCATGAAGACTGACAAGCCTACCTTTATGGGAAACTTAACTGTATGAGTGTTTGTCTCTGTGTGTGTCTGTGTATGGACACAGAGAGCAACCATTGTTTGTATAATTCTATCTCAGAGGTTTTTTGCACATAGGTGTATTATCATTTGCTTACCTTGAAATCATTATAGGAGACATCCTTCAAAAACTGGCCTAATGCTGATCTTACTCAGGAAATCTGAAGAGGCTGAAAGGAAATACATTTTATTTCAGATAGGATGTCATTATGGCATGCCACCCTAGCATGGAAACAGAGCATAATCCTTGACTATGTATTGACTGTAGCTGCAGTCTGCTTTCATCGAATTGCAGACTTTTTTTACACTCTAATCGATGTAATAAGACAATACTTGTCTTTTTGACTTAAGAATTGGACTTCTGTAATTCACTGTAGTCTAGGTTGCCAAGAAAGAGCTAATTAGACACCACTAATACTGAAATGTGACTGTTACTGAGAATAGCCAGAGGGGTTATTGGCTTATGCACTCTTTTACTCTTTATATTTGCTGCTTGTTAGTAAGGGAATTAAATTTAAGACAGTAATCGTAAAGTTCTGGAATAGCTCAGTGTCTTGACATCATCATATAAATAACCTGATTTTTGATGTTCTGGTATATGGGTGGGGTTCACTTTATATAACTTTAAATGTCTAGAAGTTGGGCAGATAGCGTGAACTACCGATGTAGGTGCTCTCACTACATCTCCAGAGAATGATTCCACCCATCCTAAAGTGTTGTCCTAGGCAGGTGATATGAATCATTCCCTGGAGAGCTATTACTATGTTGACTAGATGCCTTGACAGTTAGCTTAGACTAGACACATCACTTTTAGAGGGCTAAAGTTAAGAGACAAGCGCCACTCTGGTTGTCAGGGGTTTGGTAGTGCAGCAAGCAAGGAACTCAATGACTCATCATGTGGAGACAGAGGATCTTGAGTCCTTCTTTTTGAGCCTGTGATATATTATGTCAGTTTGATATCAATAATTTAAAACACTCTGGCTTCTTTACCTCAGAAGTACTGAAGGTTTGAAATCTTCTAAAAGAGGAACCAGAAGACATTGACTTTTTTTCTATGCACTATTTTACCACAATTAATTAAAAGCATTTCTGTATTTTGTAAGTTGCTGGTAAAGTTTTAACAGATGGACACTCAAGAAGCAGTATGTAGTGGAAATACACAAAACCAATTGTGTTTTAAAGAGTAAGCAAAAGTTTTTTGCACTTTGTTTGCTTAGCATCTTGCATTTTTTCTGAGTATTACACATTATGGCTGCTAATGGAAGCAAGTATTTCATGATCCAAAGCACCTTTCAATGTCCTCAGTTTTGCCTCCGTCCTACCGTTATGGAGGATGTGAAGTTCTTCAGAAGAAGGGATATCAGCATAATTTTACTAGAAATGTCACAAGTTGGGGGCTGAGGTCATTTGTATTGAAATATGTCATATGCAGTGCTGCAAAGACCTAAGCTGTTTTTATTGTTCTTTATTGCACTGTAAATGAATGTCTTTTTACTTCACTTTTGTAATGGAGATGGGTTTTTTATTTTGCTTGATGTGTGTGATATGTGTATGCAGATCTCATTAAAATATTTGTGGGTGGTAATGGGAGTTTTCAGCTTGAGCTTGCCATGGGAATGTACCTCACATATCTGGGGAAGACACCAAACCTTTCTGTTCTCATTTTGCTCCCTGAGGAGGTTTAGAATAGTGGAGTAATTTCTTGGAGACACTACAGTATTTCTCTGTAGTTTTCTATATGTAGAAGAGTATTTCAGAAAAACTTTTAATGGTTAGTTAAAGGAGCAAGTGAGAATGTAAACCCTTGCCTTCAAACCTACAGTTTGGTACAGAGGGCCAAATTTTCAGATGTGCTTAGCTAAAATTGAGCATCTCACTTTATAGTTGGACGCAGATTGATAATCAGGGAATTATGGTTCTGGTGCCTAAATACAGATGTACCTAGGTCTGAAATTTTAGCCTTTGAGAGCCAGAGAAGTTCATATGTAGAGGTACTTCATATCTAAAGAGATAGCTCTGAAATCTTTAAATCAGACCTGGACACTGTAAGTGATGGTGTGATTGTGATTTTTTGGCATTTGAAGACAATAGAATCTCCACAACCCTCAGTCAGTGTTTTTGCTATAGTGAAGTTAACAGTAGGAGAGCT
This sequence comes from Dromaius novaehollandiae, assembly GCF_036370855.1. NCBI lineage: Eukaryota > Metazoa > Chordata > Aves > Casuariiformes > Dromaiidae > Dromaius > Dromaius novaehollandiae. Next base: position 126,511,487 of record NC_088098.1, on the reverse strand, counting down.
ACATCTAAGAGTCCAGTATATATGCGTAGTGAGTACTATTTAACTTCACCTACCAATGATGAAGACTGATGTACATGAATATTTTTAGAGACTGTGCCATATTACTTCCTATTTTTATACCAACCTCCTGACATGCATATAATACTGAGTATTTAAATCATTCTTATGGCGAAAAAAAATGTATGGGTTATATTACTATCCTATGGTTTTGCCTTAGTTCTATCAACTAGCCTAATACATTTGGAGTAACTGTTCAAACACTCCATCAGCATGAATGCTGTTGCTTTTGCTTTGCCTCATATCGCCATAGCATCAAAGGCAGGTTAGCTAATAGTGTTGCTGCTCTCTATATATTTTGGCGTAGTTGTGCTGCCATTGCTCGTAGAAAGAGAATGTGAGAAGGAGTCATAGAGACAAAGACATTCAGTTGTGTAAAGACCAGTGTTTTAAAGGACAAGATTATTTTTCTGAAGTGTGCTATACAGCTAGGAGAGGCAGTGCTTTCATAGGTTAGTGACAGTCTCGATAGTGTTATCATCAGTTCACCCACTGGCTGCACTGAGAAAAGGATAGCAGTAGCTGCAAAGGGTGTATATGTATGAATGAATGATGTCTTGCTATGAGTTTACTGTAGTTTTATTATCCTCTATAAACGTTAAGAGGCATAAGTGTTCACTGAAAGGGTGTAGGGCTAATGTGAAAAATTTTACTCGAGTAGTCCCACGTCATACAAAGGATCGCTTAATAAGGATTGTTCATGTATGTAACAATATGCAAGGTCTGGTGCACAGGTATTCTTTTATACTTGTAAAACAACACAAAATTAAAATGTTGAACCATTAACTTAAATTGTGTTGATCTCTGCTTTCAGGAAACAAAGCTAAAGGTTATAGCACACTGTCATCTGTTACCACTCAACAGAAGAGGTATTTTCAAGCAGATCTATTTGGATCTGTTTAGATCTATATAGAACAATAACCTGTGATTGATTAGGGAGTTCCGTACCTAAAGCCAGTTTTGTTCCTAATGGTTTTTAGCTGGCAAGGATCTCAACAGAAAATTTTGTAGTAAGTGGGTGATTTAAGAGAACAGGGTTATGTAAAGCAAGATCAGTATAGGTTATTTATTGTCAAAGATGGGAATATTTAGTTGTTTTACATTGGGAAGCAGAAAGAAATCATTATTACCTCATAAAGGATGTCATAACATTTTTCCTGCACTCTCCTTTTCATGCTTAGCTGGATTTAGCACATGCTTATCTCTGTGATCTTGGGAATAGCCAGTAAAATCCCATTGAGTGCTACTGTGGAGGCACCTGGGTGCATAAAAACTTTGTAACACATTTAAGTGTTAGGAAAAATATGTATATAAATATATTTTTATAGATATACATACATATGTTGTAACAAGTTGTAACATGTTGTGACTTCTTACACATTGCCTCCCTTCCCAGATCTTGCCTCCTTGTTAGATGTTAACTTCTTGCATTTTGTGGCCACTGCATGTCACTATTGAAGGAGGAACAGCAAAGAAGGATTTTAGGAGTTCTGGTGGCAGTGGACACCACTATCTGCCAGTAAGAGCTGCCCAACTTGAAACATATAGAAAGTAATTAATCTTTTTCATACATTCTCTTTAGTCTCAAGTGATCACTTTTAAATAAATGACTAGTATAATTTTTTTCTTTTTTTTCTTTTTTTTTTTTAACCAAATGCAGATTACAAACCTAAGTGAAAAATTTCAGATTCAGGCACAATGTTGACAACTGTTGAGATTTTTATCACAAATTCCTTGTTAGTGAATATCTGCCTTCAAATCCTGGATGTGTGTTTTCAAGAGAATCCCTACTTTTTGTTTTCAGCATGGCTTCTGAAAGAGTTATGTGACCATGCTGTTTCTCTGTCAGCCCTGTTCTCCCCGTCTCACACTCACTGGCTAACTGATAACTGAACTTTTCTGAGGGTAGAAATCTGAGGAAAAAAAAGTAGTTACATGAGTTTAGTGAAGACTAGCAGCTACCAGGAGGAGGAGATGCGAGTTGATCCAAAATGTTCCTTCTGATAAGAAATGTTTCAGCATGAGTTATCTATTCTGGCTGACAGCTTAGCAAGCACTTACCAGCAAAGTGATTAGCTTTATCAGCTATCCGCAGCACCTGCTCCATCTTGCTCTTGGGGTGGAGGAGGGCTAAAAGACCTTGAGGATGAATAGATACAGGGGGAAAGAGGAAGAGGATGTAATAAAGTCATGTGAGGTAGTGGGAGTCACTTCAGTGTAAAGGAATCAATACAGCCACTACAGGAAATTAGACTTCTGGAATTGTTCCATTGCTTGCAGAACAACTTACTTGCAGAATCACAGAATAGTTGGGGTTGGAAGGACCCTCTGGATATCATCTGGTCCAACCCCCGTGCTCAAGCAGGGTCAGCTAGAGCAGCTTGTCCAGGCCTCTGTTCAGCCAGGTTTTGAATATCTCCAAGGATGGAGACTCCTCCACCTCTCTGGGTGACTGATTCCAGCATTCAACCACCTTCGCAGTAAAGAAGTGTTTTCTTGTGTTTGCATGGAATTTCCTATGTTTCAGTTTGTGCCCATTGCCTGTTGTCCTGTTAGTGCAGCACTGAGAAGGGTGTGGTCCCATCCTCTTTACACTCTCCCATCAGATATTTATAAACAGTGGTCAGATCCCGCTGAGCCTTCTCTTCTTCAGGCTAAACAGTCCCAGCTCTCTCAGCCTCTCCTCATATGAGAGATGCTCCAATCCCTTGATCATCTTTGTGGCCCTTTGCTGGACTCACTGCAGTATGTCCATGTCTTTCTTGCACTGGGGAGCCCAGAACTGCACCCAGCACCAGTGCCGAGTAGAGGGGAAGGGTCACCTCCCTCAGCCTGCTGGCAACACTCTGCCTAATGCAGCCCCTTGGCCTTGTTTCCCGTGAGGGTGTACTGATGCCTGGGGTTATTGCTGCCCAGGTGCAGGACTCTGCACTTCCCTCTGTTGAACGTCATGAGGTTCCTCTCTGCCCATCTCTCCTGGGGCCTGCTGAGCTCCCTCTGAATGGCAGCACAGCCCTCTGCTGTATCAGCCACTCTTCCCAGTTTGGGGTCACCTGCAAGCTTGCTGAGGGTGCATTTGGTCCCATCATGCAGGTCATTAATGAGGAGGTTCAACAGTATTGGCCCCAGTATTGACCCCTGGGGGCCATCGCTAGTGCTTGACCTCCAGCTGGACTTTGTGTCACTGATCACTCTGAGCTCGGCAGTTCAGCCACTTTTCCATCCATGTCACTGACCACTAATCCAGCCTTCAACTCATCAGTTTGTCTATGAGGCTGTTATAGGAGACGGTGTCAAAAGTCTTACTAGAGTCAAGCTAAACAACATGCACTGCTCTCCCCTCATCCACCAAGCCAGTCATCTCATCATAGAAGGCTATCAAATTAAGTGTGGTTTCCCCTTCATAAATCCATGCTGACTGCTCTCAGTCACCTTCCTGTCCTTCACATGTCTGGAAATATCACCTAAGATTAGTTGCTCCATCACCTTCCCAGGAATTGAGATGAGGTTGACCAGCCTGTAGTTTCCCAGATCCTCCTGGCCCTCTTAGGGGCGAAATTTGCTTTGTTCCAGTCCTCTGGAATCTCTCCTGATTGCCATGCCCTTTCAAATATAATCAAGTGGCTTCGTAATGTCATTGGCCAGCTCCCTCAGCGCTCATGGCTGCATCCTGGCAGGGCCATCTTACTTTAAAGGAAGTTTCTGACCATTCTTGTTGAAGATGGGTTTTTTAGATTTGAAAAATGTATGACAATTAAAATGAACCTTTTTAAAAAAAAAAAATTTCAATGTTTGCAAGCCAATCTAGTGACTTTGCAGCCTGGTTCAGGATTGGTAAATACTTGGGGCTGGCAAACTGTAATATATTCTAAAAAAAAATTTGGCGAAATATTTTTTTTCCTGGTAGTTCCTAGATTTTTTACATAACAGCTGACAGAGTTCACTCTAAAACAATGCACTATTTTCTCTTACTTCCTGCCTGTTTGAAGGGCCTATGTATCAAAGAATATAGGATTTTGAACTGAGATTTTTGCAAGGCAAACAGCAGATAGTGGATACCTCTATTTCTGTATTTTAAAATTCAGTTGAGTTGACTCCCTCTAGTAACTCAGGAATCATCACTGAAACTTGAACATATTGTAATTTGGCACAGCTGGTAAATTTGATTCATAGAAGATGAAAGATTTGAAAACTAAGAGGTGTTAAGGGTCATATAATTTCTTATTGACCAAAGAAGAGTTTAATAAAATTGTTAGATCTCTTGTGTTCACCGCAAAACTAAAGCCAAAATGAAAGGTAAGTGCTTCAAGATGACAATGCATGCTTTTCCTGAATCTCTCCCTTATATGAACAGCAACGTTGTATCCTGTAAAAAAAGGGACAGTTTTATCCTTTTCCAGATTTCTCACAGTCATAAGGAAAATCTCTTGCTGCTGAAATAAAATTTTACAGAAATGACAAGTATCTACATTCAGGTGTGAAGATTTCACCTTTCAAATGTGAATGCTTCCATGCTTATAGGGCTCTAATCACAGACTAATGTTTATGGGTAAACACATATACATGTAAGCAGGGATAAAGGCCAGTTAGTTGGATGCTGCTTAATGAGATTCTTCTGGAGCAACATCACAGTTGTATCTCTTTGGCCCTGAAAATGAGGTTTGATTCAATGAACTAGGAAGAGCCTGTCTTAAGCCAGTGTTCTTGGCCTTCATGTTCATGATGGTTTAAGTTTGTACTTTGACAGAGAAAACAAAATGAGAGAGAATAAATGTTGCATACGTTAACTTCTGAAAATTCTTTCATCAGTTATTCTTTTTATCTGATTAATGTGCCCTGTCAGTACAGAACTTTAATCACCCAAAACTACTTCCAGCAAAATGATCAAGGATGGATAGAGAGCAATGCCAGAGGTAGTCAGGATAAAGATTAATTCATCTCTGGCTTCTGAAGTGGAGGCTAAACATCAAACTCTCAGTACAGCACCCTACTGACAAGATACCAGTGTTATATTTTGTTGTATTTATGTATGAATTTATAGCTTTTGTGAATGCATGTTGTAGTCAGAGGTGTGCCAAGCACAGTAAGTAACAAAACAGAGAGGTGCTGGCATTTGCTTTAGTTTTGCAGTTGATGGCCCTCATAAAATCTTTTGAATTCATTTCCTGGCTATTTCTCCTTGCTGTCTGTTGCTTCATGGAGGCTATTTTAAACATAGATGCCATAGAAATGGAGGAACAAAAAACAGTGAAACATTCAGCTGCAATTTTCAGTAAGGTTGCTCGTAAGACTCTTGTCCATGAGTTGTGTCGTCAGGTAAAGGAGTTACGGGAGGAAGTCAGTAGGTGGCGTAGCATCCAAGAAGATGAGCAAGGGATAGACGGGGTATTCTTGGAGACCATACAGCTCCAGGAGTCCCAACCCCCAACAGTAATGGAGTTGCCGGAGCGCTCTGAGCCATGTGAAATGGTACATCATAACACTGTAGAAGAAGGCTGGAAACTGGTCACTTCTCATAGGAGGAGAAAGGCTCTTACTCCTCCTGAAGACTTGCAATTGAGGAACAGATTTAGTGCCCTCCAGGCTGAAGAGGAGCTGGGCATGGCTTCAAGGGAAGCAACTGGGCTGACAGACCCTGTGCCATGAGGGAACACCTGGAAGAAGTGGCAAGTGATTGTTGTGGGTGACTCCCTGCTGCAGGGGACGGAGACACCTATCTGCTAGGCACCTCTTCTCTAGAGAGGTTTGTTGCCTGCCAACATTGAATACAAGGTATCATGGAAAGACTGCCAAAACTTGTCCACGTGTCGGATTACCCTCTGTTGCTCTTCCACGTGGGCACTAATGATACCAAAGGCAAATTGGAAACCATCAAACAGAATTTCAGAGCTTTGGGGATGGTGGTCAAGGGTCTGGGAGCCCAGGTCATTTTCTTCTGCCAGTGAGGGGGAATGAGGGGAGGAGGAATAGACACATTTTCCAAGTTAACAACTGGTTGCGCCACCTGTGTTGGCAACAGGGTTTTGGTTTCTATGACCATGGGTCCCTGTTTGAAGATCGATAACTGACGGGGACAGATGGGATCCACTTCACTAAGCGGAGCATGCCTATCTTTGCCAGCAGGTTGGCAAGCCTGGTAAGGAGGGCTTTAAACTAGGAAAGATGGGGGAAAGAGGAAGTAATAGAGACAGTGTAGTCAGGATGCCTCCGGTGGGTGCATGCAGCCAGGGAAGTGCACATGGGACATGACTATGGAGGATCGTCTTCCACCTCTCCTGGGAAACCTGCATGCTCAATTACCTCTCTGAAATGCCTGTACACCAAGGTATGCAGCATGGGGAATAAACAGGAAGAATTAGAGATCTGTGTGCGGTCGCAGGGCCATGATCTCATTGCAATTACAGAGACATGGGGGAACAGCTCCCATGACGGGAATGCTGTCATGGGTGGCTACATGCTTTTTAGGAAAGACAGGCCAGGAAGTCGAGGTGGTGGAGTTGCTCTTTATGTGAGAGAGCAACTGGAATGTATTGAGCTCTGCCTCAGGGTGGATGAAGAGCGAGCTGAGAGCTTATGGGTAAGGGCTAAAGGGTAGGCTAACATGGGTGTCACTGTTGTGGGTGTTTACTACAGGCCACCCGATCAGGAAGAGGAAGTCGATGAGGCCTTCTACAAACAGCTGGAAGTAGCCTCATGATCACAGGCCCCAGTTCTCATGGGGGACTTCAACCACCCTGATATCTGCTGGAAAGACAACACAGCTAGGCACAGACAGTCCAGGAGGTTCCCGCAGAGCACTGATGATAACTTCCTGACACAGGTGATGGAGGAGACAACGAGGAGAGGTGCACTGCTGGACCTTGTACTAACAAACAAGGAAGAGCTGGTTGGAGATGTGAAGGCTGGGGGCAGCCTTGCCTGCAGTGACCATGAGATGGTGGAGTTCAGGATCCTGCAAGGAGGAAGCAGGGCAATAAGAAGGATTGCAACCTTGGACTTCAGGAGAGAAAACTTCGGCCTTTTCAGGGACCTGCTTGGAAGAATCCCATCAGATAGGGCCCTAGAAGGAAGAGGGGTCCAAGAGAGCTGGTTAATATTCAAGGATCACCTCCTGAAAGCTCAAGAGCAGTGCATCACAATGAGCAAGAAACCGAGAAAAGGAGGAAGGAGGCCTGCATGGATGAACAAGGAGCTCCTGGCAAAACTCAGACAGGAGAAGGAAGTGCACAGAAGATGGAAGCAGGGACAGACCACTTGGGAGCATTATAGGAACGTCATAGGAGTATGCAGGGATGGGAATAGGAAGGTCAAGGCCCATTTGGTGTTGAATCTGGCAAGGGATGTCAAGGACAACAAGAAGGGCTTCTTCAAATACATCAATAGCAAAAGGAAGACTAGGGAAAATGTGGGCCTGCTGCTGAATGGGGCAGGAGCCCTGGTGACGAAGGATACTGAGAAGACAGTTACTGAATGCCTTCTTTGCTTCGGTCTTTACTGCTAAGGCTAGCTCTCAGGAGTCCCAGGCCCTGGAGACAAGAGAGAAAGTCTGGAGAAAGGAAGACTTTCCCTTGGTCGAGGAGGATCAGGTTAGGGATCATTTAGGCAAGCCTGACACCCACAAATCCATGGGCCCTGATGGGATGCACCCACAAGTGCTGAGGGAGCTGGCAGATGTTATTGCTAGGCCACTCTCAATCGTCTTTGAAAGCTCATAGAGAACGGGAGAGTTGCCTGAGGACTGGAAGAAAGCCAATGTCATTCCAGTCTTCAAGAAGGGCAAGAAGGAGGACCCAGAGAACTACAGGCCGGTCCGTCTCACCTCCATCCCTGGAAAGGTGACGGAGCAGCTCATCCTGGATGTCATCTCTAAGCATGTGGAGGACAAGAAGGTGATCAGGAGTAGTCAGCATGGATTCATCAAGGGGAACTCCTGCTCAACCAATCTGATAGCCTTCTGTGAGGGAATGACTGGCTGGGTAGATGAGGGGAGAGCAGTGGATGTTGTCTACCTTGACTTCAGCAAGGCTTTCAACACTATCTCCCATAACATCCTCATAGGCAAGCTCAGGAAGTGTGGGTTAGATGAGCAGACAGTGAGGTGGATTGAGAACTGGCTGAATGGCAGAGCTCAGAGGGTTGTGATCAGCAGCGCAGAGTCTAGTTGGAGGCCTGTAGCTAGTGGCATCCCCCAGGGGTCAATACTAGGTCCAGTATTGTTCAGCTTATTCATCAGTGACCTGGATGAAGGGACAGAGTGCACCCTCAGCAAGTTTGCTGATGATACAAAACTGGGAGGAGTGGCTGATACACCAGAGGGCTGTGCTGCCATTCAGAGGGACCTGGACAGGCTGGAGAGTTGGGTGGAGAGGAACCTCATGAAGTTCAACAAAGGCAAGTGCAGGGTCCTGCAGCTAGGGAGGAATAACCCCATGCACCAGGACAGGCTGGGGGCTGACCTGCTGGAAAGCAGCTCTGTGGAGAAGGACTTGGGAGGTCACCTGGGAGGTGGACAACAAATTAACCGTGAGCCAGCAATGTGCGTTTGTGACCAAGAAGGCCAATGGTATCCTGGGTTGCATTAGGAAGAGGGTTGCCAGCAGGTCAAGGGAGGGGATCCTTCCCCTCTCCTCAGCCCTGGTGAGGTCACGTCTGGAGTACTGTGTCCAATTCTGGGCTCCCCGGTACAAGAGAGACATGGCACTACTGGAGCGAGTCCAGCGTAGGGCTACAAAGATGATTAGGGGACAGGAGCATCTCCCCTACGAGGAAAGGGAGAGCTGGGCCTGTTTAGCCTGAAGAGAAGACTGAGAGTGGATCTTACCAGTGTATACAAATATATTAACGGAGTGTGTCAAGAGGATGGGGCCAGACTATTTTCAGTGGTGCCAGCAACAGAACGCGAGGCAATGGGCACAAACTGAAGCACAGGAAGTTCCATTTGAACATGAGGAAAAACTTCTTTACTGTGAGGGTGACTGAGCCCTAGAGCAGGTTGCCCAGAGAGGTTGTGGAGTCTCCTTCTCTGGAGATGTTCAAAACCTTCCTGGACGCGATCCTGTGCAACGTGCTCTAGGTGACCCTGTTTGAGCAGGGGGGGTGGACTAGATGATCTCCAGAGGTCCCTTCCAACCTCAACCATTCTGTGATTCTGTGTGAAGAGCCAAAGTTACGTAGCTGTGAAAACAACTGAACTCATGGAATGCATGGATTTTTTGTTGCTTCCTCAAAAATGTTAGTAATAGTGGACAGTACGTTAAGAAGATTTAGCTCAAAAGCATACACGTCATTGAAAAGCATTTCTAAGAGAACAGAGATTTTCAAAAAGAGGGGGTAGCATCAGCTGCAGAGCAACAAAGTAAGTCACCCTTACTTTCTAAAGAAATTCAGAATCATCTGATTTTGTATTTTATTCACTATGCAATCCTTGTGTGTCCATCACTGTTGAAACTGCACGTCTCTGCACAGGCTAACAACACTGCAGAAATTGAGTTAGACCTACACTGTGCTGAGGCTAATGTAAACAAGCATTCCTCCAGACAGACTGGCCACAACCAGGAGCTATTTCCTGGCCTCCTGGTGTGCCAAATGGAGGGAGGGTAGCAGGTGTAGTGTAGGAGCAGCAGGAGCCATGAAGGACAATGCTGTGAAAAGAGGCAAAGGACATGAAGAGGACCTGGGAGGAGTGTGGTGTAATGGCCATAAGGGAAGAAGGAACATTGTGTTTGGAGCAGCTGCAGCTCAGTGTGGTCCAGTTGGATTGTGCAACCACAGACTAATTAGGTGATTCTTAAACAGTTTTTTCTGTCATGTGTGTGGATTGTTGTGGGCTTTTTTCTTTCTTTTATTTTTTAAGCAACAAGACAAAAATACCCCAAACATGTGAAAAAGAAATATTTTACAAAAAAGATTAAAATGTCATTGCAAGCCTACAGAAAGTTGTGGGGCAACTCAGGAACATGTTAGACTGAGGTTGCACCTAGTTATATCCACTGGTGTTCTCTACAGCACATGGTGGCACAAGTAAGGAGTCTGGGTATGGCCAAGCAGTGTACCTGAGCTCAGGACCTAAGAAGCTCTCCCTAACTTAGACATAGCCTCATTTGGTTTTAATATATTTTTACTTTGTTGTTTGCCTGCGTTAATAGCAGCCTAGTCTTTAACTGTGTACATTTTGTTGCAATACACACATTGGTTTTGATTCTGCATTTGCCTCATCAAGAAAGAGGCAATGTTTATGCTGATGATGAGAAGAGAAATACTACCACTGAGTTAGTAAATGCAGTTTGCTTAGCTTACTGCATCTTCATTAGGCGTGGAAAGAATAACAATGACTTTTGTCATTTGTGTAATATATCAGAGCCTTTAACAGCTTATGATTGCTGACTGATTCCTGATTGGATCGTGTCTTCTTGATCAGCTGACAAGATGTGATGCTCTAAAAAATCAATGTCTGGTAGGAAAACTGTTCTTTACAGAGAGATAAAATATAATTGGAGAAGTCCAAGACATTGCAAATGATAAGTCCTTATTCATGGTTACTTGGCTGTGCAGATCAAAAATGAACCCAAACTACTTCAGAGTAAAAGGAAGGTAAAAAAATTGCAGAGGAGACAGGTTACCAGATGAGAACAGGCAAGGAATGGAGTAAGTGAAAAATTACTTCTGTCTTTTTGTGAAACATGGACCTCAGCAATGATGGTGATGTTGCACCTTAAAGATTGATTGTAAGGCAAACACAGGGAAGGCTGAAGAGTGCTGTACTGGTAACTCATCAAATGACTCAACTGCCAATTACACCTGACTCTTCAGCATAATTTGCCATTGGTACAAAATAAAATGGAAGCCCCCAAGGACCCAAGCAGGGATCTATTAGGAAACACCTATAAATGAGTTGTCCTATAGCAATCAAGGGCTTATGCATTTGAGCTGCTATCTTAATAAAGCATACATTGTGTTCTTTCCAAGGCATAACAGCAAAGTAATAGTTGCCTCTTCAGGCAAAAAAAAAGAAAATACAGGCAAGGAAAAGGGAAGATTTACTAATGGGAAATCTAAAATTAAAAAACACAAACTGGCTATGGTCTTAAATGTGTTATTCAAAAGGACTTCTAGCAAGCTAGAAACCTAAATGCAATTTTATCATGGGTAAGAGCATATTTGTATGGAAAAAACATTGGCAAAGTATGGGAAACCCTCTCTGTCAGATAACAAAAGTCTCATTGTGGTGGAGTTGCATTCAAGAATACCAAAGAAACTATCATAGGTCACTGTACTTAGCAATCAAAAGCGCTGATTTTGAACACAGTGGACAGAGCTCCTGTAGCTTTGGCAGGAAACTATGTAGGAAGAGGATCTCTAAACTCAGCTGAGGAAGAATTGAGGTATCTCTGGTCTATTATTACTCTCATGAAAGCCTGAGCAACGGAAATGGGAGAACTTCTTTAAGCCATCAAACTTTATATTGAAAGCTGGTAGAATGAAGAAAGAGAATAAGTAATATTGTTGAAAATGTGTTCTGCAATGTCTAGGAAGTGTAGAAGGAGTGTTTTATTATAGTAGTGTAATTTCCCTTTCCCAAAACCTTTTAATAACACTATTTCATCCTTTAGCTTAAGCCCTTTAAAATACTGATGCAAGCTATTCAATCTACTCATTTTAAAGTCATTTTTAATAAGAGATTCATTGGAAGTGCTAAATATGTATTATAGGATATATATTTTATTCATATATATATCTGTCTGTGTGAAGTACTGTAAAAAGTTTTGCAACAGGAATCTTCAGCAGTTATTTATCCAATAGTAGTTCAACCTCGAAGAAGGTCATCCCTGTTCACAGTCCAGGTTGTGTGTCAATTATGACCCCCTGAAGTTATTCAAAGAGAGGTACCTCAGAGCTTCTCCTGAGTGTGACAAAGCAGGGTGACACCCTTCTAGCACAGAGCCAGCCTACACACCTAAGAACAACTGAAGCCTTACTTATGCCAGGTAGGGTTTTGCAAACTATGCTCAGGCAAGCCTTCTAAAGCTATCAGGGCAAATCCAGAAGTAAAAAAAACTTTACCATGGCAAATGAGCAAAGGGGAAAATATAAATATAGGAAACTGTGTGGCTGGAGCAGTGTCATTCTGTATTGAGAGCAGCTTAACTGTGACTTAAACAGCACATAGGCTTCATGGTGAGTCTTGGTAGGGATATACCACATCTTAGTAATCTAGTGGAAGGATGATTTTAAAGCAAAAGCTAATTAGCCTGTTCCCAAGTGCCATAGTTCATTGTGTCATGTTATCTTGCTTAGACATCTCCATTAAATGTGACATTATTCCACAGTGTTTCCCCTATTGATGTTACCGAGAAGTAAATGTCACCAGTACAAATAGGGTTGAGCCAGAGGCCGTATCTGTCAGTCGTCTGGTTGTGGAACAGGCGCTGCTGTTCCACGTGCATCTGCTAACTGAATGGGGGTCACCCTGTCACTGCCGTGCTGAGGACTGTCAGAAAAATCAACAAAAAGCCATTTGTATTTTATGAGAGAAATTGCAGCAATGTAGTTCAAGCAGTATAAGTCTTTCTATTTAGGATGTAGGCACTAAAGTGTTCCCCCCCTTGGTAGCTGTTCATGTGCGAGAAAGGTAATACTGCAATACTTCTGTGTCTCTGTAGTTGTATTGCTGCTATTTCTTCCACTAATATAACACAGTCACTAAGACAACCCACCAGCCAATTGATAAAGCTATATCAGAACAGAGTGTAGGGGTAACTTCGGCCTGAGATTACAGACCTTTCTGGGAAATGATGTGTTTCATGTGCACATTCATGCTCCCAGACTGCCTCCGTGCTCAGAGCGGGGGGTGTGGGTGTTTGTTGCATGGCTGCTGGGCCACAACAGCACTAGAGCTCCAGATTCCAACTAACCTCCAACCTGAGGATGATACAGGATGCACAGACCATTTCCAGGAAGCTTCTGAGTAACTGTACTGTCTCCTGACCCTATTTCACCCTTCTGGCCACATCTCTCCCTCAGCAGTAGAGACTTCTGAACTCCTCAGAGCGGATGGTTTGTTGTCTCTCCTTTCCACTGAAGGAGATGGAAAGTGCTTACAGTAACGCAAATTCTATCCTGACATTACTGCAAAGACGCATAGCAGAGATCCTTGCATTGGAAATGTGGATATGAACATATTTAATATTCAGTTATTGCTTGTTGTAACTAGAAACTATTGGCTGCCTTGTCTCACTAATGACAGCATTATAATCACTCTCAAAATGATTCTTCCGCCTCTCTTCAACTCTGAGAGCCCCCACACCCTGACTTTTCAGTGGGGCACCATAAGTGCTGATGTCCATGCCACTGGAAGGACAAACAGTAGTGAACAGTGTTGGAAAAAACATGAGTGTAACATCTTTATAAAGTAACATGCAGAAAGCCAAGTCATGGATCCAACCCTAGCACTGTGTAAATGTAGTAAAAAGGTGGACTCTTTTTCAAAATTTGTTTTTCAAAGTCTAGGCTGAGAGACAGGTGATAGATACAGAGCAATAGGGAAATCCTATCACAGGCAGCTCGCCTGTCTAACACCAGAAGGCTAGTGATGAGTCAAGTGTGCTGGATTATCAGATCCAGTAGGGAGTGAATGGCTGCAAAAGCCAGCAGTGGCCAACTTGAGTGGGACCTGGGATCCTGAGGGAAATGAATAAGAAGTGGCATGTTTTAGTTCTAAGAGAAAAAAAGAGGAGATTGTAGAGCATGATGGCCAATGAATCTACTCTGCACTAATATTTTACTTGTCTCACATCAGTGAGTTTCATTCTTGTTTTTGATTTGTTATCTTCTAAAATATTTCCTGGTGGAAGTGCGGATCCTTGAATGGTGAATTTACATACAATACAAAATGTAGACTTACATTTGCTGACAATCGGCTTTTCTTAGTCAGCTTTTACAGGTCTGTTAGGAGAAGTCCTCTGACTCCCCGATGTCTTGAAAAGTACTACATGTCGTATGATGAATGAGAATGTGCCCTAGCAGAGACCTAAGGGTGATAACAGGTGGCGTTAGAAAAATCTGCCATGTCCCTTGCCACTGAACACTACCCTGCCTGGTATGCCAGGATCCGTTCAGGAGCAGAACAATTAGATCTCTCCCCAGACAAAACACAAGAGTGATTCACTGCCAAAATTGATCCAGGGGCCTCTCCAAAAGGCAGTGTGGACAGGCCCATACAAAGCTCACGCCCCAATGCCTGGCCTAATCCACTAGCACAATTTGAGCAGAGCTCTCCTCTGACATGTTTTTAAATCAACCCCCTCTTCACACAGGACACTCTCAGCAATTTGCTGTAAAAACACAGATAGAGCAGGCTGTGAGACATCTCACTTATTTCTGACTGTAGAAGTGGTGAGACAAATGTGTGTCAGGAGAGATACAGTTCTAGTGCATCCTATTTGGAAGCATGGAAATGGGCTAACTGATCTCTGGATGTCCCTTCCCAAACCGTGATCACAGGCTGCTAAGGAGAAGTGGGAGCTGACACCCCAGTACTGAACAAGAGACCACGGGCAGGGGAAAAGTAGTGAAGGGCATTTGAACAGAAGAACAAGTAGCCTGAACTGCATGTGATAGAAAAGGGGACACAAGAGAAGGGACATATGGTGGGAAGGCGTGGGACAGATGGAGATGTCTCCTTCAGCATCTTTAGGTGAACGGCCCCTCCACCGTGGCGTGGCATCTCTCAGCACAAGCTGCTCTGCCTGGACCAGTTCTGGCTGTCCACCAGGTGGCATCACTGAACCACTGCTTCTGCATGCACCGTAAACACAAGCCTGAATCCATTCAAATACTGATGAACCATCGACTTCCAATTAGTTGCATTTCATTCAGTGAAATTTCAGTTCGGTAGTTTAAACTTTTCGAGGCCCTATGCGGTGGGAGCATAGGAGAAAATTTCCCTGCCTTTTACAGTTTTCAAGATGCTTTCCTGAGTGGAAAATTGCTAGTTGACAGATTCTGGTGAGATCTCTCTCTCTAGGCAGAGAACAATTACACCTGCCTGAAGGCTACAAGCTGGGCTCCATCTGCCTCAGCCCCACACAAAGCCAGGTTATTTTGACCTCTGACTTTATGCATGAGAGGTTATGCTATCCTAACTTTCTGTTTACTCCCAGCTTTACCTGGCAACTATTGTCAGCTTAGTATCATGACATTTCTAGCTGTACTTATACAGGGTATGTTACCAGTGGTTGCTCTTCCTTCTAATATCATAGCGGTGTGCAGCAATTTAGACCTGTTTTGTGCCAGTGCTGTTTGACTTCAAGCCAGGGATAATGTGACCAACAGCATGTAGATCATTCATGGAGCCTTGAAGTCCAGCACATGGGTCTCTCATGATCATTGTGAAATGCAGTGTGAGGAATTGTGGGAGCAGGGAGCTACACTGGGGCTTGTAGTGTGAAGTGAAGACACAGAAGGATCTGTCAGTCCTCACTGGAGTTTCTTGCCTTTTTTTTTTTTTTTCCTGGTTGACATCTATACATTTTTCTGCCCTGTCCTCAGCATGGAATATTTGTCTTGTAAGCAAAATGCAAACAGCAGGGATTTCAGAATATGTCATTCCCCTGAGTGAAGGCAAATCAGTACAGTGACAGCTTCAGACTGTGTGTGACAGCAGATCTTCTGTGCGGTGCAGCAGGGAAAGCTGCAGAAATGGGTCTATCTGGGAATAGACATACAGTTAAGGATGAGACTTTACCCCTCAGGAAAGAAGGGTTGACAAGACTTTTGTCTGCTTCTTCCTCTTTTGGGTAGAATCACAGGAAGGCTGAGAAACAAGGATTTCACAGCATTCAGAATACAGATTTCAGCCTACAAAATATAGGAGGCTAGTCAAGGCCTCTCCTTGGCTCTCCTCCTACTCCATGAGTAGGGGCAGCAGAATGTCGGCTCAGCAACACCATCAGCAGTGCGGGAGCTGGGTCTCCTTCACTCTGTTCTGCTCATCACCCTCCTTTGGGGTTTATACATGCAAAATCCTACTTTGTCCCTTTTAGCAGGCAGATGCAAAACACGTATTGCAACTGCCTCACATTTTAATTTGTGTAGGATTTAGCATGGAATACTGTTGCATGGATCATGATAGCAACTAAATTAATTCATAACCAAGGGGGTAAAATTACTGCAAGGAAATAAAGAACCCTGAGACCTGAATACTTTTGCAAAACTGTCACGCTGAAAAAGAATCATTCATTGAACTTTTCAGTACCAAGAAGGGTGAAAAATGCTGTGCATAGTCAACTAGCTTGAAAGCAATTTTAGAGACAAAGATAGAAAGTGTTTTATTTTTTCGTACTTCAGTTTTCCACACTCCTACCTAATTGTTAATACACAGCTGGCAATGTTGCCTTTTCTTGTACATGATGCGTTTTTTAAAATAGACCAAAGTACAAAACATGCAAGTGTCTGCCTCTACAGCAGTAAGCGTTCACCTGTTCAGAAGATGAAAGCACTAGAATTAAATCAAGGGTGACACGTGGGCGGTTTTGGTACTGGTTCTGCTCACACCTGTTACTTACAGCAGCCAGGCAAGGTTTGCTATGCATTGTCCTAGATTTTTTTTAACTGTTGCTTTGTCACCGACTGAGAGTTTTACAAAGCTGATTTATACTGTGTAAGGGCAAAGGGTATTTATAGAGCATTAAAAAAAATTTCAGCAAAATACTTTTTCCATTCTTATTGGAAATACCATGGATGAGGTCATTTCAGAGCTGTGACTGAGCTAAGATCAGCACCTCTTGGGTTTATGGCTTGCCAGAAACCTCCTGAGCCAGTGAATCCATGTTTTAGTGGCTCTGGTGTCTGAGGAGCTGACAGGCAAGCCGGGGCTGTGGATACTCAGTGTGTCCTGGCTGCACGTGGCTGCTCACCCTGGAGGAGCCAGAAGCTACTTAGCTTAAAGTGTTGAAGGAAAGGAAGCGAGAGCACTGCCATTTCTGAGCAGGGAGAATTTGCTAATCTTCACAGCGAGAATGGACATCCACAGATCAGGACTGACCCCTTTCATTCTCTGACCACTCAAGCTGTTTAGCTCCTGGAGGCTCCCTCCGTAAACAGAGGAGCCAAATACAGGGGACCCAATCCTCTGTTGACATCAGTTTGGGAAGGTCATCAAAGCAACTGACACCACATGAAAGCCTGGACCATCACAGGGCTCGTCAAAAGAGGTTGCTGTGAACTCTGTTTAACAGACTTTGATGACTTCATCTTGGTTTTCAGTTACTGAAACTTGGGAGTCTTCTGAGGAATAAGCAAGATGATTAAAACATGGACAGTCCTGACTATGTGACGAGATGGAGGACTGCTCTTATCACCTGGGCTACCTTTCAGCTGTTACTTCTATACTTCTCAATAAGGAATAATAATTTAGAAGTCATCTGTCTCATTCAGATACCTTTGTTTGTTTGTTTGTTTTGTAAACATGGGGAAATCTATGACTTTGTTTCTGCAGTGGGTCTTTGTTCGAGTCCCAGTTATATCACTTTATGGAAGTCATATTTTGGGAGAAATTTAACAGAGGCAGTAAGTTAGGAATAGAGGCAGGAAGAGATCAGTTAGCAAGAACACAGGTATTTATGTTGCATCTCCTAATTCTCATTTCTTCATCATGACCAAATGTCTCATCTCTACTGGAATCAGACTCTAAGAAAGCTAGTTTCTAAGTGAATCCGCAGTAAGGTAAATTGTGCTGAGCATTTTTGCTTTCTGGTGTAGGTCACGCAGTTTTTATGTCTGCCTCTGCAGTTCTTGTTAGCTGTTCAACATCTTGGTCTCAGCTGCAGATCAGCTCAGCAGTTACTCTGGAGACCAAGTCTATAGTATTCAAGTTTGACAAGAAGCTTCCCATTTACTCTGGTAGGTGCAGGATCAGGCCCTGGAAAACATCCGTATGCTCTAAAGCTGTTAATACTCTGTGTGGTTATGCTGTGCTCTCTGAGACTTTCTAAAGCAGAGAAATTCTGCAGGACGGAAGCACACTGAATAATCTGTTGTAGCTCTGGCAAAGAGAGATGACTAGTAACACAGTTCTTCTGCATAGCTCCTTGGTTCAAGGAAAAATAGAAGATTACTTTTCTCTTTAAAGTATAAAAAGATCTTCAAAAACTGCATTAATACTATACCTTAATCTTTTGAAAGAAGGCAGACTTGTCTTACTCAGTTTCAGAAGAGATCTATATTTCTGTGGTGCAATGGGTGATACATAGGAGAAAAAGTGAAGAGGAAGCATGTCTAAAAGCATTTCTCCTCTCTAGGGCCCTGACCTTGCCAAAGGATGTTCCTACTTAATCCCCAAATCTTCCTCCAATCTACCGTTTTGTGCTCTTTACTGCAAGTTTGGGAATTGTCATACCACAAAGACCAAACATTCAGAAATCATTAAACTTCCTCAGAAAATCATGATACTGTTTTTGAAAAATGAATGCACTTGGAATAAATGTCCTCTGGTTTCTAAGCTCTAAAATACATTGGGGCAATTTTCCATATATTTTTCTATAACCACAAAAGCAAAATGTTTGCTTTAAAAAATTATTCTCACATAGTGACATGATTCCTGGGGCTGGAACCCTATGAAAAATATAAAATATAAAAAACAGATTATCTAGACCCAAGCAGTGATAACATGTCAGAATTTGTGTGTGTGCGCCAGACAAGAGAAGAATTAGATTACATCTGGGAGCTTCTGTAGACAGAGAATTACTGGAAGATAAATAATTCTAGTGATTATTCATCAAAGAGGATCATCAGGAATGGCAAATAGGACCTGAAGTGATAAAAAAGGCAAGGCTGGAGAGGAGAGGACTCTTCTGTGCATTAGAAGTTGTATAAAGTGGCAATACATTTTTGAGCTGAAAAACCCAGCAAAACCCAAACTCTATACCACATGAGGAAGAAATAGTTTGTATCAATGCTTTATGTATGTTTGAGTTACGATAAGTTCCATGCAAAAATGGTAGAAAAGTGTTTGAAAATTAGTTATGATATGATTCAATGGTTAACTTATTTCCTAAATGAATGAGAAAGGAAACAGGTTGCTGCAAGCTTCTACTCTCACTTCCTTATGAGAGAAGACATAGACACTGTCCCAGAAAGAACGGGGCCATTGTGCACGCTCTTCTCAGGCAATCATGGGTAACTGGGTGGAGAACGAAGGACTGTCCATCTTTGTCGTTGTAAGTACAATTTTTATTGTGATTTGTGTCTAGTAAAAAGTTCTACAGAAAGTTGCAATAAGTAGATCTCATTGTGTCCATGAGTGACGCAGCTGATTATTCTGAAACTAGGGCAGCAAGTGCAGTTGCATTATACTTGAAGAGTATAATTTTTAAGGAGCTCTAGCTGGAATCCCAATTGCTGTAGGCTGCATTGTCAGCTGAGAAGTGATCTTATGTTAGCTCTCATTTGCTTTGTTGTAAATATTTAAGTGTCCAGGTTTTCTGATGCAACAGTGATTTAAGGAAAACAAATAATATTACATCTCACTGTTAACTATGTGCATTTCAAAAGAGAAAAAAACAACAAAAATAAGCCTTTCTTGCACTTTTATAAACAAATATGGATGTTACTAAAAGCACAGTGGATATTTCTTGGTAGTAGAAAACTTGTTTTTGTAGTCAAATTCCAGAATTTAGAGCAGAGATTCATGAATCCCTCATTAAGACAACTTGTATTTGAACTGTGCTTGTATATAGCTTGTATGCAGCTGCTATGAAAGTGGGTTCAGTTAATTCCAGGTGAGATCTAAAAGTACAGAAAATCCCACTTACATTTAAAAGAGCTAAACTGTAAGGCAGATCTCTTCCTTTGAGGAAAGAAGTTCATATTTCAGTGTTCTTTTTTTCTCTCATTTTTCTCACACCTTTTCTCACTGTAGTACCTTGGGAAGAAATTAATGATACAAGAGCTATAGGTATTCAATATTCTGTGATAGCAAAATGTAATACCAATTAAGGGATTGTTGTCAAGCGTGGTTAATTAGGTAGATACTGAGAGAAATAAAAAGGAGACATAGAAATGTATTTGTGGAGATTGAAATGTGAACATCTTTATTCAGAAATGTATTTCCCTCGCTACAAATGATCGATACTTATATATTACATTGTGGAAGCATAGCTCTAGTTCAGAAACACAACACTGACACTTTAATGCTTTGAAAGGGCTGTATTTGCTGTTACTCAGTGACTTGAGGAAGTTGAAACTGCCAAGAGGTGAATTCTGCCACATTTTTCCCATCAGGGCTGCAATATTAAGTGAATTAAGTAAGAGGCCATTATTTTGTTCAAATAAGGAATTTGTGTACAGTCTCAGAGCCATACAAGGTTAGCTAACATACAGGGAAGAAAAATAAAGAAGTCACTGATAAAGAAACCAGCTAAAACGGTTCATTGGAGGCCTTAACAAAGTGTTCTGCATTGTCCATTACAGGTTTATTGTACACTGACTAGCTACAGGGTGGCCCAGTGCTTGATAGAAACAGGACAGCCACAATTTTTATTATTTTTCTCAACAAAACAGACATAATCTTGGTTGGTTTTGGTTTTGTTTGTTTGTTTGTTTGTTTGTTTTGCCTGACATGGCAGCCTTATGCCCAATATACACTGCCTCCACTGGCCCTAACCAAAGAGTATGGATGGCTGCTAACTCTGCAACTGAACCCAAGTTGTCACAGGGTGTCACAGTGTTTTTCAAGGGGTCCGCGTTCCTTATAAGTCAATACCAAGAAGTGTGAGGCTCCATCATGGATCATGCCAAGCATCTCAGTGTTCTGGACATGCTGTCAGGCTATTGTATATGGGAGTGGCACATTCTCTCTTTAAATATGCATCCTAAGCATTTTATCCTGAGCTGAGCTTAATTTTGTAGTGAGGATTTGGGGATTTCTCATATACTGGCTTATGCTTTTGCAAATTGCTTCACTTCCCTGTCTGTATACCTGATAGGTGAGACATTTTCAAGATCTAAAATAATCCCAAGTTTTTTGCAGTGTCAGCTGGGCCAAGGAACTCAGCAAGACTAGCACTTTAAACTATGGGCTAGGAGGGGCAAGAGACTGTAGTGTCACAGTTTTTGTCATCCTGAGCTTATGAGCAGAGTCTACAGTCTACAGGTCTCAGTCTTTGCCTCCTCCATCTCCATGCACTACCTAGTATGGACCTACTTAGAACAGGTGCAGTGATACAGATTGGTTTCGCTGGGAGATGTAGAGTCAGCAAACTATCTCCGGAAGGGTGCATGGCCAAATTCATTATAGTCTCTTGGGCTGGACATGCTTGTAGCTGCATTAGATAGCTTTGAGAAGTGCTCATAACTTCTTTCCCTAAAGAAATCTGCCCTGTAGGATGTGCAGGTATAGAGAGAATACTGCAGTATAGCTATAGAGAGAATACAAGAGAGAATACTGCAGTATAGCTACTAAGAAGCCCAGTTTTGGGTAGCCTAAACTCCACCTAAGTGCCTGTGTTGAATATTTCCTGCGGGCTGACTTCAGACCTTCAGAGGCTCCTACTCAATTGAAAACATTATGCTCAGGCCTTAGGTGTAATTTTGGCCATCTATATTTAGACCTCAAGCTTCTTTGTCCTTTGGTGCAGCTTCAAAGCTTGGCTTTGGCAGCTCCAAAGTCTTCCTCTTACATAGGTTAGTAAGTCGGAGGAAATCCTATTAAGAAGAGGCCTAGCCTTTACATGATGTTTAGAGACTCAACTAGACTCACAGGCTTCGCCAGACTCTTAATTTATGTAATCATAAGCCTAAACCCTCTGAGCTATACAAAGGTTTCAGCTACCAATTTTTATATTGAGTTTTATGGCCACTCCTGTACGCCTATGCATACACCTCAAAGCCCATTTCCACCAGCAAAATATATTTGGTCCCTGCTGATCTCATCACTTCCTGAAGCACACCTTTCTGTGCAAATAGGAATACAATGAACTAATTGGCCATTTCTGAACTGTGTAAATTCAGACATATAGTCTTTAACAACAAACTGTAAAGTTTCCTGTTCACTTCTATTTCAGCTTGTGTGGCTGGGGTTAAATGTCTTCCTCTTTTGGTGGTTCTATCTTGCATATGATGTCCCACCAAAATTCTTCTACACCAGAGTCCTCCTTGGCGTAAGTACAAAACACATATTATCTTGGCATAGACTGAACACATAGCATTTTTTTCCCAGTTTTATTTGATTGAAACAGGATCAGGTTGTTGGAGCAGCAGGTTCATGTAGGATTTAAAAGTCATGTGTAAACAGATAACTGAATAGAAAGATGTACAGTGCTTTTAAACAGAAAGCTTATATGCAACATAGAGAGATCCCATTCTGAAGATGTCTTCAGGTAACTATTATGCTCCTGGTAATTAAAGAAGTGAACATATATTGTGGCTGCTTTATTTTTCAGAAGATGAATAAAATATTTCCATTTGAATAACTGTGCAATCAGCATTCATATATTCATCAAGTGTGCAGACAGTAGTCAAGAGAGATTCTGGATCCCAGCCTATTCAATATAACACAGCTGGTTATATTGAGCATCATGTGTCCTGCTATAAACTTGCTTCCAGAGGTACCAAGGGTCAGGACCAATTGATGGAGAAAATTCATTTTTTCACATGTTTAAAAAGCTGATCAGAGACCCAAAAATCACTATCAGCTTTGAATTACAGAACACAGCATTTCGTAAGAAGTTTGCAAATCCATAGTATAATTCAGCAGAGCTTGAAATCCTGTTCTTGTATCTGGCTTCAGATCTGTGGATCAAATTCTGCTTTTTGTTGTCAGGGTGTATTTGCCTTTGAAGTCACAAAGATCTGTGTTTGGGTAACTACAGCCCAGTGTAATCCCAAGTCAGTTACTGTGATCCGAAACTTGGAAGGCTCCCAGTCAATGCATGGAGAGCAAACATCTTTTCCTTCAGTTCAGTATTTGGATTAATAGGGTCACTCTCCCCTCCTTTTAAAAACTCTTCGTCAAAATCTGAAATCATTCAGGATGTAAAGGTCAACATTAAGAGAACATATTGCTAAAAGATGAGGCAACTAATTTAGACTCCCTTTACTGATAACAGAGAGGCACAACAGAGTAAGAGCCCCAAGCACTAATCTTCTGGAGCTAAATGAACTTTTATGAACATGCCAAAGCTTCTGTTATATTAGTGCGAGTTATAAGAAAGACAAACACACATATCTGAAAAATTCTAGGTCAAGTCCTATTGCCTTTCTGAACATACAACCACTTCCTTCATAAGCTCTCCTTCCTTCTACCCCGAACCCTCAGCCAACTGAAACCACAGCGTTAAGACTTTCTTTATAGCCTTGGGACAGGAAACCCTACTAATGTCCTAGGCTTGCTTCTGTGTTTGGTCATCAATTGTCAGACATGGCAGGGAGCTTTTCATACAATCATGTTATTCCACATAATTTCAAAACTGGAAATAGAAGGAGGTTTTTATCTGGAGAAATGCATTCTGTCTGCATCTGTGCCCTTGACTTGGCCAGAGCATGACTACCCTGAAGTGTGAGCATCTCACATGTGAGCATATGAATAATTAACTTTCATTCTCACATTCATAAAAAGTTGTGATATAATGCATAAATGAAATTTGTGCCTATCAGTGTCCTGGATAATGCTTAGGTAATTAATTTAATAATGGCTTCTCTCCTATTACAGCGTGCTTTAGCTCTAGCAAGGGCTCCTGCAGCTTGTCTGAATTTCAACTGCATGCTGATTCTGCTGCCAGTATGTCGAAATTTGCTGTCCTTCCTCAGAGGATCAAGTGCGGTAAGATGAAGAAAGAATTTCAAAATTTATGAAGGAAGAAGACCCAAGCAGCCTCTCAAATGTGCCAAGCAGCATAGTCCGAGTTCCTCAAATATACCATACTTTGGGGATGTCTTTTTTTAAGAAGTAGACTAGACCAGAGTTTTGCTATGATCAAGAGTAGGGTCTATATGCTAATGGTACATCTAGCACTGTGGTGAGATATTGAGCCTTGAATTAGGTTTTTTCCAATCTTCCCTTTTTCACTTGCTTCCTGTGCAACGTGAGTTCTTGGATGGAAAGCCCCTTCTTCTGGCTGGCAGCAGCTGTTGCTGGTGTCTACGCACATTTGCCTCCATTTGTCCCTGATGTCCATTTATAGTGGGAGAAATTAGCCCATGACTCCTGGGTTTACATGTTCAGTTCTTAAAGAAAATGTATGCTTTCACAAACTTTCAGAATGGGATTTTCTTCAACTGGCTTATGTTTTACATTCTTTCTCATCTGAGCTACGTTTCCATCTCAGGATGAAATAGTCACCAGCCTTTTGACCATCTCTAGCTCCCAAATGCAGATGTTATATATGGCACCTGCCCCACCTGCCCCACAAAGGAAAAGACAACTAATTCCACACTAGGCGACATCTAGAGTGGCCTGCCATGATAGCACTGACTGTAACACATTGCTGAAATCCATATCTCTGGCTGACTCCCCGCGGCTCACTATCTTGCTGATAGTGTGAGGCTGTATGAGGAAGCAAAGGGCTCTGAGGATGAGCAGGAAGTGAGGGAGGAGCATAAAACAGGATTGTCAGACATTTGAAGTTCCTTTAACTTCAGTTGCTTTTTGTAATAAAGCTATACCTCAGAAAGGAGGAAATTTTGTATCTTAAGTAAAACATGCACAATCCCAAGTTCCAGTGGTAGTGTCAGGACTGTGGGCAGGGGTACAGCTGCTTTTGCTCGTTCTACGGTCATCTCTAATTAGCTATGCTTGGGAAGTAAAAACCTATGAGGATCTCTAAAAGATCAGGATTTTTATATGTCACGTCCCTTATTTGAGGGGTGGTGACCTTTCCAGCAGCAACATCACTGGGGTTAGGGAGATGGGAGAATCGTTCAAACCTGTTGTTCAACAACAATGTGCTGGAAACTCCTGCTCTTTACATCCTGCCATCCGGAAATCATAAACTGCAAACTTATTTATTATTAACTGAAATAACAGCGGTATTGTTTCTGCATGCCTTTTATTGCTGTATTCAGTGCTGCTGTTAAGTGAGCCTCACCGCAGCATTTTGCCATTGCTTTGCCACATGCTTCTTAAACAGCAGGCTCAAGTGTCCCTACATACTGTTTCCAAGGCAGTCAGGCAGGAGGGACACTTCTTTGCTATGCTGTACTTTATTCTGCAAGCTTTTCAATTACATCTCAAGTTACAAGGTACAGAGAAGGCCAAATCTCTCCTGGCTGTTAATTGCAGTCTGCTGAAGTCATTGGGATAGCACCAGAGTGTGGTAGTTTGCTCTTTAATCAGTGTCACAGCTAGAAAATAACCAAAGGGAACTGTTTCCTCATATATTTATTGATACAGTTAATATTCATGAGATATTTAGAAAAGGACTGGTATGGAGGAGCAAGGTTGCTGCTCATGTGCCTCCACTAAGTAAAGAAAAGTAAATCAGATATGAAATTTTTCTGGAGGTTTTTATCATCCCTTCTTCCATTTTGTTGCTGGATGGTTGGGATGATCCACCCCACCCTATTAGCTGTGATGATTATTTACCTTTCCCTAGCATCTACAAAGTCCATGTCTGGCAGACACTTGGAAAACACTTTGGTTTCTCTTAATTTGTTGTGCGAAACATCTAAGTGGTTTCTATGTGTAAATGTTGTATTAGTTTGCATAACATTTTCTTCCCTTTGCTACTCATGAAAAGCAACAGAAGGATACAATACTGGATAATTACAGTTTTTATTCTATAGAGACCACAAATGCTAGCCTTACAGGAATTTAAAGTAACAGAGAAACTCCCATTGACTATAGTAGAATTTTGATGGAGCCTCTTAGGCACCTGTCATAATCGTTAATGAAAGTATCATTCCATTTTTCTTAAGAGCCAAGTTCTTCAGTTTGTATTAGTAGACTTTTTTCATTCTGTTTCTCTTTGGGTAACTCCAGTAACAAGTCATAAGTGAATTTCAGGCAAGTACAACCAGCTTTTTAGGGGATGAATTACTTCATAGGACCGTAAGTGACTCCCATGCTTAGGATGGAAGCTCTCTGAGACAGTTATACCCAAGCAGTACTGTTCATTTCCACAGTGTGAACCACAACAGTATCCTAATGCTAGCTTAGGCTGTTCAACACTACCACAGCAATTCAACACTACCGAAATACAAGGAAAAATCATTAACAGTCACCTTACCACGGCAGAGCATGATCCCTCCCTTAGTTCATTATATGTAATTTAAATTTAACACAGATAAGACACCTACTTTTGCCATACTGTATTTGAAGTCTTCTCTCATGATTAAGTCATTTGTTTCAATGGGGCATGTTAAAGCATAATCTGGTATTATTGTGTTCTGAAGAGTGGAGCGAAATATTTCTGTGTATATTTTGGAATTCTAAATCTTTACCAACTGTGCTATCCATTGCTGTGCTCAGGGCTGCTGTTTTTTTCCTTCATTTAAGTAACTATGCATAGACATCACAAATAATTGGCAAATACTTTTTTTCTTCGTATCCAAAGTGCTGCTCAACCCGTGTCAGACGGCAGCTGGACAGGAACCTCACCTTTCATAAAATGGTGGCATGGATGATCGCCCTTCATACTGGTTGGTACTCAAATGTTTCTTTGTTCATTGCTTTTTCATGTCACCTTACACAGTATCCAAGTGGGATTCAAGTTATAAAGATATTGGCAGAGACCTGATTTCATTATCCTTAAGGAGTCAGCATGTGCCAAGGATTAAATCAATTTCCAAATAATATTCTACCACTGGCAGAGAGCAAAAGATAAATAAGAAAGGATACTTTTCTGTTGTTCTGTTAGCACCATTCAAGTTACTGCTTAATAAAGGGTATTTAGCAATGCCCTGAGAACCAGATACTCAGCCTTTAATTCTTGTTTAGACTTATTTCCCAGCTGGCATGTCTGAAACAAATAATAGAAATGATGAAAGAAAAGTGTATAAAAAGCATGCACAAGGCATCTAAATTTTTTGTATTTTATCTCTCATTATATAAACTAAAGGGTTTCTATCATTTTTTTCAATGATTTTATCACCTCTCTGTCCAAGTACCTTACAAATCATATATTCTACAACAGTGTTGATATCAGTAGTGAATTACTTGAGCTGAGCAGGTTCCCTTCCTGAGCTGTGACTGTGATCTCACCACCGCTGCATAGGAAACAATAGCATGATTCAGTTATAGATGTTAGGCCACAGAGGAGGTCTGCAGCAGAGCTGAGTTGTTCAGCAGTGAGAGATCTGTCCCCTTCAGGCCTTGTTTTGAAGGTCAGTGAGTATACAGTGATACAAAAGGGGAAAAATTTTGAGAAGTATTGTATGGCTGACCCTTGTAATAATATGCAGTGGAAATAGTGTGAAACACCTCAGTTATACTAGATATATGGACAAATCCAGTTCAGGAAAAACATTATTAGTGATTATTATCAATGCAGCAGAGGAAAGAAACACTAGCAAATGTGACACCAAAGAGATCCAGATTAATTTATTGACTCATCTACAGAACTCCTGTTTGATCCAGAAAAATCACTTGAGCCACCCCTTCCTTCAGTGTCCCGCATACAAATTAGGGTATCGCTGTGCCATTTGAATCATTTTCTTGAACAATGAGGTGCTGGAAATGTCTTCCCTTCATATCCTGCCACCCAAAAAGATGCAGACTGCAGATGGTAACCCTGTGACAGTAGAACATGTCAGTGATGTGAAACTGTGGTTAAGGGGGTAATGTCAGAGGAGTGTGCAAAGGTGTTAAGTTGCCTTTGACAAATGTTACAAAGTTTAAAATGTTACCTAAAAACATTGAGTACTTCTCTTGTGTAAACTTGATTATTTATTTCCTGTCACTCCCAGCAATTCACACCATCGCACACTTGTTCAATGTAGAGTGGAGTGTGCATGCACGTGTTGAAGAGAAAGGCACTATGGCAGCCGTACTTTCTAGCCTTGGTGATAAGCCGAATGAAAGCTATTTGAACTTTGTTAGAAAAAATATTCCGGTAAGTGACATCAGGCTGTGAAGAATCACTGAAAAATCACATTCATTTACACTATTGTATAAGATTATCTGAGCTGAATGCCTCCTTCTGGTGTGCACAATCTGTGTTTGAACCACTTTGCAGGGAAACCTTGTGCAATGCATTCTTCTATATTTGTCAGTAGCATTTTTGCTGAATTTCAGTAATGCTTTAAACTTTCTTACCTTAAGATTTCAAAGTAGTTTTAAAACATTTCTTAAAAACATAATATACCCTGTAAAGAAGCCTTCTGACTAAAGTAAATGTGAAGCACACAGAAATCAGGGCAAAGGTTTTGAATTTGGGCCTCTTACTTTTAAGATCTGCTTAAAAAAACAAAAAAAAACCCTCTGCATTCCTCAGAAGCACTGAGCGTCCAATGTCCATAAGAGTTATGAAAGCCACAGGTGCATAATGCCACTGGAGAGGAGAGCTTTTATTTAGCTGTCTAACTATGGCTGTAGGACTCCGTCTCAAGCAGCAAATGTGCTCACTTTCCCCGGGACCATGCTGCTGAACAGTGGCAGAGTCAGAAACAGTCTTAGGTGTGTGAATAACTGGAAACCCCTTTCTATTTCCACTTACTTTAGAGTGGAGTTCAGTCTTTTATTTTACTAAGAGTAAATTTGCAGTGCAATGGACATGGAGTGGGGTTTCCAAAAGCATTGTTGGCATGTAAATTCGTAGAGGATGACTTAGAGACTTGAAACAAGGTAACAAATTTGGAAGTAAGACAGTTCAGCTGGCTCAGTTTTGATGCATTGCTTTTCTCAGACCAGTGTGTGCAATTATTTCACAGAATCCTGTGGGGGGCCTATATGTGGCTTTCACGTACTTGGCTGGTCTTACTGGTGTTATCATTACACTGGCCCTCATACTAATCATCACGTCATCTACCAAAACCATCCGAAGGTCGTATTTCGAATTATTTTGGTACACCCACCATCTCTTTGTCATCTTCTTTATCGGCCTTGTCATCCATGGTGCTGGGTGAGTATTTGCACTTACCACAAGATACATGATAACTACTGTATCTTAATCTAAAGCTTCCCATACACAGAAGTATAGTGATTTGAGTCATTAAGCAGCAGTTGTGTTTGGTGGTGATGATGGGCCAGTACCATAGGCTCTCAATGATACATGCATGAAGCTTTATGAGAATCAGGCATACTTAAGCTCACCTTTTCCCATATTTAGTTGAAAAGCTTTTTTTCAAGGTTCCTGTTTCTACTTATCTTTGTGTCCTAAAAGGAATTGCATCACACACATGTACATAAGGAGATCACTCCATAAAAATAACACAGGGCCTATGATTTTGTTGGATTAATGATAACTATAACAAGGGTTTATCCTTCAGACTTGGAGGGCTTTTAATATCAGCAACATCTTCAGAATAGATTTTTAGCTTTTGCAGCTCAAGTGTAGCCAAATAGAAGTTTGTGTAACTTATATTTGTAACTTAACAAATGCTAAACATCTTTTTCCACTGTTGGTTCATTCCATAGCTTCAATACCTTCAATTAGCCCAAAAGCCTATTGAAACAATTTTGGCAGTATGCAAATGCAATTTGAGCACTTA
This sequence comes from Dromaius novaehollandiae, assembly GCF_036370855.1. NCBI lineage: Eukaryota > Metazoa > Chordata > Aves > Casuariiformes > Dromaiidae > Dromaius > Dromaius novaehollandiae. The sequence goes on along the minus strand of NC_088098.1, from coordinate 126,481,790 downwards.
GAAGAATGATCCTTAGTTATTTTTATAAAACCACAGAACCAATGCACAAGGAAGAAAAAAGGCTAACATATCCAAGCCAGATTTCCTAGCTCATAATTGTATGCAACATTTAAAAGGAAATTCTCAGTGTTGTACCCTTAAAAAATAACTGAGAATCCAGAGCATGGGAAAGAGTGCTTTAAAAATGCTTTGCAAAAATGACTGTTCAAAAACACTTCCTCTTAGTCTAGTAGTGCTAGAGAAAAGACAGAAACAATATTACAACAGGAAGAGCAAAACCAGAAGGCAGATGAGAATCACTACCAGTATATTTGTCCATTTCAACTTCCAAAACCAGAAGGAGAATGCTGGAGTAAAACCTGCTGAAGGAAAAGGACAAGTGGTTCTTGTTTCCTGCAGCAAATATTGTATGATTACCTATAAAATGTCCTAACTTGTCGGTAGTTACTAGGTAATAGGATCAGAAAGCAAACATTGCTCTTTCCTTAATAATTAGCTGTCAGTGAGTAGCATATATTTCATAAAAATTGACTTTTTATATACTTGCATGTTCACTGTACTCTCACCATTTTTATTGCACTGTACTGAAAAGACAAAAGTTTGAGCACCAGGGGGGATCAACACAGCTATCAGTGAAGTTCAGCAATCCTATGAGAGGAGATAAAATCAGGAATATTGTCATCTGTAGAGGGAAGAATAATTTCTGACAATTTACTCAAGGTGAAAGGAATCATGCACACATATGTGATGCTAAATCAGTTTGAGCAAAGATAATTCCATCATATTTGTCCTTAAAAGCAAGACTGACATTTTGAGTTTAGAGGGAATGATAATATACAAAAAATATTGGACAGGCTTTTTACCCTCAAGGAAGGAATCTTGGATGTGTGAACATGGATGTTATGGAAGAAGTGTGATCTGACTTTCTCAAAGTAGTGTGACTGAGAGAAGGCATAGATGTCATTGTATCTCAGGGGACAAACAGCTGTATGTTGTTTATACATATATACATACATATATATACACACACACATATATACACATATATACACATATGTATATATAAAAATATATATATGTTTATTACAGAATCAAAGGTAGTTACTAGAATGAAGGCGGCAAATTCTCATCTGGTACAAGCTGTTATAGCACTTTTGTAGCATTGACTTTTTTTTTGCATGAGTGATGTGTTACAGACAAAAGTTCAAAACCTCCCATCACAGTAAATGCAAAGAGGAAAGAGTATAGAGACACTTTGGAAGTGAAAGTAAAGCTTTCAGCAGAAAGAGAAGTAGCTAGAAGCTTAAACTACTGACAGCTTAATTATAGTACTGGAAGAGCCCCTACACTTAGTAATAAGGGAGTAAGAGTCTCCTTCTCTTGCGCAGGGTACCTGCACTGCCAAATCTTGAACTGGGATGGAGTGCAAGGCAAAAACCACGAGGCTCCATTTTTCCCTTCAAAGATGGGGTAGGAGTGGCAGAAAACAGGCAGGAGATGGGCTCCTACTGTTCCCACAACTCACCCCACAGGGCAGCTCAGCTGAGCCAGTTGTCACTAGTGGGGAGGTAAATTGCAACTGGTGATGCTCCTGCAAATTGCAACTCATGATGCTCCTGGGACAGTGTCATCCCTTCCCTTTCTTTCTCAGACAGGATGTTAATCAAACCCTTAATGAGGAAGAGGTTCATTAGTAATATTTAGTAATCTATTTTAACTTCTAAGATTGTGTGCAGACATTCTAATAATCCTCTGATATATTTGTCACAAAGCTAGGCATATATATGACACAGATACCTTGTTTCTTTGAAACATGAAGTGAAAGAAAGTCAAGTTTAAGGAAACCTAGCTTGAAAAACAGAAAAAGTCATGGGAAGAAGATATCAACAGAATCATTTTGTCATAAAATTGATCAAAATCAAACCCTGTTTCTAGGGAAGGTCAGCAGATCTTAATCTGAATTTCTCTACGATGACCCTGATCCTACTAATTACCCTCCTTTGGGGGATTCTTACAGTCCCCTGAGGTTGGAAGAACTCCACACAGGGGCAGGAAATAGTGAACAAGTTCAGGATATATTTTTCCTCAAAAAATGAAAATTTTTTTCAGCACTAGTTCTGCCACTAGTAACATAGCAGAACTGGAGCAATCAGGTTTCTCAAAAAAAAAAGCAAAAATGCAGAGGCCAAATCATCAGCTGACATAAGCTGACTCCACTGAGTCAGATGGATCTGTGTTTGTTCAGACTACCTGAACATCTACTCTACACCTTTAAAGGGAGAGGAAGGGTTAAAAGTCATTGGAAAGGGCTGTCCAGAATTTCTATGATAAATAACAGAAATAATTTCTGTACTGATCACTAAGAAATTGATTTTCTTGCCCATTCCATGTTTTATTTTTACTGAAAAAAAGAAGGAAAGATTCCTATTGAGGCTACATTTTGGAAATGGTAAAGAACATACCTCTCAGTTCCTCGTCTGATCTTCGTAGTCAGTGTTTTTTCCTACAAACTTTCCTCCTTATTTTTATCATTTGAACAGCAGTTCTGTGAGTTGATCAGAGCGGTAAGGCTGTATCAAAAGGGACATTACCATTGCAGAAGTACATAACTGTATGAGTAACATATGTAGCTTAGCTTAGCAAAGCAATAAGTAACTGTAGTGCATAACAGTAAGTAATATTATTTCAGATATTTCATTTCCATGTCATTCCCTTAATGTTTGGTATTATTTTCAGGCGTATTGTACGGGGACAGACAGCTGAGAGTCTGGCTGAACACAATCCAGATATTTGCTCTAAGAACTTCACTGACTGGGGGAAAAAGGGGGCTTGTCCAATCCCCCAATTTTCCGGGAATCCTCCTATGGTAAGAACAATTGCTTTGAGCATAAATCCAATCAAAATATTTACAGTTTGCTCTTTTTGTTAAATAACATATATACATGCTGTAGAAAAGCAGGTATGTAACCCTTAATGCTCTTCAGTGGCAGCTTTATATAAAGCAATAGATTTCAACACAACAAATTACAAGCAGAAATGGACTAGAGACAGACAAACCACTTCCAGTGTCAGAAGTATCTCATAAAAGGAACACAGTTAATAGGCAAAGCAAAAGAGTAAATCCTACCTGAGAACTGTTTACCAAAATGTATTTTGTGGCTTGTGGGTGTTCCTAGAAACTGCCATAACATAATAAATAGTTTCACATTATTAATTGAAAATGAACACCCCTGGAAATGTAACACTGTCACTTCAGTTCTCAGGGACTAACCAGGCTTGTTGTTCACATTACAGCCAGACACATTGACAGAAAGCACATCTTTTCCTGCACTAATACAGACCTGAGTCAATAACACAGTCAGAGCTTTACTCCACATTTCACTTAGGTACCTCAATTTTTAGGTAGAGACAAAATCAGTCACAGGACAATACACTTCTATAACTAACCTACTCTATGGGAGCAATTATAAATCCTGCTGCAACTGTCAGTAGAAAAAGAAATTCCCTCTCTGAGCAGAAGTCATTTCGAATTTTTCATATCTTCTTAGGGTTCTCTACTCTTGTTGATAAAGAACCTAGGTATCTTAAATTTAATGTCCATTCATTTCCAATTCAATTCAATGTAAATTGCCATCTTCCTCATTTCACTTCTCATTTTATTCTGTTGCAGACATGGAAATGGGTAGTAGGTCCTATGTTTTTGTACCTGTGTGAGAGGTTGGTGCGGTTTTGGAGATCACAACAGAAGGTTGTTATCACAAAGGTAAGTTTTGATGCTATGCTTAACACTAGGCAAAACATTACCGATTTTTCCAGATACAATATGGTGCAGCAAAGCCAGTGACTCCTACACGCCAGACAAAGTTACCAGGGAAAGAACCCTCAAGAAGTTTTCTGCTATCATACAAAAATAATACTGCTTCCTAACATATACATATGGTTGTCTCTAAACCCCAAATTCAGATGCTATGTGGTTCCCAAATTAAAACAGTGCAAGAGGACGAAGTTAGCTAAGACACAGGACTGAATCTGAGGAGGGAGAGATTGATTTTCTTCATAATCTAAGGAAAAGATACACAAAGTAGAAATTCCATGGCCTTAAAAGTAACTTAAGAAACCAAATATTTATTTTCAAAAGCTTCCTGGACATTTAGGAATCTTGATTTTTCAGCAGAACAAATGACTCCCGAAAAGGAGACTTAGGTGGGTGCCTATTTTGTGTAGCCAAAGCTAATATCGAGCCTAGATAGTAGGTCCCCATGGTGTGTTGCAGAGATATTAATGCTGATTCTCAATGTATTATAGCCGAATTAGCATGGCACTAAGCTGAAACACATAAAACCTACCCTGGCCTTTCCCAGTTAATTTCCTCACATGGCACTATGCTTCATCTCACAGGCATACCCTGTTCAAGTCAGAGCTAGTTTGGGGCATGACAGCAGGTATCTCTACTGTTCCCTGGCATGATGCTGACATGTTGGAAAGCTCCTATATACTAGTGTGCTTTTTGGTAATTTTACCAAAATATCTCTGTGCCATTTCTATACCATTTGTCTGCTGTGTCTGCTTAGTTTCTTCTTGTCAGGAAACTTTCTTCCACAATGCTGAGCATTAATATTGATATCTAAACAAATAGACAGGCAGACTCAATTCTCCCTCTTGTAAATCTCTTCTGAAAACTGAAAATAACCTTGGCAGACAACTTTAGAACTAAAAGATTGTAGTGACTGAAATACTAGCCTTGCTTCTAGAATATTGCTTCTATTTACTCTTGACTAAAACACGCACAATGCAGATGCCCACAGTATACTGCTCATCGCAATATAACAAGAAAAATTCAGTTTCCAGTGGTACTATCCATCCAATTCCCTATCTGTATGCTAGCCCTATACTTTTGCCACCATATATACATCCACTTCATTAGCGATGTGTATTATGCCACTGTGTCAGGTGCATCTGGAATTAATAATGTATATAGACAGATCTGAGGATGTGTTAGATGTGCCACTCTGACCTGCCCTTTTGGAGCAAGTGCAAGTATAGTGTGAAAATACTTTCACCAAAAACTCAGCATCTTGTGCAGTCTCTTATCTGGCTTTCAGATGCTATTCCTCACTCTGCCCCAGTCCTGCTGGAAGCAAAGTCTCACCTGCTTTCCTTGCTCCCATAGGAGAGGATGATAATGTTAGTGATGAAGGATGTAAATAGATGGAGTGAACAGTGAAAACAGCCATTTTCTTTCTTCCCCTTGTCCCTCTCATTGTAGGTGGTCATTCATCCCTTCAAGACAATTGAGCTCCAGATGATGAAGAAAGGCTTCAAGATGGAGGTTGGACAATACATTTTTGTCAAATGTCCTGCAGTGTCTAAACTGGAATGGCATCCATTCACACTGACCTCTGCTCCAGAGGAGGATTACTTCAGCATTCATGTCCGTATTGTAGGGGACTGGACAGAGGGCTTATTTAATGCCTGCGGATGTGATAAGCAAGAATTCCAGGAAGCATGGAAGATGCCCAAGTATGTACAAAAAATCTCCACGGTAAAATCAACCAACATCTATGACACTAAAAATTTTGCTCAACTAATTTGGTGGAACCTGTGACACAGTCCTTAATTCCTTCCATTGCGGATGTTGGTGACCATTTATTCCGTCAAGTCACTCCCCCCTCAAACCTATAAATTTTAAATGCATATTTTAGCGATTTCAGGCAGGGTATTTTTGAGCAACTGAGCATGAGTGATTTTTTTTTCTGGATTTTTTGAGTGATTCTCTATAAAGAAAATTGAGGAATTTTTTGTTCAATTCCAGATCTTCAGTTCTACTGTTAGCTCCAGGCCTGGCCTTATATCTCCAGCAAAGGAGATATAATCTCTTGTATCTCCTACAACTGAGGAGAACTCAGTGCTGCACAAAGCCAGGGAAACAAAGTCTTGAACAGATGGGGTTGCTGGAGGGAGAAAAGTTCCTGTATGACCAGCTTCATACGCATAAGTCAGAATGGGTCCTAGACTACTTCTCTTATCAACATCACCTCTCCTTTTACCAACCAACATTTAGCCCAGATGTGCATAATAATGGGCAAATACCTTACATTTTTATTGTTATTTTAAATAGCACTAATAAATACTCACTTCACCATCGATTTATTAACTATACTTTCAATTTCAGGATAGCTGTGGACGGCCCCTTTGGAACAGCTAGTGAGGACGTATTCAGTTATGAAACTGTTATGCTTGTTGGAGCTGGAATAGGGGTCACTCCATTTGCATCTGTACTCAAGTCTGTCTGGTACAAGTACTGCCACGATGCAACCAACCTAAAACTGAAAAAGGTACATATGCACTGTGTTACAGAACTTTCCAAGAACCCAAGCAATCATTTCAGGGCCTGTAGCCCAGATCAAAACAGGCCCAGCAAAGGTTGTCTGGCTCCAGATGTGTGAGTCCTGAGAAAACAGTCCAGTTATCTCAAATACTGGCCAAGTCATGCACGCAAATACTGACTGTGGCTCAGGGGATTTCCATGTGCAGTGGCAACATCTTTTAAGCTGTGCAGGAAACACAAAGACCTGTCATACTTTCCAAAGACTAACTGCATCCAGACAGATATTACACTCCTTCCCTACATGAATATAAAGCAAATCTGAGTCAATGGAGCCCCACTGCTACCCATCCTCCTCTCACCTCCTGCCCCTGGAAACTCCCTGTCCACAGGCATGGGGTTACACTCTCCAGTTATGGTCATATTTACATTTCTGTTACAAGAACAGAACTGGTTTTGTCACCTCTTTTAATTTACCATTCCTGCCAGCAGACAGGGAGGTAGAATCTACCTATAAGTCATTATTTTATGTCCTAACGAACTGTTTTACAAGGATATAAGTGCACAAACATCACAAACTATAAACCCACTGATGGAAGAGGAATAGATCATTGTTTCCCTGTTCTTGCAGTCACATATTTTGCTTCACAACCCTCCCAGCATCTAAACTCTTGAATAGCTTCAATACAAGTTTTTCTCCCTATCAACTGAAGTGGTCACAGCAATTTTCTACAGAAACTCTACAATCCTCACTTTGTCAGCAAACACAAAACCAGAATCCGTAAGTGCCTATGTACCCTGAGCCTCACTTTTGTCTCTTCCAGATCTATTTTTACTGGCTTTGCAGGGACACTCATGCCTTTGAATGGTTTGCTGACCTCTTGCAATCTCTGGAGACTCAAATGCAGGAGAGGAATAATGCAGAATTTCTCAGCTACAACATCTACCTTACAGGCTGGGATGAATCTCAGGTAACAACACTGTGGAAAATGTCACAATGTTCATGTCAGCAAGCTGGATATATTTTGACAAATATTCAAATGGTCATTTTCCTGGGATTCATCTGGCTCTCAGAGGTTTTAAACATAGATGGGCATTGACAGAGGGAAAGTCTTCTGTAAATGTTGGTAATTTCCATATCATTAAAGTCATGCTAGTTGTTAAAAAAAGGCAATCAAAACAACAGGCCCCTGAATGGAGTGAGATTAGAAGCACAGTGGCAATGTAGGAATGCCTACATTATACTCTGTAATGTTTGCACTGCGCTCTGCCACCTTACATCTCAGAGTACCTAATTTAAAAGATTTAGCTCAAGTTGCCATACAAAGCTTTGGGTTAGCCACCAATGTTCCGCCTAAATTATTGTGGAAATGCTATGGTGGCTGAAATGTCAGTCACTAGGAGTGGTGAAACTCTGGGAGCGCTCTGTGGTGGTCCCCTCCTGTGGATGCAGAGCACCTCTGGTGAATTCTAGGAGAGCTGGGCTCAGCTCTACTCCTTCCCAAGGGAGACCAGCATAATCAATACAGCGCTTTGCAGGTAAAAATTTTGAGAAAAATTGCACAAGAAAAGTAGAACTACTCATCATGACTGGGAAATACTCTGATTCTCTCCTTCCTTCCTTGTCTATAATGAACCACTATGCTAAACAGTGCAAATGAGAAACTTGACCAAGAAAGGAAAACGTTAAGAATTGTCTTTTGAGAATAAATGGGGGGGGGGGGGGGGGTTTAAATCCAAATACAGATGTAGCCTTCCTGGACCAAGACCAAAATTATGAACAGTCCCATATTCAAGTGTCCAGCTGTAGGCCTGAGAACAGATTTGCAGCCATGAGAGGACTTGGAAAATAAAATGTTACTCAGCAACAGCAGTAGTATTGCTGTTGCTGCCTCCTTTAAGAAAGAGTGACATTTCACTAGCTAAGAGCAGTTTCCTCTGTGAAGAGAGAACTTTCTGATTTTAGTTTCACACTTGTGGCAAGAGAGCAAGTCTTTCATATTCTCTTTCCTATAAAGGTGCTGGGTGAGAGCATCCCCCTTTCTCCTTTACAAAAACAGCAACAGTGTCCAAGAGGGTATATCTCAAGCTTACCAAGGTTAGGTACCAGGTGGTCATTCTTCCCCTCTCCTTATTTATCTGAACTTACATGAGTTCAGCTGGTAATGTGCACTGTGATTTCCTTTCTGGCTGTGCACTCAAGAAGCAATCTCTCCTTGCAGCATCAACCTCAGCTGAACCTGCAAGCATCTCTAAGACAGCCAGTACTGCTTAAAGCAGAATTGATAGCATTGGGGACTGCAGAAGCTAATGCACAAGGCTTGAGTGATGGCAGCATATTTGTTTCAGGACTTTTCATGTGTTGTCTAGATGTTCCCATGCATGAAGGTTGTTGTAGGGATACAAAAAACCAGATCTTTCATGACCCACTTCAGAATGTGTGATTCAGTCAGGAAAGATGCTCACTCCGTTATTTTTAGTTTCCTTTTACTTATATCTCACCTTTGCAAAATTCACAATGTGCCTAAAGTGCTGTAGCTTAGCTACAGGGTAGAGAGGGGTAGTAGTAAGGTAGGAAGTTATCACACACACACTGGAAAAACAGGAAGGAAAGAAGAAAAGTCACACAATTCTTTCTTTGGGAGAAAGTTACTCCTTCAACTTTTTTTGGCATATAAAAGTGCCAGAGAACTAAATACAGACCTTTCCAGTGAACTCTGCAAGACCTGACTTTATGCTCTTACCCACATTTTCTCCTCTCCCTGTATCTACTGAGCTTTGCTGGTCTAGGTGGAATTTACACAGGGAGGATGGACAAAACCTATTCATATGGATCAGTCCTTTTAGAAATAAAACTTTTTTTTTAACCAGAGAGAATGCTGTCATATCTAAATCTGTCCTTACACTATCCTTTTTGTTTCCTTTACCACAGGCCACTCATTTTGCAGTGCATCATGAAGAAGAGAAAGATGTGATTACAGGCCTTAAACAGAAAACATTGTATGGAAGACCTAACTGGGAAAATGAGTTCAAAACCATTGCGGGGAACCATCCAGGGTAAACCTCTACCTTTTGATAGTGTCTATTGCCTTTCTCTGTCTAAATGCCATAATAGCACCATCTTGTTCCTTAGACTGATAACATTTGAGAAGCATTTTTTTTCTAACAATCTAACAATTTCTAGGTATTTTCTAATATTGGTTCAGCCATGGACACAAACTGTACTCTTGAACAATTCAATTCAATTCACAATTCAATACAATTTCAAAAAATTTAATCCATTTTTGGCAAGAAATTTTATGCAGTGTTTGATTACTAGAAGTATTTTTTAAAAAAACATGCCCTGTCATTCCTGCTGAAGTAGATAGGAGTGTCAGTGACCTCTAAAAATAATATCTCTAAATAATATACCTCTAAAGACAAAACATGAACATGGATGACCTTTGGCTGAGCACCCAAAATTAGCAGGAATAAAATGGAGCTGTTCCTTTCAACAATTTGTACCATAAGCAGTTTGAATCTCTATTTCATTGATTCCATTGAGGTCAGTAAAATTGTCTTCACTGACTTCTGCTAAACTGAGACTTAGCCCACTGCCTATTTTAGAAGGAGCAGTAAACATCTTGCAGATTTTAAGGGGTTATAGGTTTTAGAGACATGTAGTTCTACTTTAGTTTCTGTAATTGAAAAAAAACCTTGCAGCTGCAGAACATAAGACTGACTTACAACACTGAGCTGCTCCATGCTTACTTACTGACCATATTTTCACTTTCTTAACAGTTCCAGAATAGGTGTTTTCCTCTGTGGACCTGAGGGCCTAGCTGACACACTCAACAAGCAGAGCATCAGCAACTCGGAAGCTGACCCACGAGGAGTACACTTCATTTTTAACAAGGAAAATTTCTAACTCTCAAACACATGGGAGTCATTCAATACGAAATCTAAAGACTAGATTTTTTTTTCCATTTGAAGTCTGGGAAAGACAGCCCAGCTTCTGATTTCCGCTACACTAATGCAAATCCCTTTCTTCCTTTGGAATTATCTTGGCTCTGTGGTGAAGTAACAGAGAGTCAAGTTTGGCCTTAGGATTGCTTGCTGCCTTCCACATACTGGCAATTTAGCAGAAATCTATTCTTTGTGTGTATGAGGGTATTTCCCCTCAGTTAACTGTCTTTATTCTCCTGTTATTCATAGTGCCTGCTACAGGGTCTAGGCCGACATATGCATCTGAGAGTCGGATCACACTGATAAAGCTTACTGATATTAAACAATAAAGCATTCTAGCAAAATGCTTCCTATTTAAGAGGCAGCTAATCCTTGCTACAGGCAGACCCTGGAAAGAGGGAAGATTTAGCGAAGAGTGAATGGGAAAGATCATTACTTAAGAAAGCTATTTTGCACACCAGCATTTTTCAGGCTTCTGAACATAAGCCTAAATGTCTTCTGCAAGAGAAAGAGTGGACAGTTGAGAAGCAACCATTCCTCTCTAGGAAAGTGCAGAACTAAAAAGGAACCACCTGGATGTCTGAGCCCCTCCAGCTTGGAGGGGCCCACAAGTCAAACCAAATCCTGCACTCAGTAAATGAGCCATTGCATGGCTGCTTCAAACTGTCCCCTCCCAGTTTCACATCTTTAAATTCACAGTGCAGGGATCTAAACAAGAAGAGAAACAAGAAAAGATTCTGTGTTTTTAGGACCTCCACTTCTGAGTTTCAGGGTTGAAAAAGCTTGTTGCTAAATGGGTCCTCTCCAAAGCATTCTTAAATGTATGCAGTGTTTTTGGCCCTATTCAGCTGTTCCTCATTGACAGCAGTGAGACAGGTTTGAGAAAGCAAAGACCATGTGGGCAGTAGCTGAAACAGCTATGAATAAAGTTGCTGATTTGTACAAGACACCCATACACAGCATAGTACTTCTGGATGTACATTACAGGTAACAGGTTCATAAAGAAAAGGAACCAATATATATTTAATACCAGTAACAGGGAAAAAGAAACCATTAAAACCAGCAGTAAAGGGAAAAATAAAGATGCAAAAGGCCTTGAAACAGCTACATTTTAATATACTGTGGGTTTCCTCGGTGCCTTGTTGTCTCCTATTCAGCCCAGTTGCCCCAACTGCCTGCTTACTGCCGTCTGAACTCTGCAGCCAAACCCTGCACCCAGCTTCTACACAACACTAGACCTTGCTATCAGATTCTTACAGTCACAGAAGAAAGTGTTGGCCTGCTTATGCAGTTCCAGGCATGTTTGTGTAACCATCTGGCTGTATGTATTTTACACCCCAACTTGCCAGACAGGACGTGTTTTCCGTTTTTACCATTTTTAAATGTTACACAAGTAACCCGTGCTACTTCAGAAAGACAGTTTACCATTTCATATCTATTGTTATCAGTTCCTGTGAACTGTTAGATGACCTTTTCAATTGTGTCAACATCTGGTGGGGAGGAAGTCACAGTTGGTAAACGCTAGTGAAGATCAACTCTTGGTGGGGATTTTTTCAAATTCTTTCCCTCAAAAGGGCCATAATTGAATCTATATAATTCTGTTTGAAACACACCTATTAGATCAGAATAGAGCTTAAGCAGAATTGAATACACTTCTTTGTTGGAATAAAATTTTTTTTACTGAAACATAGTAAGGGTCTGATCCTGTGCAGAAGGCATTGAAATATTTGGCTTTGATTTTAATAGAAAAACGGTCAGACTTTTACAGTTAGAAAGCAGGCAAAGAGGAAGTGCAAGGGTCTAATGGAGATAGCATATTTACCATTCGAAGAATCTTGGGGTTTTTCATTTTAACTCACCCATTAATTTTCCAAACATTGTCATGTTTTTCTTAAAACTCCAGGGCTTTTTCCTGGCTGAGTCAGTTTTAATGACACTTCCTGTTGTACCATATACTTGTGCTAAGGGTGGTTTGTCACCTTGAACACAGAGAAAGGAATTCCATGCTGATTACTAAAGCACTGTCTTCTTAAAACTTCTAAAAGGATAAGTAGGTGAGAGTTTCTCAGTTTCTTTCATAGGTTTGTTGTATTAAATCCTGCTAAAATAGCAAGGCACAACTTACTGGTCATGGTCTGAATATGATTTTTTTTTTAATCTAAGATACATGAGTGAAATGGATAGCACTGAAACACAAACAGAAGAAAAAGTGAGAACTAGGTTCCATCCTCCCTACTTTTTAGTAAACCATGGAGGGCTGTCAGTGGTACTGCTTTAAGTGAATGCTGCTGTCTTTTAGGATGGTAAGAGTAAAGCCCTTCCTCTAAATGCTTGCCTTGACTATAGAAGTTCCCCAAATCAGTGGGTTTAGTGGTGACCAACCCTCGGCACAGACCTTCTGTTAATAAAACATCATTTACTACACTTTTATTAGATATAAAGCCTGTGCTTGTGTTAAATTCTTAGACTATCGTGACTATGACAACACTGCTGCTTCCCACAAAGGACACAGAGTGGACAGTATGGCTGCTATATTCCTTTCATTCACCCTGAGGAGGCTAGGGCAGCAGGTTACAGGCGAACTTAAAGGACAGTCCTGTTTTGTGGCCAAATGGCACTGCTTGGGGTCAGACCCTTGCAACAGGCTGGGCCTCTGACAGAAAATTTCCTCCTTCTGCATGTTTGTTTTGTTTTGTTTTGTTTTGTCATGGGGCTGGGAGGGGAACAGTAGCTTTAACAGTAAACAAAGATTCTTTTGCTTTCAAATTGCTGACTCCAAAATTCTTTTGTAGGACCTGCCCTGGAAACAAAGAGTGGCTTCTCGCCTTCATTTGAGAAACTGCACATAGTATTTAGTAGTTTAGGCAAATTTAACAATTCAGGCAAAGCTGTCCAGCACCATGAGCTTGATGCAGTAGCACTGGCAAGACTTTTGGAAAGGCAGGGTAGTCTCAAGGTTGCTCCGGCAGATGGCTGAGGGAAGCAGTGCAAGGGAGAGGGGGATGGAAGAGAATGGCACAAGGCAGGACTTGAGGGAGCCCCATGTTTCACGGACAGGGATCAGCGCTGCCTGCAAACTCTTCCTCTTACAAACCTCTGACACTGCACATGCACGCTGGGGTCTTCGCGTGCCCTCCACAATCATCCCCACTTCCAGTGGGAGCTGAAGACTGCAAGTGGCTCTTCCATGAAGGTAATCCTTTTACAATAACTTTCTGTCCTAGCTCTGCCTCATCAATGTAGAGATGACTCTAAAAGATGTAGGAGCTTCTTAGTACTGTTGGCAGTACCAGTATGAATATGAGGACAGTCTGTGTGTGACATGCACTGTTGAACTCATGCTCTACCTGAGTTTATGAAGTAGATTGAAGTCTTCAGGTCTGTCCTTCCATCCAGTTCCACAAATTCTCTATTCACATGAAAATGCTCTGCTGACTGTAAGAAAAGCCACTTGGTGCTGGATTAGTAAAATATATGTTTCAACTAATGGATGAAATGAGGAGTTTAATACAAAGTGACTGCAAAAAAGAAGTTGCCCTTACTAGTGGGTTCGGCTCAGCATGTTTTTCCTTCCTTTATGTAATACTCTCTGTCTTCCCATATCTAGTCATCTGAATTAAGCAGTTCTTATTCATGGATATCCTTGATTTCCAGTCCACTGTAGTTACTCTTACAGTTAAAGACCTTCATCCTGAGGGTTTCTGGTCAACTCCGGCTTCCATTGGCCCCCTCTGGATCTCAGAAACTGGGAGTGTTCTGGAGCCCCCCACTCTGTATGGCCCCTGGTCAAACAGAGATAATATAATTGAGTGAGACCAGGATATACACTGGGGCTCATCCATTCCTTCCCTGGTACACCCTTTTCTGTGCAAAGGAAACTCAAGTTTTCATACTTGACTCAAGAGCCAGAAAAGTGTTTGCCTACAGTAAAAATGCTACACTGCCTTTTCACCATCACGCATATCAGAGGGGAAACCACCCTGGCTGCAAAATAGGTCTTCCTCTTTTCAGTCTTGTAAGACTTTCTCTGCTAGGTGGGGACTTTTTGCATTTCAATCTTCAAGCAGTGGGTTAAACAAAATTAGAAAAAACAACCAAAAAAGCTTCCTGTCAAAAACAAGGTATTTTTGAACAAACAAGAAATAATGTTATGGTCTCATTATGGCACTTTCTCTTAGGATCATACTCTAATCTGGGATATTCTTAACAAATAAGTTCACACTTTCTTATTTTTTCACCTTTCAGTGAGTTTTTTATAGGGCTCAAAGACAGGTGTAAGCCTGACACTTCAAACACATATGCATACATGTTCAAATGAAGCTACTAGCATACAGTAGGTTGTTCATGATTATAAGCATTTTCTGGATCAGGACCCTCACGTTTGACTATGTATACCAGTATCAGTTCCACAGATACAAGCCAAAATAGTTAGTTGTAACAAACCACACATCCATTTTTGCAATTCAAACCAACCTTAGCAACTCACTGGTCTCACTAACATGTCACACACAAACCCAGTCCAGACTAGCAGCAATAAATTAGAGCAGGGTGGAAAAGTTGAAGGAACTGTTGAGAGCTTACAAATGCTTCCCAGTCCTATTCTGCACCTCCCTTAACCTCATTCCTCCCTTTCTGCTGCAACTCTTCTGCCTGGCTAATTCACGTGTCTATGCACACTCAGCTACCATCTATTTTTCTCCATTCCTTCCAAAACTCTACTGAACGCTGCTGTTCCCCCACGGCTCACCCACTCCTTCCTGCTCCCCAGCTCCACAGGTTTCCTGAGACTCTCCAGCTCCCTCAGTCTCTGTGCTGATTTCCCGAGTGCTTGTGCCCACTGCAGGGCAAGCACAGAGAAGGCAAAGGGGGGCTTTGCTCAGAGTTCTGACCAGCACCGTGTGCAACTCTTACAATGTGATTCAGCCGCAGCCTTCCCGTCACTACAAACAGATCAGGGCTGTATCCACCTCTGCATTGCCCAGCAGACTATATTTGCCCCCTGCTGTAATATTCCCTCCCTGCCTTAAGAACTGATTTTTATTTTGAAGTCTGCAATGTAGAAAATTTATCAGCTGCTGTGTTCTAATATTTCAGCATGTGTGGGTCAAATTCTGTCCTATTGTAGAAAATGTCTGAATTTGGCCCTACATTTCATTTGGTTTGTGCAGAAATGAGCAGGATGGCCAAAGAACACGTGCCTGCCCCAAACACACAGACAAAAGCACCCTGCTGAGCATTACAGTAGTGAGAGGGAGGCAAAGGCTGGGCAAGGTGGAGTCAGCCCATCTCTCTCCCTCGGGAGCAGATGCTTTGTAACTCCAGAAACAACTTACAGAGCAAACTGCCCTGCAAATACCTCTTTGGTTGATTTTTTTTTTTTTTGACTTTTTAAAAAAACAGATGTAGATCAATTGGTGTTAAGATGAGAAACTATGAAAACACCATTGACTATGAGTTTTATTACCTTCAGGACAACTGGAAATTTGCAGAGACAGCTTCAGTCAAGTAACCTTTGAAGTAAAGCTTAGATGCTTCTTATGCTGATTTTTGTCTCTCTACACCCATGTGAGTTATACTTGACATTAAAAAAGTCCAGGGTCTACACTGTGGCATTGTAAGTTTTCTCTTAGAATGCTGGAGATCACTGAGAAAATTCGGGTTAAATTTTTCTCAGCATCAGTCGGTGCAGAAATGGGACAGGGAAGAACGAGTACAGGGCAATTGCCATCATCTCTGCAGTTAACAGGCCAAAATGTAGTGTTATACCAGGGCATTTGGGCACAGCAAGAGCCCGGTTTCATATTATAGACTTGCCACCCTCTAAACTGACCTCAGAGATTTCTACCCCACTTGCTCAATACCCAGGAGCCACAGCGAACACCCTGCAGGACAGCCCATGACTGGCCAAGTTCCCCTGAACAGCTAAGGAGGACAGCTGCTGATGTGGTATTGTCACCCTGCCTCTCTGCCTTTCTCTCCCACTTCCTCTCCATATGTGATAACCTATGCTAGGTCAAGCCAGTCTTCAGGCAGTAGATTCACACATGCCCTCTGAGACTTGACACCTGCTCAGACAGCAGCAAGGAAATAATCAGAACTGACTGTCACACCAAGTGTGAGAAACACTTTCTAGAACCAGTTCCCCTGAGGATACAGACAAAGCCCTGTAGACTATCAGCAGCTATCTTCTGCTCCAAAATTATGAACAGTTATGTTGTCTGTTAGCAATTCATGAAATATCCTCTCTGTACGAGGACTGCAAATGGTTATGTAAATATGTGGATCATTTTCCATCACTGTTGTGTGTCCCCTACATGTGCATAAATTAACACACTCAACAGCAAAAAATTGATGCTTCAAGACAAAACATACCCATAAAAGCAGCCTGTAAAGGACAGCAAGATGGGTTGCAATGAAATACTGCTTACAGAGCATGCATATTCCAGAATGCATACTTGCATTCACTTTGCAAGAAACCTCTAAAGATAATAGTCTATGCCACAGTTACTGCTGAGTCCCTTCACTGCTATTTCACACCCTCTGAGGCAGGCAAGAAAGCCAGTGTTGTAACTATAGCCCAGAGATTTTGCCTAAAGACAAAATCATTGTTGCTGTTAATTAAATTAATGCCCCAATGCCTTTATTTGAACAAATCTGTTAGATGTTGAGCTGGTACTACAATAAAAGCCATATTAATGAATTAAGTGACCATTCGGGGATTGTAAATTTGTATGCTGTGTGCTGTGACATCACTGCCTGGGGCCTACTAGCAGCTTTACAATGTGAGAGGAGCATTACTCTAAGCAAGCACTTTGAATAACAGCTCTCCTCCAGGATAACCATAGTGATATGAATGTTGGTCTGAGCTCTTCCTTACAAGGCCAATATATTAGTATATGTATAGGGTTTGCCGATGTTCTTTGTTGCCGGACTGCGAGAAGACCACATCCCATTTAAACCCTTCATGTATGGTTCCCTCTGTAGGAGCTTATATGCTTTAAATTCTTCCCTGGGAGAAGTTAACTTTAGGTTAACAGGTATATGCCTATCAGTGATGGACTAGAGATAAGAGGTCTCTAGCAGCATTTGGGAGAGATATGAATGTGAAAGATTCTTCAGGCTGGAGGAAAGGGAACAGCAGTAATCAGAGAGAGAGTTAATGAGAGCCCATATATGAACTTTGGCTTGTGAGACTGGATAGGAAGACTAGCATCCCCAAACTGTTCTGCTGAAAAAAAAAACCCCTGCACTCCTCAGACTTAGGGGGAGAGAGAAACACTCAGATTACTGTTATGAAAATCTAACAGGTACATTTACATTTATCAATCAATAAAGCAACAGAAGCTAGTCCCAAAACCAAGAAAATTATGAAAATTCTCCTGTTACTTTCAACATTTGCAAAGACTAAGCTGTAACGCATTACTATGACCACTTCCCTTTTAGAAGTAACAGATGTTTCCTAGCTTGCTTATTTAGCTAATGTCCACAGTTATTTTATTTGTTTCAATATGCTGGGCATTCCCTTGTCCTTCTACCAATGGAAGAAAACACTGTTCATTGCCAGTTAACAGAGATAGCTTTTGGATTCTGTAACTGCTCAAGGAAGCTGTATCAGTAGAGAAAATACTACTGGAGTGAGCTAACAGGCTGCTCTCTTACGTGCTGACTAGATAATTACTCCTGTCAAGGCAAGTGTCAATGGAAAATGTTGCAGAGGACTGGCCCTTGCATGCCTTGTAAATGCCACACAAGCTGCAGAGGAAACCTCTCACCTTGTTTGCCTCCTTCTCCACCCAGCCTCAGAGAACTCTCATCTTTAAATAATAATAATAATAATAATTTCTTGCTAATATAATTACTAGCCCTTCTCCTTCTCTTTTCCATCTCTCACCGAAAAAAGGTATTTTACACAATGGCTGATGGCTGGGTCTCAAGTTTTCATCTTAAACCTCCCATAGTCTGACTTCTAACACACACTGTAACTTAGCTATAATCTTCTTCAGAGATCTCCCTTGAATTTGTTACCAATGACATCCACATTACCACGTTAGCTCACGGGCTGTGCTTGCTCTCCAATCCAAACTCCCTGATCATCCATGCCACATGCACACTGTCTCAGACACCGGCTGAAGTGCAAGTCAGCTCATTTACTGGGCAGAAAAGCTTGGACACAGGGATGACGACATGGCCTGAATTCAATCCATCTCATCGGGGGCACCGTGACTGCAGATGGCTTGAACTGTGGTATGGGTGAAGTAAGGCAGAGGCACAATTTCTCTGCATTTCTTAACACCGCTTCAACCTCAAAGCTACTAAAAGAAGAGCTCTTGATCTGGAACCTTGCCCTCCCACCCTTCCTTTTGCTGACTGTGAACAAAGTCAGTAACCTGGTGATATTTTTGAGTCAGACTTTCTAACATTTCATCCCCTGAGACAGATATGCAGGCATTTTTCAGCATAACAGTTTGGGTATGCTGGCCTTCCTAACCAGCCTCTCAAGCCAAGATTCATATATAGGCTCTCATCAGCTCACTGCTTGATTGCTACTGTTCCTTTTCCTCCAGCCTCGAGAGTCTGTTCTCATTTATGTCCCTCTCAAGTGCTGCTACAGAGATCTTACCTCTAGTCCATTACTGATACCTGTACATCTTCCCTTAGCTCCTCTTTCTCTACTGTAGCAAATACACTCAACTCACATTAGCTTCATAACTGTTTATAGCCCACCTCCCATCTGCCTTCAAAAGCAGGAGCTGGAATCCCTCTGCTCCACCAGTTCATGGTGCCATCCTCCCATTCCCATTTTTTAAATTATCAACAAGCAGCCTTTGATGCTCTGATCACTCTTAAGAGAAGTTTCCCAAAAACCTCTACCATGCTACCTCATTAGCTGCTTCGGATACTTCCTTGAAACTCTACTGCTCTGCCCATGGCTAGGCTGCCACCTGTTTTCACCAACTTTTCAGAGTCAGTCAAGCTGCATTTAGGAAAACCAGCCAAAATTACCAACCCATTTCTAAGCCAGCTGAGCTGTGCTCCAATCGATGCAGTTGCTACAACACTCTCCCGAGAGCCTGCTTGTCCCTGCTGAGTCTGCCAGGAGGCTCTGTCATCTCCTCTCTTCCCTACTCCAAGTCCTCTCTTTCCATTTCCATTTCTGTCTCCATCTACATTCTTTCTGTCCTGATCTTGAAACAATTGTTCGCCTCAAAGTCCTGTCTAGGACTACTGATTTTTTTGCTTATATTGTTTCTTTGCATTCCTAGGCTTGTCTGCCTCCATCGACTGCCTCTTGTCTTTGTAGTCAAATTGCAGAGTTTTCAGACAGTAGCTATGCTTTTGTTTTATGTTTGAGTAACATCCAGCATAGTGGGGCATTGTTCCAAAATCGGTGCTTCTAGGTGATGCAGTGACAATAACAGTAATAATAACAGTTATTATCTTGGAGAACCAGGACTGCACTTTCCAACTGCTATTTCTTGGGCAGTTCTCAAACTAGGTTTTCAAAATGATTTTTTTCCCCCCTGTTTTCCTAAAGAAATGAGATAGGAGCCAGAGGAAGGAACAGATATTGAAAAAGGGAGAGACAGAAACCAGGTTCTTTAAATTCTGTTGCTCTTTTCAGGGTTGGCTCTACATTTTGGAGTTTGCCTCTCATTTAAATCACTTGCCTATGTGAAAAAAAAAACTGGAAATCTGTATTCTTTCTTAAGTTACTGTTTTAGCCGCTGGTATTGTCCCTGCTCCCTCACACTGCCCTCTTTGTCTTTCTCTGTTTCAAGTTTGGCTTATAAGTGAGAAAAAACAATGCAAATTTTTATGACATTGTACAGCCCCTTGACCAACTCCAGTGGATGAATGAAGGAGTTTGGCAATTTATGTATCTCAGGCCTGCTCTGTTTCTACTTCCGCAACATGTGTTAACTATCAGTATGTATCACTATTGTGGGAGTACAACACATAAACAGCAGTCTTGTTTCTATTCTCAAGAGAAGATATTTTTAGTAGTAGCAACACTGAAATTAAAAGTATGTCATACATAGCTACATGTGCTTATAAAAACATCATATTTTTATGAAGCCCAAGATAGCATTTTTAAATCTCTTTTACAGGAACATTATACAGATAATACAAAAATAGCTGTAGTCAGAAGATGCTCCTCAGCAGGCGTGGTTGTAACAGAAACGACTCATAGTAACTTGTGCAGTAACTCCTGACTTTCCAGTAGGGAAGTAAAAAGAGTATCTGCAGGGTATCTGTAAGCTAGCAATGTTTCTACAGTTTGTCTCATGTTTCCTGTACAGTATGACAACTTCTCTGAAAACATATGTGTCGAGAGGAATGACATGACCGTAACTTCCTGATATTATTTTGTAACAAAGCTATTGTTATGTATTATTATTATTACTTTTAAAACTGTATCATGGATACTTCCATCTTGGCTCTTTTCCATGCATGTGCACGGCCAAGAATCCAGTTAATGTTTGTGTTTGATTTCTTTCCAGCAATTAAATTTTCCAAGACTGCTCATTGGTCCAGGAAAGCATTCCTGCTATCAGCGATGCTTTTGCAGGTGGTATTAAATGGTCCCCAGCCAGGGTTTATTAGACATGTCAATCACATTCACAGAAGCTGCAAACAAGAACCCCCAGCCAAGTCGTCGTGATTACCTGCGGGGGGGGGGGGGGGGGGCTCCCTCTTCCTGATTGTCAAACTTCAAAAAATTGTAAATACGATGAGACTGACGCTGAGAAAAGAAAAAGAAATGAGGCTTTTATAAAGGGCTTGATGCTATCAAAAACATACATGCAGGGGTAGTATTTATACTGGGAACCATGTTTTCCCACTACAACAACCCCTTTTGCACATGTAGCCCAACCCAACCAGGCTACATTCTCTTCCCCAAAGGGCTTGTGTGTCCCCGCTTTCCGCGGCGGCCGAGGTGCCCCAGCTGCAGAGTGGCGGCTACACCAGGGCTGACCGCGCCACAGCAGCGCGCAGCCGCGCACCGGACCCCGCTCCCCGGGCTCCCAGCAGTGGGGCCTCTGGGCGGGCCCCACGAGCCCCTCCCTGGTCGGTGAGCAGCGGGGAGGGGGCAGGGAAGGGAGCTCCGGGCCGTCCGCCCCGGGCCCTGCCCGCACCCGGCCGGACTGAGGTTTGTCATTACCGGCCAACCCAACCGTTACTATGACCGTTACGGCCGCCGTGGAGCGGGGAGCGCGCAACCCAACCCCCCCCCGCCTGCCGAGGGGCGCCGCGGGGCGGGGAGAGCCTGCCCTGCCGCGCCCCACAGGCGACGCGAGGGGTCTCGGCCGTTTAACCGCCGCGCGCGCTGCCACCTGCTGACGGGACGTTTGATTTCTTGCGGCCGAGGCAGCTGGCGCCTCTCCCCGGCTCGGGGATGGCAATGGGTTTCACCCTCACGTCTTCTCTGTGCGGAGCCTGCGCTGAGAAGCTTGCTAAGTCTAGGGTGCAAGCTCTGTAATTACCTCACAGATAAAAGTAAAAGCAGATCTGTTTAAAGTTATAGTCTTGTCTTTCAAACTTGTCCTTCTCTCTCTTTTTGCCCGTGCACTATGTGGTCCTGGTACTGTCTCTGCATGGTGCAGAATTTAAGGCTCTTTTGGCATTTATCACAAATTTTATCACATACAGAAATCAATGTGAAGCTTACCATTTATGATATTCACAAAGCATTTCAAACAAAGAGAACTTTGGCTCTCTGTTTTAGAGCAACTGAGAAGCAGCTGTTGGCTGGACCGTGGTTAAATGCAAGGCAGTGCAGGTGCTCTGGGCTCATCGAGGTGCTGAAACTGCAGGGGAGGACCCCGAAGCCTGCAGCGAAGTGCTGTGCGTGGGAAGGCCACCTCTGTGTCCTGTGTCCAGTAGGACTGGTCAAGCAGGCCTGTAAAGCTGTTCCCCTGGAGATCCCTATGGTCTTCCTACCAGGTCCCTGGTTCTGCAGTCTGTTTTGAGGAGATCTTGTTTTGTGAGAGATTACTCCTCTACCACCTAGACAGCCACCCCTTCAGCTTGGACAAGGGGCATAGCTGTGATACAAACTTTGCATTGCTCTGTGTTTCAACTATGGCCATGGTATCTCTGTCTCCAGCTATTTCAGTTCAGACTCATGAAGGTGTTACAAGACAACCCTGAGAAGCTCAGAAAGAATGTTTGAAGTAGGTAGATTTGGATAACTTCTATCTTAGATAGAATTTGCTTAGCATGAGTAGCCGCACACTTGCTTAGCATGAGTAGCTAAATTTGCCGAAGCCTTAGGCCGCGCTCCTACTTCGGTAAGAAAGGGCCCCAGAGCTGGTGCAGGCTGGAAAGATAAGGGAGTTACAAGCAGTCTGCATCCCTGTGCCCCACTCTCCAAAAGGGAGGATGTCAAGGCTGTGAAATAAGGCCTGTTTGGGTGCCAGGACCTTGGGAAGCAAAGCCTCCTCTCACTGTTGAAACAGTGTTAATTAAGGGGTCTGGATTATGTCCTCTTCGTCAGGACCTTGGGAGATAACATCTACTTGTTACAAGGCAACCCTGAGAAGCTCAGAAAGAATGTTTGAAGTAGGTAGATTTGGATAATTTCTATCTTAGATAGAATTTGCTTAGCATGAGTAGCCGCACACTTGCTTAGCATAAGTAGCTAAATTTGCTGAAGCCTTAGGCCGCGCTCCTAGTTCGTTAAGAAAAGGCCTCAGAGCTGGTGCAGGCTGGAAAGATAAGGGAGTTACAAGCAGTCTGCATTCCTGTGCCCCACTCTCCAGAAGGGAGGATGCCAAGGCTGAGAAATAAGGCCTGTTTGGGTGCCAGGACCTTGGGAAGCAAAGCCTCCTCTCACTGTTGAAACAGTGTTAATTAAGGGGTCTGGATTATGTCCTCTTCGTCAGGACCTTGGGAGATAACGTCTACTGACCTAGCTGGGGCAGTGTTAATTGATCAGGACCTTGAGAAGCAGGGGTGGGACCCAGGGAATGAAGAAATCACTAACCAATCAGTGTACAAGGGAAAGTCGCAAATCTGGCAATTTGTTTGTATAAATGCTACCTGAAAAGTTGGGGGGGTGTGCTCGATTTGTGGGAGACCACCGAGCACCCAGGCTTGCGCAACTCTGAAATAAATAAATAAATGTCTCTCCTGAGTGTGTAATTATTGGCTCATTGCACACTGGGCAACGAATCCGCTTTTCGGACAACAGTTTTCTGGCGACCCAGGTGGGACCCTCGCTGTAAAGCCTTGCCCGGATCGTCTTGCCAGTTCCGGCAGGGAGACGCTGCTCATCAGACTCCAGCGCGCACCGACCGTTTTGTTCGGGGACTCCGTGAGCACCCTCCCTGGTCGGAACAGGTAAGCGACTCAAAGGTGCAACGCAGTAA
Organism: Dromaius novaehollandiae; assembly: GCF_036370855.1. Lineage (NCBI taxonomy): Eukaryota > Metazoa > Chordata > Aves > Casuariiformes > Dromaiidae > Dromaius > Dromaius novaehollandiae. The sequence goes on along the minus strand of NC_088098.1, from coordinate 126,458,147 downwards.
TTATTAAGAGACATTGCATAAAGGGTATGATACAAGGGTAATTGGTTGTGGTAACCAAAGGTAAGCTTTGTACACGTTTGGACAGTGACGACTGGAGTGTACGAAAGCGTAATTGGTAAGAACGTTCTTTTAAGGGTGGTAATATGGGAACAGGACAATCTGTGGGGGTATCCTCCTGTTCTCCTTTAGGATGCATCCTGAAACATTGGAGAAAGTTTGGTGGGAATCCTTTAACAAGGAGAAAATTAAAGGAATACTGTACTCAGTGGTGGCCAATGTATAAACTGGAGGATGAGGAAAAATGGCCAGAAATGGGAACGCTAAACTATAATACAATCTTGCAACTTATGTTGTTTTGCAGAAGACAGAACAAATGGGATGAGGTCCCATATGTAGATTTGTTCTTCTCTCTGAGAAATGATCATGAAACTAGAAAAAAAATGTAAGCTGTTGATTTCTGATTCAAATGTGTTAATGATGATGGGAAACAAAGAGAAAATGTCTCGGTGTTGCTCTGCTTGTAGCATTGGGAAAAGATGTTTAAAAGTGGGTGATGAGGAAGAGGATGTACAATTATTGGTCTCTCCTGAAAGAGATCAAGATAGTGTTAATAGCAGAAATAAGGGAAGTGAGGCATGTAGCCCGATTGCAGGCAGAACTCGGGCCACTCGGGCTCAACAAAATCCCGTGATTCAGGCCCCGCTGCGTCAAGCAGTCGGACCAGACGGGATGCCTGTGTATGTGAAGGTCCCTTTTTCAACTACAGATTTAATGAATTGGAAGGAGTCTGCCGGGTCGTACCGAGAAAATCCAGAAAAAATGTATCAATCCTTTAAAATGATAACTGAAAATCATAATCCAGATTGGCAGGATTTACAGGTGCTTTTAAATACTTTGCTTTCACCTGAGGAGAAAAGAATGGTATTAGATAAAGCTCAAGAGGAAAATGAAAGGCAAAATGCCAGAGACGGACCAGACCGTTTTATGCCGACCCGGGAACCGGGTTGGGATCAAAACACAGGGGCAGGCAGGTTAATGACTAAACAGTACCAACAGTTAATACTATATGGGGTAAAGCATGGAGTGCCTAGGCCCAAAAATATTGCAAAACTATATCAAGTCGCACAGAGTAAGACTGAGGATCCCTCTGCATTTTACGAGCAGTTATGTGAAACTGCCCGAAAATGGACAGACTTGGATCCCGAGGACGAAGCAAATAAAATAACTTTTACTACATTATTTGTAGGACAATCAGCACCAGATATAAGGAGAAAGCTTCAGAAAGTAGATGGTATGTCGGGGATGTTGATATCGCAATTAATAGAAATTGCAGATAAGGTGTACAATAATAGGGAAGAAGTGGAGAGAAAGGAAAAACAAAAGGAGAAACTGAAAGATAAGAGGCAAAATGCTGCAATCTTGGCAGCTGCATTTGCCCAAGCACAAACTCCCTCTCAGGGAAGGAGTTTTCTGAAAGGACAAGGACGTAGAAGAGGGTATAGAGTAAGAGGGAATTTGGGAGATGGAATTCCGCTAAGGAGAGATCAGTGTGCAATTTGCAGGGGGAAGGGGCACTGGAAAAATGAGTGCCCGAAGAGACAAACAGATCATTGGAAACCTGAGTCTGCATCTGTTCCAGAGGCAGATTTGCTCATGATTGGTACAGAGGATTCAGACTGACGGGGACCGGGGGTTGAGGAATTGGATTCCCCAACCGAACCCCTGGTTTCAGTAAAGCTGGGGAACGAAACAGTTAAATTTTTAGTAGACACTGGAGCAGCATACTCAGTACTAAATAGCTGTAAGGGACCAATGAGTAAATTCTCTATGCCAGTAATTGGGGCCACGGGAAAGCGAGAGGTTAAACCTTTCTGTCAACCAATTAAATGTGAAATAGGAAATAAAGTGTTAACACATGAATTTTTGTACATGCCAGAATGCCCATTACCCCTAATGGGGAGGGATTTACTGAATAAACTGGGGGCACAGATAACCTTTGATCAAAACAAAGTTAAGGTGCACATTCCACAAAGTAACGCCTGGAAGGCACAAGCATATATGTTGCAGAAAGCACTGGATTCCGAACAGGTGGAGGATGGACCAAGTGAAATTCCCTCTGAAGTAATGGACGCAGTAATCCCTTTTGTGTGGGCAACGGAGAAACCTGGAAGAGCCAGATGTGCAGAACTGGTAAAGGTGGAATTAAAACAAGGAGCTAAACCGGTAAGGTGAAAACAGTATCCCATGAAGTTAGAGGCCCGTGTTGGACTGGAGCCTATGATTAATAATTTCTTAAAGTATGGACTGCTGCGAGAATGTCAATCCGAGTACAATACTCCAATCCTGCCTGTAAAAAAAAACAAAAACAAAAAAAAACAAAAAAAAAGAAAAAAAAAAACAACTTTATGTACATGAGAGAGGGCACCAGGCTTTGGGAGTGCTTGTACAGACTTTAGGAAATTGGAAAAGACCTGTGGCTTATTTTTCAAGACAGCTGGATAAAGTGAGTGCAGGGTGGCCAGGATGCCTCAGAGCAGTTGCAGCTGCTGTGCTGTTAATACAAGAGGCACGAAAATTGACATTGGGACAAAAAGTGACTGTTTATGTGCCACATGCTGTTGCAGCAGTTTTAGAACAAAAAGGGCATCACTGGTTATCCCCAAGTAGGATGGTGCAGTACCAGGCAGTGATACTTGAGCAAGAAGATGTAACCATGAAGGTGTCTAATACCCTTAATCCGGCATCTCTATTACCAGTCCATGAAGAGGGGAGGTTGGCTCATGACTGTCTGCAAACTATTGAGCGAGTATATTCCAGCCGTCCAGATTTGAGAGATATTCCGTTGCAGAATCCAGACTGGGAATTATTTACCGATGGGAGCAGTTTTATAGTAAAGGGAGAAAGAAGGGCCGGATACGCTGTTGTCACTTTGGAAGGAGAAATCGAAGCAAGATCGCTACCAGCAAATACATCTGCCCAGAAAGCAGAACTGATTGCTTTAACCCGGGCTCTGGAATTATCAGAGGGAAAACGAACTAATGTGTTTACAGATTCAAAATACGCCTTTGGGGTTATACATGCCCATGGCGCAATTTGGAAAGAAAGAGGATTGCTATCTTCTCAAGGGAATCCTATAAAATACAGTAAGGAGATTATGGGACTACTCAAAGCAGTTAATAAACCCAAAGAAATAGCAGTAATGCATTGCAAAGCGCACCAGTCCGGACAGACTGACATAGTTAAAGGGAACAAAAGGGCCGATGAGGCTGCAAAAAGGGCAGCATTATCCGTGTCGGTGGCAGCCTTAGTTCCAGAAAGAATGTTAAAAATGGAAATTCCAGTATACACTGAAAAAGAAAATAAATTAGCAGAAATACTGAAATGCATAAAAACTCCCGAGGGATGGTGGGTGACATCTACTGGACAATGTGTGGTAACTTTGCCGATAATGAAGAAGCTGATGAAGCAAATACATGATAGCACCCACATGGGAGCCGAGTCACTTGTTGAAACAGTTAAAAGATTTGCTGTGGGAGTCAGTATGCTAATAATTGCAAAAGGTATTACACAAAAATGTGAAATCTGTCTTAGAAATAATCCCAAGATTCAGAAGAAGCCCCCCCAGGGGAAGTAAAAAGGGGCTTTATGCCCGGGGATTACTGGCAAATTGATTTTTCTGAATTACCAAAATGTAATGGATATAAATATTTGTTGGTGATTGTTGACACCTTTTCAGGATGGCCTGAAGCTTTCCCGTGCCGTACCAATAAGGCCAGGGAGGTAGTAAAAATGTTATTAAAAGAAATTATACCAAGATTTGGGGTACCAGAAGGGTTTTCTTCAGATAGAGGACCTCATTTTATAGCAGAAATAGTACAGCAAATCTCAAAAATACTACAAATTAAATGGGACTTACATACCCCCTGGAGGCCACGATCCAGTGGAAAAGTGGAAAGAATGAATCAAACAATTAAGAGACAGGTAGGAAAATTGTGTCAGGAGACTCAGATGAAATGGACTGATGTTTTACCTCTGGCATTATTAAGAATCAGAATAACCCCAAGGGTTAGGGAGAAAGTTAGTCCATTTGAGATTCTGTATGGTAAACCTTACACTGTAAATTTAACTGGAAATGAAATTCAAATGCACGTTAAGGGCGATCAAATTTTAAGTGATTATCTCTTGTCTATGGCAAAGGTTCTTACTTCTCTCCGTAGGTACATCCAGTTAAGATCTCCTGTACTTTTAGATTCACCTGTACATTCATTCCAGCCAGGAGATCAAGTGTACCTTCGGACCTGGAAGGACGAGCCGTTGGTAGAAAAGTGGAGGGGACCGTATCTTGTACTGCTAACAACAAATACTGCTGTGAAACTGCAGGGAATTGATTCCTGGATCCACTACACCCGAGTGAAAGCAGTACCTCGAGAGACGTGGAAAGCTGAACAAGTTCAACCTTTAAAGTTAAAAATATATAAAGATATTTGAGTTGTATTGAAAGCGAATCGGTTTTAAATTTAGATTGTATTCAGGAAAGAATTGCTCTAATCTGTTTGTTAGGAATAGGGTTAATATTGTTGTTATGGTATCTATGGTATCTGTGTAAAAATGATGTTCTCCCAAATAACCAGGAGAGAAATGTGGTGGTTAGTTTTTCTAAGTTACCTGAGCCAAACAATTAAAGGGAACCAGGAAGGATTTTGGAGCCATAATCTCCATTTGGAAGTAATTACGAAATCTATGAAGATAATTAACCAGAAGGATTGCTGGGTGTGTACCCACTTCCCTGAACATTCCAATAAGGGCTTCCCCCTAATTGGAGTGCCTCTTAATTTTTCCTTTATGGAATTTATGAGGCAGATAAGAAATGATAGTGATCAAACGAAATATAATGAAACAACCGAACAGGAATGGGAAGTCCAGAGTGTGACAGGAGATTATTATCAATGTGTCCGAAGATGTAATAATAGTAATAGATGGTGGGAAAAAAAACTGTACCCTATGGAAAGCAACCGATCAACTGTATTGGAGCCATTAAGGTGGGAGGTTATAAAAATTGCTCTCATATACCTGAAATAGGTTATAAATGGCCAAGTAAGGAACTAAATGGGTGGCATGTTCCGAAAGGTAGTGGATGGTATTGGTTGTGTGGGAACAAGGCACGAAAAGTGCTACCTCCTAATTGGTCAGGGACGTGTACTTTAGGGGCAATAATCCCTAATGTTACTATAAGAAAAGAACTAAGTAATAAATATCAAAAATCCTGGCTAAGAACATTCATGAGGAGACAAAAGAGGGTCAATAATCCTTTAATGGATCGACCTACTCGGTTTCAGTCATTCGTAAGGTGGCTGTTTCCACAATTGGGAGTGAGCGAACTTGAAAAAGCAATAGTAAATATTTCAGCAGTTATTGAAAAAATAGGGAATAAAACCTCTGATGCCATTGCAGCTTTACAAGAGGAGGTTTCAGAAATTGCTAAAATAAGTACCCAAAACCGAATGGCTCTAGATATGTTATTGGCATCTCAGGGAGGAGTATGTACAGTAATAAATACTAGTTGCTGTGTATATGTGGATCAAAGCGGGAGAGTTTCTACCGATCTAAATGAAATCTGGAAGCAGACTGAAATCTTACATGAGGTTCAGAAAGATGATACTTCTTTCGGATTTGAAGAAATATGGAAATGGTTGACTTCCTGGTTCCCTGATGTGAGCTCATGGGTTAAAAAATGTTTAACAATTCTAGGATTGATGCTAGTAATTTTTGTATGCGTTTATGTAGTGATTCAATGTATTTCTAAGTGTTATATGAAACTAATATGGGAAAGATTTTAAAAGAGTGAGACTAATATGAAAATGATCATATAAGTCTCAAAGGGGGGAATTGTTACAAGGCAACCCTGAGAAGCTCAGAAAGAATGTTTGAAGTAGGTAGATTTGGATAATTTCTATCTTAGATAGAATTTGCTTAGCATGAGTAGCCGCACACTTGCTTAGCATAAGTAGCTAAATTTGCTGAAGCCTTAGGCCGCGCTCCTAGTTCGTTAAGAAAAGGCCTCAGAGCTGGTGCAGGCTGGAAAGATAAGGGAGTTACAAGCAGTCTGCATTCCTGTGCCCCACTCTCCAGAAGGGAGGATGCCAAGGCTGAGAAATAAGGCCTGTTTGGGTGCCAGGACCTTGGGAAGCAAAGCCTCCTCTCACTGTTGAAACAGTGTTAATTAAGGGGTCTGGATTATGTCCTCTTCGTCAGGACCTTGGGAGATAACGTCTACTGACCTAGCTGGGGCAGTGTTAATTGATCAGGACCTTGAGAAGCAGGGGTGGGACCCAGGGAATGAAGAAATCACTAACCAATCAGTGTACAAGGGAAAGTCGCAAATCTGGCAATTTGTTTGTATAAATGCTACTTGAAAAGTTGGGGGGGTGTGCTCGATTTGTGGGAAACCACCGAGCACCCAGGCTTGCGCAACTCTGAAATAAATAAACAAATGTCTCTCCTGAGTGTGTAATTATTGGCTTATTGCACACCGGGCAATGAATCTGCTTTTCGGACAACACAAGTCCTGAACAAAGGGGTGAAATTTGGGGTAAATGGCTTCCTGTCAAATCTTGCATAGCTTATGTGCAACCTATGTATTGACAATGATGATTGCATGAGTTTTGGTCAGGAGAACAGGAGGACAAGGGTTATAGTGTACACTGTTTTAGTAATATGTGCCTCTCTTTACCATCAAGGAATACAAGAAAGCATTTCATGTAATTAGAGAGCAACAAAAATGATGACTGTGAAGTACCCATATTTCTAATCATAACAACCAGTGAGGCCTGTTACTTTAACCTTGATTCTCCTTTGCTAGTAATTCTAGGTCAGACTGGAATAGGATTTACAGTGACATTTGCAAATGTCTCGCTAACCCTATTTTGTTCCTTTTAAAAAACATTTATGTAACAAACCTGCAGTCACAGTATGTTGCAGCTAAATGTATATATAATGTATTTGTTCAAAAACGAATGCTTGATGGAATAGGTGAGCTAAAACCTCCACTTGCTTGATAGTGACTTAGACTCACTCAGGCAGAAAAATCTCCCTCAACGAGCATGTGGTGTTCAACTGCAGCCTTCCTTCCACCTGGGGGAAGGAGAGAAGCTGTGCTATCTACAGGCCAGGGTACACAGGCTCCTAACTTGGCATAGACCCAACAGGGTAGAGCAATTCAAGTGCAACAGCATGTAACCTGACTGCCTAGCTTGGGAGCCAGTTTGCAACTACGTTTATTGCTGTTTTCACAGAACACCCCATCTGAGCACAGACAGCCACCTAGAGACAAACTGGTCCTGGTTTTGATCTGGGAAATTTCCTGCAGTGAAACAGGCAGAATATACTTATCGGGATATTCTGTTTTGGGATTTGGCCTGGCTCTGTACTTCCATGACACCATGACTGAGCTAAAAAACCCTCTCAAACGTGAACAAAAACACCTACCTGGATTGTACAGGAGCCATCAAGGTGCATCTCATTCATGAGGTAAGAATTGCTCATTACAGGATTCGCTGCACTCCTCTCTGAAGGATCTAATGCCTGGTACTAGAGCTAAGCCCTGTTCTTCTATATTGCTGTACTAATGCATGTTACTGTAGGCTAGCGATAGTTAATGGTCTCTCTTCTACAGTGTATTGAAGTAACAGTGTTTTGACATTCATGTCTTAACTTGAAAGACTAACTGTGAATGCTCATACTTGCTTCCTTGATCAAGGTTAGTATAATGGGAAGACAATCATCAGAAAGGCAACAGCTGCTATATATTACAGCCTGCAGCACATGGATGGACATCTGGCAGGCAATGAAAAGGAAAGTAATAAATCTGCTTCCTTCCTTTCCCTTTCACTCTTTTCTGTTTAGATGACAAAATTCTTATGCACCTCTCTGAAGGTTATTCCTCCTGGGAGGAATAATAGGTGTCTTTTGTCATGAAATCATATACAGGAACATACAGCTCCATATATATGGGTTATTCTCTAATGCAAATTCTTCTGTCCCATTAATAAGACACAAGAATTCATCCCAAAGACTGCAACAGCTAATAAAATAGTACTAGAAATGTGATTAAAATGTGATTGTTCATTCTGTTTTGCAATTCAGAGTTTTCTCCCCGAAAATAAACGACTACTTTGGAAAGAAAGTGGCAGAAGTGGTAGTGTTCAAAACTCACTTTGAGAGTTAATTGTAAGTGGCTCTTTGTTCCCAGAGAGGATGGGAAATGAAAAGATGGGAAAGAAAGATGTTAATTTGGCTAGAATATGATGTAAAATACAAATACTTTTCCCAGAGTTTCCTAATAACCTTTCAAGAGCAACAAAAACTTTAACATGCGTGATCAAGACAAGCAGGAAGAGCAGTAGGTCTGAGTAGAAAACAGGTGTGAGAAACTAATCCAAGCCTGGGAACTGGCCTTTGACAACTCTCACCTCTAAAGCATACACACAATTTTAGGAAGTTTCCCAAACTCTCACTATTGTATACAAGTAAAGGAAAGTAAGAGAAATGTTGTTCTCAGTTGTGTTTACATTGATCGAGCAGGCAAAAGGCAAAAATACAACTAAGGCAAATCTTTATTTTTTTTTTTGGTAGAAAGAAAAATGAAGCAATATTATAATTAAGCAGTATACTCTTGGTTTCTAGTGAAAGATCTTCTGCACTGGAACTTTCACCAAGCCTAATCTAAGTAATAATCTTACTCAGTGCATTTTATTTTCAAGTAAAGCAAAAATACTAAATGAGATTGTAAACAGCTATTTGGAATAATATTCCTCCTGTCCATGGCACCTGAAGGCCCATTAAATGAGGATAACAGTCATCACTATATTTTTACTCACACACATCTTACACAGTATCAGCAGTTCCCAAAGCTTTTTCTGGCTGTCATTCCACCTAAGTTTGTTACCTTGTGCGATCCCAAACACAAGTGCAACTACTGCATTTTTGTTAGGTTCACAACTCAGGTCTTAAATGTTGACAGCTAGTTTGGAAACTGCTATCCTAACCCAAATAATACTCAATTACTCTACTATATATCTGAAAGTTAGTACAACATGCAAATACATCTTCATACTACACCTGCTTGTTAAGCAAATGCAATGTTACAGTGGCTTAACTTTACTTGCACTTAGGTAAAAGCTGAATTCTATTTGTCTGCAAAGCAACAGATTTTGAATAGTACTGTGAATTACACATACACACGTTCTTTTTGTAGTCTTCATACCAACTATGTACACAATTTGAGCAATGAAATGCTTTTTAGCTCATTCTTTGCACAGGACACTTGTTACATGTCCTAATAGTCAGTTATCCAAAAAAGAATCAAAACTGTGTAACAGTGCTTTCATACTATTTGTTAAAATGCAAAACAGCCTTACAGTAGCTGTTAGGTAGTTATCAGTCTCTTCCAAAGACATGCACTAATCAAGAAAAAATTCTACCATCAAGCAGCATTTGATAAAACAACTTAATGTAGCTGCCACTTAGTGGCAGCAATCATTTAGGCATTTTTGGTATTGATATAACTTTATCATATAATTTGTGCATTAGTTGACAAAAACATAGGCCCCAATCCAGCAAATACTTATGCATGTGCAAATACATTTTTTCCATGTGGAATATTTTGAGTTGAGACTAATCAGATGAGCGAAGTTAAGAAGTTGCATAAATGTTTGTACGATGGGAACTCTCAGTGCTTACAACTTTTTGTAGGACTAAAATTCAATTCTAGACTTTGAGAATATAGGAAATACTCCTATAAAGAGTAGTTACGTTGTTTTAAAATAAATGCTTTCAAGGTAACAAGAGCATCTAGAAATGAGTGTGCCTTCTCCCTGAACAACTTATTTCTTCTTGGAGAAGTATGGGCCCAGTCTTATTCCTTTAGCTCCTGGGTACTCTCCTTTGTTTCATGAGGAATCAATAAAGTGCTTGTCACAAACTCCATAGTCATGGAATAAAAATCAAATTTAAGTACCTTTATAATATCTTTAAAAGTATAAATTATGGATTAAATGCTATCACCTGACCCCCAACATGTTTCCCTGAATTAGTAACAAATACAATGTTCTTCATTCTGAAGAAAAATCAGAATTCTTGTTAGAGCTAGGTATATTTCATATTTGCCCTGGCGAAGTTATTTTGTGCCTCAGGCGGAAAAGCTTAAGCATATTTCATTTCAATGCTTGTTCATGCTCGACTGAAATGTGATGCTTATGTAATTTCACAAGCATCAACATTCAATATGCAATTTAACTTTGTTTAATCAAACACAAAGTACTGATATTGTTTACAATATATCCACTCTGAATTGTAGTCATCATTTGTTCCCAGCTCATCATAATCCTGAGGTCTTGCTTGCCCTTTCACCTTTCCTTTGATTAGAAGTTTGTTGTTTCTCTTGAATAAAGTGTCTCTGATATAAGGTTTGATATAAATTGTATTGATCTTTGTGGCATCTTCTCATTAACATCACCTCTGAATATTTAAGTTATTTAAATTACAAAAACTATATATATATAAATATATGGGGGGTGCTAGGTTTCAGATAATTAACCTATAAGAATTGGCTGAGACTGTATATTCTCTGTAGAGAACTTGTATATGATATACCTCCTCATACAAAAAAAAAAAGTGATTTGAATTATTTAGTCATGTGTTTAGTAAATGATAGGGTTTCGCTGTTTTGTTTTTTTGTTTTTAAAGGCTCCGGTGTTACTTATATTCATCTTCCAGTCAGCTACAGGATAATAGCAACTGCAAAAACATTGACAATGCAGTTCATCGTTCGGTTTTCCCATCTCACTGTGCAGGTTCCTAAAAGAGATTTTTATTACAAAATAAAAATAGAATCCCAGTATCTTTACTAAATTCATTTTATTTCAATGTAAATTATGTGAAATTAATATGAAAACTTCAGCTGTGATTTGAGGTAATTACTACATCTGGTCTAGAAACAGGTCAATTTCTCAACATGTTTTCATAAACTTGTACATTATTTACCACAAATATGGTTCTTGTATGCCTAATCCAGGAAGAGAAGACTAGTTCAGTATCTCTTGAAAAGCTAGATTTGCAAAAACCCCTGAGGATTTCCTATCGAAATTGGCAAAATAATCCCACCAATCCCCCCCCAACACAAAAATGTCTAGATCGAGTACATTCCAGTGCATTTACTTTCTTTAATTTCCCTCTTCAATTGTATCAGTGTCTAAATAGACTCATATAATTTTTGGAAATCAATAAGGTCATTGTTTATTTTTATGAATATATCTGGAAACAAATTATCCTGATGCTTTATAAACCAAAAAAACAAAGATAAGTAAACTGTTCTTGTTTACGTGAAATTCATTATTTTTTTAAACTTGGTTGACTTTCTAATACAATCCCTGTTTTTAACTTATAACTTGGTGCCCTCTTCTGGAGAAAAAAACCTTAACCCCTCTCCTCACCCAGACGGGTTTAAGAATATTTTAATCTTATTTTCTCACAATACCATGAAACTGGGAAAAATGCATTTAGAAATTACTTAGATGCAAATGAAGTGTATCTGAAGCCTATAAATTGAATGTTAGTTCAGTTAAATACATGCTGTTAGTCAAACTATTACTATCTTCTACTGAGCTCTGTTCATCTTCAAAGGAGCACTGTCCCCTTTTAACAGACAAGTGGATGTGTTCAGGACTATGCAATTGCATATGCTGCAAACAGTATTTTACTGCCTCCTCAATTGATCTGCAGTTACTGAAGAGGATTACATTTTTTGATTACTGTTTCACGATGAAGGCATTTCTGCTATTGCTTCTTATAATGTAAAAAGCAGTCTCTCTTATGCCTGCTTAAGACTTGTTATCAACAAAATCATTCAGTTCTGGACAGTTCTGCTGAAATTATAAACAAGCATCTAATTCTGGAAGCTACTGCTTCTATAATCACTCTTCCAAAATATTCAACAGAACTATTACAACTGAGCAACAGGTAGCATTTCTTTTACTACAACTTATTAATTTGAGTGAGGAAGCTTACCATCAGTTGTGGTATCCCAGAAGCAAGAGCTTGCTGTGTGGAGACCAGCTCCACTTCTCTGCATCACTGCACAGGTTACTGAAGGATACAGGCATAAAATCAGAGCTTTCATTATTAATACAAAAGAGGTGAATCATTCAGAATTTCAGAACTAAAGCTTGCATTACGATTTCAAATGGCTGAGAGGAGGCCTTCAGCTAAGTCAAAAACATTTTTGACTAATCCCCTACCCCATTCTCCTCAGGAACTTGTCGTTCACCTCAAATATCTTTATTCACATAAAGACAACAACCTTAACATAATGCTTGCTAATAGGGTTATGTTTTTTATCTTCTAAGCTACTTAGATATGGCTTGTGACTTGTGCACCTTGGAACTGGATTACAGGTACTGTCCTCATGGCTGCAACAGAAATTGTGCTCGAGAGTTGTTTCGCAAAAGTATTGGCATACCGCTCTTTGAAACCATACTCTAGTGAGGTACAGCATTTATAGACTGTCCTGCAATTGCCGTAAAACCAGTGAAAATCTGAATTCAAGACTTAACCCACTCAAAGTGGGTTAAACTTGTACTTATTTCCACCTTCCTTCCACAGACATGCCTGTATGTATGTGTGTACGTATGTATGTATGTATAATGGGGCATGACCTATCTTACAGGACTGACAATGTTTTAAATATCTGTATTTATATGAAATGCAATCCTACTAAAATTATTTTTAGATAAACAGAATCTATTTCCTGAACTTATACCAAAAAACTGGCATAGATGTTTGGAGGCTGCTTACAGTCAAGAGAGACCAAATGACATGTCATCTTCAGGCTAAGTGTGCTATTGAAACAAGTAAAACTCCCATGGTTTTACTGCAGGTATTACTTAAAATCTATACTACAGAAGAGTTCAGGTCTTAATTCATTATCTGCTCCACTTTGTTTACTAGAGATTTAAAATTCTCTATTCAATAGATCACTGTGTTAAAACGAACCTTTCAGCAATTATTTACTGTGATTGTATGGGGTAAAAGTATAGATACTTGTACTTACCAATGTACTTGTATGTTTTTCCTAGTTTCACCAAATGTGTCAGCGACTGTTCTACGATAGCTGCAGTCCATTGGTTGACTTTATTGTGGTTATAATCTGCTTTGCCCAGAACATCTTCTATGCACTAAAACAGAGTAAAACCAAACCATAATAAATATGAAATACTTAAAAATGCAGATGTTTAAAATGTGTCACATTATCTGGGGAAATTTATCTGGCAATTGGATCACTTTAAATCACTTCAGTTCATCACGTATCAGTTGCTAAATGGGAAGCAAAACAAGCCTTCTTGGAAGCTTATTTTCACTACATATTTACCACATTACTAGAAAGAGGTATGTAAGGCTATGACTTAAAACTTCCTGTAGGAAAGACCTTAGCCACATGTTTTAAGTACCAAGTTAAATAAACGGGTCCATTTACCAATGCAGATGTCCCATTGTCCCCTTATTCTTAATGACTGCCTATTTCAGCTGGGCTTTCAGAAGCTACTGTGATGGGAACTGTACGACTTTATTCAATAATGCAGACTTGGGCTGGCTGACCTTTCCAAGTCTGTGAGCAATATACCAAAATCTTCAAATAGACAGAGCCACAATAGTGAAACATGTACCTCAGCTAAGGGATGAGAAAGATATGAGAACAAGAGGTATGCAAGGGTCATATCTTGCAGCATGAGAGACACCTGAACTGCTTGAAAATTGCCTGTTCTCCCACAGCTATATATATAGGCCAACCCTGGCATAAGCTTAAAACAGTCAAACAACTGAAAGCTGTAACTGCTAAGTCGTATCCTCTACCCCTAAAGAAACTCTGAATTATGTGCTGGTGGGAACTGTATTTCTCAATGTTAAACAATAAAGAAGTGCATACCTGGAAAAGGCAAATAAAATGAAACTATATTCTCCTCTAATTCAATAACATAAATCCCCTGCACTAATGACCCACTGACAGGCTGCGTAAGAGATTTGTGCCCTGGATCTTAAAAAGCCCAATTAGTTCTGATCACAATGTATAACGCTGGATAAAGGACTCAATAGGAACAAACACTCATAACAACAGACTAGAAGATAACTGAGGGACAGCAGTTCTTAAGAGAGTTTTTGTTCCTTCCAGAAACGTATCTAACACTAGAACTCTTCACCTTCAGTTAAGCTTTAAAGCAGAGCTTTGGCTTTACTCCCCAGGTCAGATATAAGAATAAAGAGAACTGTCATACAGTATTTGGCCTTTCGAGGCAGGGATAGTTATAAAAAGCTGAATGAACTGACTTCTAAGACCTCGCTGCTGTGTATGGGAACAGCTCTAAAAGCACAGTTCTTTCCTTTCTTGACAGAGCATACAGGAAAGGACGCGCAGAGTCCCTCCAGAAATTCCTTTATAAAAAATGATATTTCCCTGCAAAACCTCACAAGCTCTGTGTCACAGGGTCGTCTTTACTCACTTTCTGGTTCCTAGGCATTTAATTTAGACTATCAGGCTATTCATTTTAAGCCTGCTCTATGTAAAAATTAATCTTTAAAAACACTGATAGAGTAACTGGAGCTCATGTAGTCCAATCTTTCGCTCAAGGCACAGATAACTTCAAAGTTTGATCAGGTTACTCAAGGCCTTGTCCATTCAATTTTTTTAAATTTCTAAGGATGGAGACTCCACAAGCTCTCTCAGCTATCTGTTCCAGTGGTTAACTACTCTCTAGATAGATAAGGAAAAAAAATTCACAATGAATTTCCCTTGCAGCCTGTGACTGTTACCCCTCATCATTCCACTGTAATGCCAATTTTGGCTCTCTCCCCTCTCAACCCCCCCGCCCCCTTTTAGGTCAAGGAAGACAGCGATTAGATGAAGCTTCAAAGCAGTTCCAGATGAAACTTTTTTTCTACTTCATATAGATAGTAACTTATATTTCATATAAATTGGACTGAATTTGCTCTAGGGTGGTTAATGGAAATAATTGTTTTCACTATATTTCAAGGCAAGGTAAAGATCATCTTTGGAATACTATCGTTAGGTAAAACCTACCTCCTTAACTATGTTGTGGGCTTCATCAGCATTGAAGATCATCTGTAATAAAATTTAAATGAAATTTAATTATTTTTATTTCTGATAGAAAAGTAAACACACAATGCAGTTTTACTCCAAATAACATGCAATGATCAGGCCCTGCATCTGACTACTTGTATTGTATAAACTGCAAGCATACTTTTAAAATCTTACTTTTAAAATCTCACTTTTTTCAGCACTAGAGATATGTTATTTAGTGCTCCTTTGCTAGTTACTTTTGAGTGAGTCCAAAAAGCTTAGGCCTCAGTGTGTGTGGAAACAGGTTCAATTTGCATTTTCTGTAAAGATTAAATTCTACTTCTGTGTATGCTTTTTATCAGAATATTCTCCAAGACAAAATGATGAATGGCAAATCTTTCCTCTGGGTTTTAATCCTGCTTTTTATTGGAGCTACAGGCTTACCAACCCCTGGGTAAATCTTACTGCCAAATGGTAACTTAAGATTTTGCAGTCCTAATATCAAAAAGACCGTCTTTAATGTTCAATAGCCTACCCAGCTCGAGTATGAACAAAGCCAGCAGTTTTAATGCATCCCATTTTCACTCATTCCTACTAATCAGTTTTCAGCTTGGCTTCCAAAGGAAGTGTGGCATGTGCAATTGTGCCATCTGCTCCTTCTTATCCACCAATTTCAAACATACGGGCAAGGGCAGAAATCTCAAGGACAATTATTTTCCTATGAGTTTTGTCACGAAAAATGGTGGCTGGAGACCTGAACTCCGGCGCCGTGGGGAGGGAAAGGCTGGCTTACTCATTCTGGCTGGCAACGATCAGCCGATAGCGCCAGATTGAGCCCAGCACTTGGGTTTTTTTTCCCCAGGGGTGACATAAGAAAAATGGCCAGAGGCTGACAGCATTACAGCGAGCAGCAGCATCCACAGTGCAATTAAAGTATCTCTGACTTTCCTCTGTATAAGTTCAACAAATGCACCTTCTGCCTACTAGAACTGAAACAGGCAGCTTCACAGGCAAAATCCCAAGCACGCAGAGGCCGGTGCCTAAACCCCGAGCCGGCAGGAGGGAATCCCGTGCGCGCACCACAGCAGAGACTGCTCCCGCGGCGGCCAGGTGCTGCCTGCTCGGTGTGCCAGCCGCGGGGGGGGGGGGGGGGGGGGGGGGGGGGGGGGGAGGGTGTCAAAACGGGGGAAGCTGGGGGCACAGCCCCACTTTACAGCTAAAGCTTAACACAAAGCTGAGCGCTTGAGGGGAGCTGCACGCGTACAGCGCGCATGTATCACCTGTGGCTGGCACGGCTTTGGCAACCTGTCCCCGGCAAAGGCTGCCCTTCGCCGGGGTGGGGGGGTGGAAAAGAGAGCTGTGAGCGCTTCGTCGCCGCTTCCCTCCCCCAGCAAGAGGCGGCTGCGGCCGCGGGCCGAGCCGGGCGGCTCCTACCTCGTCGCTGTGGGGTTGAAACTCCTCCATATCCCCAGCGCGGGCGGTGTCGGCGGCGGCTCTTCCGGGAGCGGCGGCGGCGGCTCGGAGGCCTGCGCGGCTCCGCCCCACTCGGGGAGGGGGCGGGAGCGGGGGCGGGGTGCCGCGAGAGCCTCCCGCCCTCGCTCGCCCTCCCTCCCGCCGGCTGAGGGCGCCCGGGCGCCGCCGGCCGAGGGCCGGGCCCGGGCCCGGGCTGGGCGGGGCGCCGCTGCTGTGCTGGCGGTGTGTGAGGGAGGGCGGCAGGGAGGCCTGGGCGCTATCGTTTAATCACCTGTGATGTTTCTCAGCATGTTTTTAACAAGCTGAAATTGGAGGGATCACTGTCTAACAGTGCAACCGTGATGGCAATAAAATGCACATATGTAAGAAAGGCAGGGTAATGCTCCCTGTGTTGGGGGATACTGGAAGTACGGCGCCTCCTGTCTTGAGAGTAGATGTAATTATCAGTGAGAAATTTTCCTTGCTGTTGGACATTTCATTTTTACATTATAATTGCCAGCCTTCCGGCATTCTGAGCCAAACCTGCACTGTATTCCAACCTGGTATTTACAGTCTCGCTAGAAAGGCAGTGAAATGCCTATCTGTAACCTTACCAGGGATATAGATGTGAATGTGTGTGCATGTCTCTGTGTGTGTATATATATATCTTCTTTGTTGGAGATATGTAAGTGTGTTTGAGGAGCAGTAACCCCCCCTCCTTTTTTTCCTGTTTCTGCATGAATCTGTGTCGATTATCTGACACACTGTTGTGATTAGATTTTATTAATGGTGAATTGCAATACCAGTTTCTTTAACTCTACTTTATTAAAAATAATTGATTCTGATTTTTTTATTTGACTCAGTATAGTAACTAGGAGCTTGTCACTCTTTCCTTCTGAAGTTGCCTGGGAAACAGGAAAAATACCTAGTACAAAACAATACAAAATTGTTGCAATGCTGTTAATTTTGTTGAATTCTGGGGGCAAGTCTTATTTAGATTACCCACTGTAATACGTTCTTCTGGCATTTCTAAATCAGATTGAACATGAGATAAAGGGCCAAGGGTGCCTCAGTTCCAATTTCAGTTTTGGTGGCATATATTTGGATAGATAAATGGTTACCTTACAAAAATCTCTCCTGTTCAATGTTAATTGTACACAAGTTGAAAAAAATTTGCACATAAAACTACAGGGTAATCAAAGCTAAGCATCCTTCTGTTGGCTTGCTCTGGAACTAGCTTTCATGTTTAATATTTGCTAATGGATACAGTAAGAAGAGAAGACTGAACACGAATACTAAATCTCTTTAAAAGATCATCTTGATGAACAACGGCAAATAGATATAGGAAAATACATGAAAACATCTACTACCAGCTACTACCAGTAATATATCATTTTTTATGTCTTACTAGTTCAAAATTAGGGACAAAAATCTGTGTTTATTTTTAAAGAAATAGAAGGTTGTCAGAGCATGTGTTGTATATGCACTGGTATCCTAGAGAAAAAACAGTGCTAAAAAGAGCTTACCCTCAGATTTTGTTCATTTTTTCTTCTCTGTATCTTCAGAAATAATGAATCTTTGTGTCTTCAGGATACAGGATATTATCAAGCTGAAATAGTTTCTAGACTTTTTCAGTTTTGTTTGGAACGAATCCTTCTCTGAAATATTAGTAGCGGTTATCTCTGAGGATTCTATGGAAAATAGAGATCCTTTGACTGGGGCAGCCTGCAGGGGGTCCTAATCCGAAAAGTTAGCTATCCTTCCTCCCCCACTATTCTTTACAGGAAGGAGGACAGCAGGGAGACTGAAGAAATTACAAGCCCATCAGGCTCCATTCAACATCCAGAGAGCTATGAGCTAAATAATAAAATGGCAGAACAAGTATTTATCCAGTAAGTGTTTGCAACAAAACACTCAGCATCATATATACATGAAAAGACAACATGGACTTGTCAAGAGTATACGTCAAATAATCTGATTTTATTCTTTGGCAGGACAACTGATCTAATAGATGAATAGGAAATAGTAGATGTGTCATTTTACAGTAAATGTGCCTTTTTATGCTGTCCCACATAACTTTCATATAAAATACGGATATACAATTTAGAGAAAAAAAGTAACCAATAGTTACTAATGAATGGTTATCAAAGTAGGAAGAGTAATCACAAGAAGATTCTATTTTGGCCCAAGAGCTAATCAGCATTTGTAGCAATAACTTGAATCATAGAATAAAAATGGTGTTCATAAAAGCTTTTTAATGACAGCACGTTGAAAGAAGCTACAAGCACATTGAATACCAGGATCAAAATTAAAAATACTGAATAGGTTGGAGAAATCAACAAGAAGAAATTTGATTAAAAAATATAAAGCACTGTCTGTAGAAAGAAGACATCAAATGCACAAATGCAAAATGAGGACTGATTGTCTAGGCAGTCATGTTGCAGAAAAAATTATGGGGTTACAATAAATGGAAAGTATTCTAAACAACTAAATACAGTTCTGCATTGAAGAATATCATGAAAGGCACAAAAAGCAATTACATTGTTCTGCTTGGTGTTGGTCAGGCATCATATGTAGTTTTCTGCCCAGTGTGGTGGCATGATAGAAAAATAAAAGTGGTTCTTCATGACAGCAGCAAGACTGAAAGGAAGCTTAGAAAATGTGGTTTGTGGAGGAATCGGGTTTGTTTTATACCCCTTCTTCAGTCTTTTTTGTAGACAGATGTCTTTGAATGTGTAGCAATTTACTAAAAAAACATCAACAGACCAACATAGGATGAAAAGTAGGACAAGAAATAATGGGTTTAATTTGAACTAAAGGAGGCTTATGTTGAATATTAGGAAAAAAATTCCAAGTCTAAGAGTACTGAAGCACTGAAATGGACTAAGCACATGGTTTTGGAATCACCTTCACTGGATAAATAGAACACACTAGATAACATCTGCCAGAGCTGATCCAGCTAGCCTGGATTCTCCTTCAGAGAGGAGGATGTATTAAATGATCTTTTCAGACAGTTTCAGACTTAAATTGATACAATTTTCACAGCTATTGAGTGGTTATTTTCCATTTCCATTTCCTTTCTGTTTCTAACTGATTAATCTTTTGAACTAATTTCAGTATCCAAAATCAGCAATGTTTTTTCTTTTCTTACTGAAAATGAGTAATGATTTTACTGATTTCACAAGAGTAATACTAAATTGTAGCAATGAGCCAGCACACTTCTTTTCAAGGGGTGTTATCTGATCACATTGCCTATTTCTTTATTACGCTACCAAGACTGTAAGCTGGAAAACTGAAATGGCTTGGCAGTATACTTAGTTCTGTCAACTGTAATAGGAAATGTGAGAAGTACTAAAAGAGGTGACTCAGAAATACATCCCAAACTTTGAAAGCGCTACAGGCTTTCATCTCTCAAATGCAGAACAGGAGCTCTTAAAAGGCAGAGAATAAATACAGCAGCTCAAATAATTTGTTGAGTAAAGCAAATATTTGATGAGGAAAGAAAAGGACTTGGCATACTGGAGAGGTGGCAGTCTGTGCCATCTGTGAAAATTCTGTGCTGCTTGAGCAGTGGCAATAAAAATGTGAATACTAATGCAGCTAAAATAGCATGTCTCCTCTCTCAGTTTTAGCAATTTTTCCCTAAACTGTTGTAAACATCTTACACCTTCATGATTTACCTTAAACTCTTGAAGACAAAATAGTGGAATTCTGCTATTTAATTTTTCTGACTTAGTTCCTAAGCTACATGTGGCTGGATGCTGGGGGAAGTATCACTGTGTGCTGCTCTTGTTCTTACATTCTTTCTACGCATTCACTACCAGCTACTACAAGGCACTGAGCAGTGGACTAGATGAACTCTTGGGCTAATCAATATAGCAGCTTTTATGCATGGCCAGACCATGGATGCTTGACCCAAGCAGATGTTTTAATAATTTGCTTTTCTGATTGTTTTTCCTGAGAGCTGTTTTCATGTTGACTGCAGTGACTTCCTAGAACTCCTCTGAAGAGTTAAATGCCAACAAACAATTGTTTCAAAACTTCTTTGTTTTCCATAGCTACAAATGGTCTGTCAAAGCGGATTCTGTATTTTTGGAATCTTCATGGTATTGGAAAAACATACTGTGATCATAAGGGAGAACCTGAGTACAGCACAGAGCCTGTGTCATGCCTGCATCAATGTGGTACTGCCTTTAGGCTAGTTAGGCTGCTGAGAGCATGACATTTGCTGACACAGCTACGGTTCTACTCAGTCCTGAACAAGTGCAGCTGTATTACAAATATATAGCATCTTCCTTAGAGACTGATTTGATTTCCTAGATTAGCTTTGTGGTAAGAAAATGTACACAGTTAGGGTTAACCATAACCTGCTGACACTATGTTAAATGAGTTGTGTATTATCTGTAGTCAGTG
Organism: Dromaius novaehollandiae; assembly: GCF_036370855.1. NCBI lineage: Eukaryota > Metazoa > Chordata > Aves > Casuariiformes > Dromaiidae > Dromaius > Dromaius novaehollandiae. Next base: position 126,437,155 of record NC_088098.1, on the reverse strand, counting down.
TTTAAGACATGCATCAGGGCAGAATAATTTTCCAGTTAAGTTTGCATAGCACCCACTGTCGTGGTTTACGCACTTAAATGATCCAAACCAGTAACATCAGTGTTACAACATCAGATAAATCAATAAATAGGAAGTTTTTCTTCTGTTTCATGGTTAATATTGTTTAATTTTTTAATAATGTTATTTTCTGTAAGCATGGCTGAAATTGCATGGGTTTTATGTGATGTGTTTGAGATGAGAATGGAAGAATATTTTACTTGTTAGATATCACTTGTAAGTACATAGAGTTTTCTCATGCTACAAATTTGTTAGACGCGCAACAAAACATATTTGGAAAAAGAAAATGGTCAGCCATCTAATGATATTCAAAGAAACAAATTAAAAGCATGTGCTTATTTGCATTATGCATTAAGTGGTGCTTTATGTGCTGTTTATCTTTGATAAATTTGCTTATCTTATGATACCATGGGCTTCTGAAAGAGTAAGAATTAGTTCCTTTCTTAATGTGTTGATGCACGAAATGTTCTATTTTTAATGTATTGTTTAGTAGTGCTGCCGCTGGTTGTTTAGGAGTTTCAGGTGCAAGACTCCATCTAGTTATTCAGAATGCTTCCAAACTTAAGCTATTTAGGCTAAAACTGCCTATGTTATTTTCTATTTCATGTTGAATATCTTTGGAATGCTGGTGCAGAACTGGTTAGGATATTTCCTAAAATGAACATAGGGAAAAATACATTATTTTCAACATAGTAAAAACAATTAAAACTCTTACGGCATTTTGTTTCAGAAATTCTAGCACCTTCATTCTCTAGGAAAAAAAAAAGGATTTGGCAAGGAGATCATCCTAATTTTAAAACCAAATCTTAGAATAGTTTTATGAAAACCCATCCAACAGGGCCAAATTATAAATCTCTGAAAAACATGTTTGCACATCCTTAGAGTGAGTTTGTTAGAAGTCACCATCATTATTTGATCAAAAATTCCATTTGCACCAGTCATGCTCTCTGCCTGCACTCCATCATTTAGCTACATGGACACAGCTGGGATTTCCATTCAGCTGCTACTTCCAAAAGCTGTTAGGACTACATCTGTTACAGGAATGCTTTCCACTTCTTAGATCTCAACCTGTAGCTGGGCAGCATTGTTCTTTCATCTCAGGAATAAGTGTCTTAAATAAGTGCCTTCTCTTTCCCCTGCTCACATCCCCTGCCTTCTGGCACCCTAGGCATACTACTCAGGCAAAACCGTAGCTTTCATAAAGGGAGCACCAGTCCACATAGTTGGTGGACCAGGGCTGCTGCATGTGCTGCAATACACCAGCAGGTACCTAGATGAATCTGTGGCACTTCGTACTAAAACAGAGCGCTTGGAGCTCTCATTTTCTCATGCACTCCTCAAAACTCTCATGTATTTAGGCAATCAGAGAACATACGGAGGAGGAGGGAGTAACCTCACTGGCTTAAAAAAAAAAAAGTCATCATCAGAGAACCAGAATGGAGGAATGGGGTTATGTTTGAACATGACATGGACAGGATAGGCTTGAGACAAGAGAAATAAGACCGGAAGAGACAACAGGAGCAAAGAGGAGGGAGCAGAAGCATGGTGGAGAGAGGACAAATGGTTGCCAGCCACTATGGAGCGCTTTGGAACATGAAGCGTGGCATACCTGAGTTTCAAAATGCCTCTGCTGGACAGCAGATACCTGTGAATCCCACTGGCAAAATGAAAGATACTCTAGCACAGAAAAAAGTCATACCCTTCTTGCAAATTTAGGATTGACTTTCCTATAAAGGCTTATTAACAAACTAATGCTGATGTCTTTCTGATCTGGAAAGTCAGGAGTACTATTCCTACACAACTTAACTGTTCAGACAGAACTACTGGGTTGGAAGGGGAACAAAACGCTTGCCTCCTTGACCTCTTAAACTTTGCAAATTATTCTATCACTCTTCTATCTATCACTAAGTTGAGAGAACTGTGTCCTGGTGCCCAGGCAACTAGAGAAACATATTTCACTTGGGATTACAGCTGGTCAACATTCTGAATTTCATGGGAAATGCTAACACTTCAGACCTTACAGTTGTGGCAGAATTTGAAAGTGAAATGTGATTCCTAGGAACTGGAATTCCTGCAACCTAGGTCACCTATTTCTTGTGGATTCTGTGACTGGACAGAAGACTCTATGAACTGACCAATCTGCACTGCTTCATTTCTACTGTCTGCAGGTCAAAGCTAAATACTGCACACACACATTTGATCTGGCAGCAAACTACTACCTAGAAACATATCCAGCAATAAAGAGGCAGAAAGTGTCTGATGAACATGGAATGAGGCACTAACAAAATGTAGAATGAGGTTGTTTGAAAAAATGAATGATGCTGTGGATGGGAGTAGTGCATCGGTGCAGTGAACTACCACAAGAGAAAGTGCTACCTGCCTTTAAAGATGCTTGCAGGATTTTCATGTATGTAAAACCTTCTCCCCTCTTCAAAACTAAAGCTAAGGAGAAAAAAATGGGGATAAACAAAAAGCAGCTCTTTATAATCTGGAACAAGGCTCTTTAATACTTTCCTTAGTATCAAATGTAAACAAGGTTTAGTTTTTAAATGTAAATGTTAGACTCAAAGGAAGAGATAAAGGGTTTTAGGTTTCCTGATGAAAGCAATAGACAGTCCCTGAGAACAGTTACCTCGCTGATGCTTTTAATAGGCAAAATCTGAAGTAGGGAAAAAACAACCTGTTCTCAGCCCAACAGAGGGCTCTGACTTGCCATTTTGTTTCCTACTATACTGGTATAGAGGTCCCAAAGAATGGCATGAATCTACAAAGAACTGAACACTGCAGTAAAGACTTGCTGTGTAAATTTGAAAGCAAAATGTTTCTCCAAACTGCTAGCTACATTCATTTAAGCATTGCAGAACTGTCAGCATGGCTTTATTCAGCAAAACCTAGCAAGTAGATACCCAAAAAAGGCAGAGGCATTGAAGGTTTTATTTGAAGGTCTTCAAATGTTGAGTTTGTTAAAGCATGAAAGGAAAATACATGCACTATTTATCATTTGTCCCACTCCAGTCTTTTTCTCATGATCTGATAAATACAAAACAGGAACAGCAAAAGAGCAGGAAGCTGAGGCAAAAAACTATCACAGATGATATGACGAGGCATGCACCATCCCATATATTTTTTAATTGTTCTTAAAGAGATGCCTTTGTTCCAATAAGATCATGAAATAAGAGTATGTCTAACTGGTCAAACATAATGGACACTATATTTAGGACATACTACTAGGTTTTTTTGTCTATTACAGAGCATTATTCTCTATTAACATCTTTTGGACAAATTATAGCTGTAACTCTGAATTTAGAAATTCAGTATATAATAGTGTGTTTGAATGGAAAAGACTTGATCTCCAAAGGAGATTAAATGAGCATTATGGATATTTTTACTTTTTCAAAAGTTTTAGCAAAACAATCAGCAATGCAGTTTAGTGAAAGTAACTAGTGATCAAAATTTAAAAATAAAAACCTTTAAGCAAATAAGTTGCATGAGTTTATCCTTTTTTATCTCTTTTGTATCAGAAATTGTCTGGTTTCAGTTTAGAGTGGTTCCAGATCTGTTTGTTCAAAATTTTTTGAATTACTTCCTCCTACAAATAAAAATTCATCACACATGGTTCATGAACAGTGTGTGATCCATTTACTGAAATTAAAAATTGCTGTTTGGCTTACTTAGGTAAACAGGTAAGCTTCTGAAAGTCAGAGAACCAGAGGAATGAGCAGACTTAGTGAGGCTATTCATACAAATATGAAAGCCCATAAATTTGAATGATTTTTAAGAAAACTTTTTTTTTTAATCAGGATTTCTGAATGTGCAAATGTGTGGTAAAGAAAGTGATCTTCAGTGCACTGATTATTATGTAAACATCTAAGACTACCAAGGCTGAGTGGTCACATGTTTCTAACTCTTCATTTAGCCCTGTTAAATCATATTAAATGATATTTCAAAATACATAGACTACTGCATTGTCTTTACTGTTACTCAAGCAATCATCATAGTGCTGCTGTAAGATTATAAATTATGAACGTTTGTGTCCAAAAACTCCTACACCATGCATGTTTGAAGACTAAAAGTTTTATGATGTGTAAACATTTAAATGAAAAAAGAACTGTTTTAAACAGTATTTGCTTAAAATCATCTACTGTATGAATTTTTTGTGTTCTATGCATAAAACCTCTTAAATCTAGCCTTTTATAATTAAAAAATGATGCCGTATCAGCTGCTAAAAGTAGGCACACTTCTATTCATAACTTGAACGCAAGACCTTAATTGCCTGAAAGTTAAATAAAGCATGTGGTTCTTTATCATGACCTGAGCACTTATTTTTTAGACATTTGTTTTAGTGGGGTGAAAATATCCATTAGAAGACTTGGCATCCCTGACCTCGTTCTTAATACAGCAGCCATAAAATACTGTTCCTGTAGACGACAAATGAAAAAACCTGGCAGGAACATTACATGGATGCGTTTACATTTTGGTGATATATTTTTTTCTTGTTGTTTGAAAAAAACCCACATTACTTTTAAGGTGGAACCAACACCACAAGACAGCTGAGCCGAGCTGAAGGCTCACTGCCAGCCTAAGTGTTGGTCCAGCTCCTCCCTCAATTTTCCTCCTTAGCAGCACAATCCTGCCTTCCCCTTGCAGAGGCTCTGGTGCTCCACTTGCTCCTCATCATGTGGATTTGGCTCACTAAACCAGCAGCACCAACTCAGTAACTTTGTGATGGTTTTCTGAACTGAATTGGCTCTCAAAGAGGTCAGGCAGCAAGGGAGAGGGCAAAATACCGCTCAGTAATAGGGGAGAGAGTAGTAAATAGTGGGCTTCACCTTTCAGTGGCAGCAAGTCACTAGACTAACATAGCCTTTTAATCAAACATGAGCTCATTTTCCTCATGTATCAAGAGAATTTTTTAAAACAATCTTTTAAAAAATCATTGTCTACCTATACCTGTGCTAGAAGTTACTGTTATGCAGCACAAAGTCTTAATGATTCTTGTCTGCTGCAGCCCTGGTTTAAGGCAATGAATGTTTATTCAGGCTAAAAGGAAAGAGACATTGAACATATGGTTTTGTCATCCTGGCTGAAACAATAAAAGCCATTGTCCAAAGTGCTGCCAAACATATCACAGCAAAGCATGGAAAGAAACTCAGGGTTTTGGACTAAAGGGCTTCCCTGAAGTGGAAATAAGGCGACTAGCAGTTGTCCTCGTGTGCTAAAGGAAGGAAAAGCCAGAAAGGGAAAGTAACTGTGTCCTAAGGACTGTAAAATGTGGAGCTTACTTTGGACAAAGTCCTTTCTGGGAAGAGAAAACTGGATCTCTGACTAGAAAAGTGCCTGTATGCTCTTTCCATAGTGTTCAAGGAAACACAGTTGGTCTGCATTTGTGAATCACTTAAACACTGTTGAAGAAACACCTCATTAAAGTTGCCAGCTTTTCTCTTATCAAAAATAACCTTGGAAGACTATAGCTGTGAACAAGCGCTTTGAGCAAAACATAATGCAGATGGAGGAAAGACAAATGAGTGACTTTGCCATGTCATCTGGTTTTCTGAAGGGTCAAGAATTCTTTTATAGAATAAATTAAGGTTTTTTTGCTGTGAAGATATATTTGCCTCCGTGGTTATTTTTCCAAACCTTGTTTCAAATGCAGAACGCAGCTTCTCACTTCCTAGGCAGTGTTTCTTGTCAAGGACAATTTAAACCAATACATCTGATCTAAAATATCCTTTCAGTTTCTGACTGGAATTGAAAGCATTGGCTTATAAAGCATGCTTTAAATGGCTTATGTTGGTGTTAACAAGTATCTTCACTTGTGGCAAAGTACTTTCATAGATGAAAGATAAATTTGAGGATCAGTTAGTTGGCATGCTTCACTTCATTCATTGCACAATCCCTGTAGTTTTATAGATCATTTTCTGCTTGGCATATATTGAAGTGGTTCAATGAGTCAAGATGATGCAAACGCATTGGTGAAACATATTGACCCTAGAATATTTGAATGAGAGCAGAGAGATCAGAGGAGAAGGAGTTTTGCCTGAAACCCTAGAAGTTTTTGCAAGCCATGTGTAATTGACTGGTTCTAAGAATCCAGTGTATGAATTTTCAGCCATAGCAAATATATTCCTCTTGCAGATGCAGAATTTTAAGGAATTTTGTTAGAAGAAATAGAATAACTCTTCACAGCTCCAGAGAGAATGTTGAGCTTATCTTCAATATGAGAAAAATTATTTAATGAACTAGAAGAGTGTTTCTGCTCATGACTCTGTGGAAGTTTTTTTTTTTGGGGGGGGGGGGTGTTTTTTTGCTTCTGCATCTTCTAAAAAGTCCTAAATCTTGTGCATTCACTATTAGTTAGGTTATCAAAAACATTTAGGTGACCTGAGTTACCTTCTTGATGAACTTACAAATTTTATATATAGGAAAATCAATAGTTTCAGAAAGCACTGAAATATTTCTGTATTTTATAAAAGCCATTAAAGTTCTTTGCAATAACACATGAAAAATTTAGATCATTTGCTGTTGGATTTGCTAATTGATAGAGCTGTAGCTAGCTATTTGAAGCTAAATTGTAAATAATTCCAAGAAAAATCTTGGTACATTTAGGATGAAATTAGATGTTATGCTACCAGTTTATGCTTCGCAGGTGGGTCATACTTTTTCAAATTCTTTTAACAGTTCCTTCACTGTTGCCTCAAGGAACACTTCTGAATATCTTACTGTGAAACATATGGTTCCTGCATATTAATTTAACATTTTATTATACAGGACTTCATTCTCCGGCTTTTACTCATTTATTTTGCATAGTTCTTGCTTGTGCAAAGAATGCCATAGCTGACACTAAAATATTTGTGTGAGTAAATAGAACACACAGTAATGGGGGCTGTAGGACCATTCCCTCAGCTTGCTGGAGTTCATTCTAGGCAGTAATTCAAATACTGGCTTAACATACTACAATGAGACACCAGTAATTGTATTCTCTTATTCTTTTTGTTTCAAATGTACTAAAGAAAAGCAGGAACAAGTAAACAGATTCCTAGTTTTATAATGTGAGAGAGAGAAGCACAAATGGGTTACTGGCATTTGTTGTATCTGTAAGTCTGCTTTTAGCTTTTCCTTTAAAAAGGACAGGGTATACTGTAACTACCCTGAAAAGCTTTTTCTGAATACCTCCTTTTCTCAGTCTTTTCACTGGCTGAAATAGAAATGGCCTTGTCACAGACACAGCTGATGACATCATTTCTCCCTTTTTAATTTCTAAGCCTGTGACATATAATTTTCCTGTTCATGTACTAAAAAAATTTTAAAAACCCTAAATAATTACCTTTTTCAAAATGTCATTCTCTTGCAGAATAGAAGGCTTCGTTCTTCTGGTATTACATTTTCTGCATGCCCATTCTGCTTTCAACATCATTTGTTCAATATGGAGAGAAAGAGTAGGCTAAGGAGCCAAGGAACAACCGGATTTAAGCTTAAAAAAATTACTTCATTTTTCTCTCTGAGGTAAGTTTCTTGGCTTCATAATAAGCAAACCTTTTCTTTCCATGTCACATTAAGTGAAAAAGGCAGGGTAAGTAAACTCTGGGACAAGAATCTCTGACCTGCAGCCCAATACTGTTGTTGCAAAACCAAAATCCCAGGCTTGGAAAAGCTGGTGGGTCGATATCGCATCGTTACATGGCAGCAGTGATCTCACTAACATTCACAATGTGCACTGAAGAAACCATATGTTAAGGGGTTTTGTAGAATTCCTTCCAACCTTGTACATTACACAATGACCAAACAAGAATTATGAAGTAATAGTCTCCCATGAATTTAAAAATATGTATCTTTTAATAAATTCATTGGATACTGCTTAATAACATTAACTGAATAAATCTCTCTTCTTTCAAGAAGGAATGCTGAACAAGCTGATGGATGGTTTAAGGAAACATAGTGACACTATTGCTTCTGCAGCAATTTCTGTATTTCTTCTTGAAATGTTATTTTACCCCATTTTTCATTAGTGTATTATTACAGGATTTTTTTTTCAAAAAATAAAATTGACTTTTCCCCCCACCTTTCGCTGGCAGTAGAGAGAAGCATGCAAGTGCCACAAACTGCAATAAAACTCAAGGAGGGACCCTTTTTCCAGAAATGCCCCAAAGCCCTCCAGTAAAAATGTAGAATGCATCTTGAACCATTGAAAAAACTAGGCAGAAATAGGATACTTCAAGAGAAGTAGCTTCCACAACTTTCCAACAGTGTGCAAGCATCATTGAAATGTCTGTTTTTTATGAAGACCTCCACCATGCAGTAGCTGAAAATCTTGAGCAATGAGGATCAGTAAAAAGCATAATCCTCTCTCCCCATTGTGGATGCAGTTGTACTTCTGGTAAACAGCCTGGGCAGTGCTCAACTGGATGCTGAGAACTTGCATATTTCAACTTTCTTGAGAAAGCTTTCCTTTAAGACAGGCTTCAAATTCTACCCCTAGCACTTGTGTTATTTAGGAGTCAAATGTGAATAGTTATCCCACAGTAGCTCTTGGTAACAACTGTGTGTATTTCTGAGAAAATCTCTATTTCATGCTGTGTGATTTCTTACTCAAAACCTTTTTATCTAGCAAATTGCTGCAATAGCCTAGTTTTCTGATATATTACTGACAGATTAGGCTTGAGGGAAGTACAGAGTGCTTCTAAAGCATTCTATAATACTAACTGGAAAGAAAGCAAAAACTAGCAGGTTTTGTTCATTAATGTTGTTGAACTGAACTCTGTAACTTGTGCCAAGTTCTTCTCTGAATTTGGAAGACATCGTGTCTGTGTGGACCAGAACATCAAGAAATATTGAACTCTATATTGGTTTCTGGTGTGTGGAGTTAGCAGTTGCTTTTCCAGAGAGAAAGATCTATTGGAAACCATTGTCCCGGAGGGCAAAAGTGTTGCCATAGCACTCTGGAAATGGGCCATGAATACTAGGAGTCATTCTTAATAAAGCTTTCTAGCTTGAAGAAGGCTGCAGCCAGGGACTGTAGTGTGGTAATTCTTTACAATGATACAAGTGTTAGCAACAGAGATCCAAGCCATCAATGAAATAATAGTGAGAATACTCCACCTTTCTTCTAAATAGGCCACAGAGTTCTGCAATCATTATTTATCCTGCTGTTGGTTCATATGATGTTATGGATCACAGAGGGCACTTAATAATAATTATACATTTGGATGGGGCAGTGCTACCAAAATAAAATGGTTCTCCAGCCTCTATGAGCAGCTGCTTTCTATACCAACAGAAACCCAAAAAGTTTGTGCCGTTTCTCAGAAATTCTTCTTTTATTTGGGTATTCTGGTTGGTAATGCTGTATCTGAGCTATCAGGCTGGTGTGCAAATGCTTAACAGCCCTTCTTTTCACTAACCCCTAACCAACATTGATGAAATGAAGCTATAAAAATCACATAACTCTGAACTTTGTGTTTTAATATTTCAAGTTAAATCATGCCATTACAGAATGTATTTAGTTTTAGTCTTTTTTAATAGCAATTCAAAGGTTACAGAGACCAGTGTTATATTCTGGTAATTACAGAATTTTATTTAGAGCAGACCCATCCAATAGTTTTTCATGAACAAGTGAAAGAATACTGTTCTGAGTGTAACATTCATCAAACTCAAATTAGTTTTCAAAGGAGTTTTATTGATATAGTAATCAAGTAAACATTGCATCTCTTAAGATTACACTTCCCAACATATGCATCATTGGGAATAACACAAGCACTATAGTTTCTTAAAAAATAAATGTAAGACTAGGAATGTGAAGACAACCTGAGTAACATTATATCTCTATGGTGTGTAAGATGCCATTTTTATGCTAAGATTTTTCATCTGAAAGCACAGCAGGAAGCTTTGGTTGCATCCATTAGAATTTTCTTAAAATCGACAACATTTTTTTAATCAGTTTTCAAGTCAGTTACAGCTGTGGAAAAGACCTGGTGTTAAGTACTTTCATGTGGCCTACCTCTGTCTACGGTACCAGTTTCAAAACCATACGTTAAAATGTTAGGCAATATATATTAAGTGCTAAATTAATTTTCTTATCTGTTTAGATGCTTGCTACATGAGCTCTTCAGGTGCCTGAGGATGCCTGGGAAGGCGGATGATGATTCATTTGATTCATTTAGGATGAATCAAGATGTTTTGCTCTGTTACTTTTGTTTTGAATTTTGTAATATTTTGTAACACTTGCGGCTGTTTTATAAATCCAACTCACCTGAACCGTTAAAAATGACAGACAAAACTTAAAACGCCCTTGTACCATCTGTGCTCCCTACAGCTGGATATGACAGTTTTTATTACATACCGCTCTACCTTTCGGACTCTTCCCTCATCCAGTGCATGCCACGGATGCAGCTACAGCTTCCCCCCAGCTGGAAAACGTTAAACACAAAGTGGTGAGTGGCCTGGTGGCCCCAGATGGCTCTTACCATACAGCGGGGCTGGAGCTGCCATTTCACGAGGAGCAGAAGGGCAGCCTCTATCCGCCGCTCGAGGGCGCAGCGGGAGCGGCCATTTCACAAGGGGCAGAAAGGCAGCCCCTGCCTGCCGCGCCAGCGTGCGGGGGAGCGGACCCCCGCGCGGGAGCGGCCATTTCGCGAGGGGTAGAGGGGCTTCCCCCGGCGGCTGGCGCCTGCTGCCCTCAGTGAGGGGATAGCCGCCGCGGGCATGGCGGGCCCGGCTCGTTCCTCCACGGCGTCCACAGCCCCTCGCCCGCTCCCCGCCACGGCGTTTCCCGCCGGCAAGGGGCGCTGCGGGGCGGCGGCTGCGGCGGAGCGGGCATCACGGCGGCGCCGGAGGGCGCCGCTCGGGAGCTGCGGCTGGGGCTGGCTCAGCAGCAGCCGGAGAGGTAAGGGGGGACCGGCCGTGGCGGCGAGGCTGGCTGCCCCCTGGAGCGGCGCGGCCAGCTCCAGCAGGGCAGACACAGCCCCCCTCCCGGGGTGCGGGTATGGCTTTGCCGTGAGCCCGGCTGCAGTGCAAGCACACTTCAGCCGGGGCTGCTTCCTCTGCGAGCACCCCCTCCGCGCTGCGGGAGGAGAGCGGTACAGCCTGGGGAGGCGGGCAGCAGGGATGGGGTGAGGTTGGCTGCTGCAAGCCTGCACCTACGGGCGTCCGTGCAGTCCGTGTGTGTGTTGTGTGTTGTGTGTTGTGTGTGTGTGTTGTGTGTGTGTGTGTGTGTGTGTGTGTGTGTTGTGTGTGCTCCCTACGTGAGCCAGGGTCTGATTCCCGAGAAGGCGGGAGTAGTACTTTGCCTCCCAGCTCCATTGAATTACAGAGTTGACATCAGCAGTCCTTAGCTGCCTCGGCAGCAGCAGGCATGCTGACTATATGTGTGTATATATATATATATACACGTGTATATATATATATATATAAAAAATATATGGATTTTTCGTTTTTCTTCTCCTCCTCCCGAGGTTCCTGGTAAGTCCCCTCTTTCTTAATAGCAAATGCAGCCGTTCTCTGTGAGTACAGAGGAAGACGGAGCCTGTGGCAATAGCCTCGGGCGGAGGGAGCCCTGGTGGGAAGAGCCCCCCAGGCCCCCTGTGCCAGGGCTGTCCAGGGGCACCTTCTGTGGGGAGGGGTGTGGGCTGCCTTCGCTTGGCTTCCCCCCACAAGAAAAGCAGGTACTTATGGCATTCGTAACCTGGCGGGAGGTGTTTGCATGATTTTTTTAAAAATGTTTTTTAGCCTACATTACTATGAAAATTGAAGGTGGTGGACCTTACTGTCAGTGAAGCTTTCTGCAGAGGGGGACAATAAGGAATGGGCAGTTTAATTGTCTTCTTTGATGCTGGGCAGGTGAGTGGTTCTGTGGCACTCAGGTGGAGATAGCTCTTAGTCTTGTGCTAATGTTTTCTTCCAGATTTTTGACTTAAAAAAATGTTGTTCATTATTATGCATAATAACATAAACATATAATCTAAATATTATGTAATTATATAAACAAGGAGGAGGAGTAAATAATAGAGAGGGAGAATCACTTACAAGTGATTATAGAGTAGTCTGGGTTACTTGGTAGTTACAGGGTGCAGCTAGCCATTATGCCTTTCAATATAACCAAGTGTGGATTCATTCCACTAGAAACAGTGAGTTAGAGGATTCTGTGCCGCAGGGTTGGTGATTTTGGAAAGACCTGGGGAATTTGATGGGCAGTCAGCCAGGGATGAGCCCCTTATGTGAAGCTGAGGAGATAGAGGAGCTGCAAGTGGGAGCAGGAAAATTAGCTGTGAGGTGTGCTAGTGTTACTGTTTTGCTGTACGCACTTCAGGCGAGAGGTTTTTGTTCTCACAGCCCACCCCATTAATTCAAAGGTTTAAAAGTGCCTTGCTGTATAGTCTCTCGGAGAATATGTTGTCTTGAGTAAATTCAAAAGAATTACAGTAGTGATTGGATCATTGTCTAGAAATGTCAAGATGGGAATAGTGGGCTCTTAATTTAAGCTAGAAAAGGTTTAACAAGATCCAGTGTGGAAATTTGAAGTTGGACATGCTGAGACTATAGGGAGTGCAGTTTTTTAACAATAAGAATACTTATTAGACTAATCCAACAATTTTTTTGATTTTTTTATCAACATTATGAAACTTTAAACTGAGAATATTTTTCTAAAACAAGGTCTCTATTTTTAACAAGACTTAGTATGGGGAAGTCTTGAGAGCTACATGTAGAGGACGGAACAGGTGAACACAATGCACCTTTATTGTCTCTTTTAGGCATATAGTCAGGAAAGCTGTGTCATCTCAGAAGGCACACGCTCCATATACTCTCCTTCCTTCCCTTCGCTCCCCAACTTTCTTGACCTAAAAAGACTTGATAATATTGCTGATTAGCCTTTGGCCGTATGTTTTTCTGTGTATCTCTATTATAAATTATCCCCCAAATGCAATTAGATCCAGGGGCTCCATGCTTCCGTTTTGCATCCGAGAGATTGTAATGGAGTTTTGGAAGGTGACAGTTGCAGTGAGAATGGCTGTTCATACCTCAAACCTGTACTGAGATGTATGTGGTAGGTATGGTTAGAGATAGGGGTGTAGGATATCCGCACTATATTAGTGTATTTAAGCACACTTTAAATAATTTAATACATTAACATTTCTAAGCTGTCTTCTACACTACATGTGATCAGCAAATCATAGTCATCTACAGGTTTGCATATCTACAGGACATGTTATTACGTAATGTGCTCTCTCTTTCAAATCTCCTTATCAAGACAGAGGTGAATTGCCTATCTGATGATTAACCGCTGTCTATTAGTGAGGCATTCTGCTTTGGAGAAGGAGGGAAGGGAATCTGCTGATGGAGTGAAGGGCTCAAGAGGGCTGCAGTGCAGGTTTGCTGAGTGACTGAGCACTTTGTTTCCCAGTTCTTTATTGCTATTGCTTTGCCTTCATACGAAGGATGAAGAAACTGATGTATTCTACCAGCGCTTGGAAACATAAGGAAGTGGAGTAGAAGAGAATGGCAGGAAGAGTAAGCTTGAAAAACTGCTTGCTTTGGAGTCCAAGAGTGGTAGTAGGACAGTATTTTTGGGGTAGGCATAGGAAGCTGATAATGCATACTTCTTTTGGATCTTTAGAGTAGTTTTTTTCCATCTTTCTATACAGAAGAACCGTATAAGTATATACATAAAATGTATAAATATGGCAGAGTCCATTATTTGGAAAATAATTGCATAATATACTTCAAAAATACGTGTAAGCAGAAACCAATCTTATGATTGACATGTACATCCAGAAAATGGTCATAAGGGTCTTCATTAGAGAAGCAAAATGTAAGTTATACATTGATCTCTTCTATAAGCAAAAAGGAAAAAAAGCTTTCTGTCTTCTTCCTGTTCATAACAGCCATTTAAGCTTGTATCTTGGACTGCCGTGGGTATGATGGAGTGGCCCAATTCTGTGTGCTTTTCCATATGGTAAGGCAAAGCTTCAAGAGCACAGTCAATTGCTCACAAGCTGAATTCATGTTCAGATGTTTACATCAGCCTGCACTGGAATTTCTTTATAATTAAATTCAATTATTCTAATCTGCACCTTTTTACTTTTGCTTCAACATTTCCCATGGTATGCTTTTGAATTGCTTAGAAACGTTAATGGATTTCAATGGTGAAACAAAATTCCATTGTGGTTTGTACTGTATTCCGTAAATGAGTCTTAACAGGAATCTCCTTAAATGAGCTTCCTCTGCCCCTTCCCCTGCCCCTGCCCCCTGCATCTTCGCTTAAATGTGCTTCTGGAATATTTAAATTCTGTGGGGTAGCCCTCACTGTTGATTTGTCACTTCACTTTTCAGTTGCTGTATATCTTCTTTCCAGATGAACTTGTCATAGCTTTTTTGTGAGAAATTGCATTTCATCATAGCCTTTTAGTGTGAGGGAAACTGCTTTTAGGAGTAAACATATTATGCATTGGGGTAACTTGTGATCTGAACGCAACTGAAGTTTTCAGTGTCTCTCCGCTGGGACTTTGGTAAGTTTTGGATTAGACTGATAACCTTACACCTCACAACCTAGAAAATTGTGGAGGTGGCAGTGTATCAGTAAATGAGAGGAAAACACCTTTACAATAGGGATATCTTGAATTTATGTTATGTACTATATTATAGGGATGGAGCCAGTGCAGGAATTTTATGTAGCACCAATGTGTGCCTAGGGGGTGAACAGAAGAGTACAGCAGCGGAGCTTGAAAGAATTGCTTTTTGTATGTATGGTACTGAGCTTTCAGAGTGTTATCTGAATACCATAGAAGCAAATGTCCATGACCACGGGAATGTTGTTTCCACGGATTCTGTTATTAGACAGATTTCTGGGAGAAAGCACTGTTTGAAAGCAAGGCGTTTGTCATTTGGAGATGGTATTTCTCATTTGCGGTTACTGCATGACAGGGCTGATAGCTCTTTGAGCAGTTGTATATGAAGTGGAATCTGAGCTTGTTTCCTGATTTTTTGGGGGCATTGCAGAACTGTGGAAGAGGTGCGTAAGATCTAGGAAAGGAAGTACTTTACATCACTTCTAAAACCTCTTTCTGTCTCCTGAATCTCTGTACAAAATCCCTAGTGTCTGATGGGTTGTGGAGAGAAAAATGGAGGAAATACAGAAGTGAGTACCCATTCTCACAATATTAAGTCTGCTGAAGATAATAAGTAGGGCAATGATGAGAAGTGCTTCCAGCACACATTTGTAATTTCAGAAGGCTAAGAGAAGCATAGATCATACATACTTTCAATTATATAAAGATCTGATATGTAAGAATTGCCTTCTATTCAGCTTCTCTAATTATTAAATGAAGGATATTGCTAAGGAGCATTAATATTTTGTCTTTTCATTGTCTACGCTTGCAAGTTGATTCAGTTCAGTTATTAATATTTTTCATGTGGACTTAATATGAACTGTTCTGTATGATGTACAATAAGCTGTGAAGAAGCAATCAATACATACCTAAAGAAGAAGATAGATTTCTTGATTCCTGAAGTTCATATTTAAAATGTGTAATTTTGAGAGGAGATGCTTGTGCACAATTCCTAACTAGAACAATGGAAGAGTCTCATCATCCACTCATCAACCCTTCTAAGAGCTGCACTGCTGCTGTTTAGGAAATGTGCTACAGATGTAGAAGCCTAATTTTAGGCATCCAATTTATTGAAGAGTTTTGATTTCAGTATCCCCACTGATGGACTTCAAAGGGGAATATGTTATCAACCTTTGCAGATATGAAATAAGATAACATTGTAGACCTTAGCACAGAAATAATATTAACTGAATTATAGATGCTGTTAACATAGAGGAGTACATGAAATTCATGTGGGGGGTTGGGGGAGGGAAATCTTTGTTTTGCGTAAAGTAATCCAGAAGACATGAATACAATGAAATCGAGTGTTCTTGAAACAAGTAGGTTGAAAACATACTTGGGTTTTACATTGGATATGAATAGTAAGAAATTACAATATGAGTGCCTTCAGTGATACGTTGCATTGCAGAACACACATTCTCTAACAACTTTTTCTATGGTAGCTGTTGTTTCTGTAACATTTTTCACAGTTACTAACTGTAGTATAACTTCCTTGACCTTTGTAATACTGTGGAATTAAATACAGGTATATATTTACCTCCAGGAGTATTTCTATCCCTCTGCTTTATATATATATACTTTATGAAGAGTTAGATGATACAATAGTGAAAATGTCTATTAGTTGTTGGCATCTTTATCTAGATTAGAGCCCTCTCCATTGTTATTACCATTGTTAAATTTTAGAGGAAGAAAAAATAATGTGGCCATAACTAAATATTTAATGGGACTATTGTTTAGAATACTGTCTAGTTTTGAAACCTTCATTGTCAGAATGATATGGACAAGTAGGATGCGGTTAGAGGAAAGAATGATAGAGGTGTTGGAGAATAATGATTTATTAGGTAAGAATAAGAACTAACAAAGTGAGAAGAATATACTTTCTCATTATTTTCTGTTTCTGCTTAAAGGTAGTAATGTACATCCTTCAGTGAAATGGGTATGGCAGCAAAGAGAGGTGGAGAACTATGAGTAATCTGTGCAAACAAAAGTGTCATCTGGCTGGTGCTGCAGTGGGTAAGGAGTGCACTGAAAGGCTAGGGTGTGAGGAATTCTACGGGCCATGGTGTTTCTGGTATATTCATAATTCCTGTGCTTTCGTTAGTAAAAGTTATTCTGGCTTTTCTAGGTGACAGTGAAGAACCTGAATGGAAGCCATTTAGGTTAATTTAATGGCATATTCTATTAATACTTAGGATATCAACATTATACACTGGAAATAATCTTTCTTGGATTTCCTGTTTTTCTGAATGTTTTCAGGCAGGGCTTTGTTTTGGTTATGATTGCGATAATCTTTTAAGGCATTATTCAAACAGTATCATCCATGATAGGGTATAAGTCCTCCCTGATTAAAGCTTTTCTTAAGGATTTCTTATGAAATGCTGTCTGATTTGCCAGGAATTCTCGGTTTGTCATGAAATCATTTTGAACCATGACCTCAAAGATGATGTTCCATATCTGTTGTGGAAGAGAGCAGAAACATGTCAAAATGATCTGTGGGAAATGTGTTTTGTAAATGTACATTCTCAATTAAGTGTTTAAATATTTAAGGTGATATTGCTTATATCAAAGGTATTCTGAATTAAAATTATGAGTTTGTTTCTGATTAATTTTGTGCAAATGTTTTTTAATGTTAGTTTGCCACACTGTGTTTCCAACTATAAAAAAACCCATTTGGAAGTAAAAGCAGTTAAGCATGCAACTTAGGCTTGGTGGAATGCATTATCCATTGGTACCTGCAAAAGCCTTCTCACTGACTTCATCGTTAAATGAAGATAATACTGATGATTGCTGCTGATGTTTTTAATATTGTCATTTTTCAGAGTAAAGCTGGGTTTTGAGAAAACAAGGAGAAAGAAACAGTGTAAAGGATTTGTATTCATCATTGATATCGTTCAGGTTCCAGTGAGATTGTATAGATATAATAGAGGCATAAGCCTGGACAGAATCTTGCTTTTGCTTTGAAAGTTGTTTGCATAAAAGTTTATGTCTTGTCTGAGAAAAGGAACCTCAGATATGATCTACCTCCATATATTAATACTAACAAAACATGCCAGTAGTAAAACTTGTCACAAAGAACTGTTTTTAAGGTCATCACTTTTCAGAACAGAGTTACTCCCAGGGGTCATTTAGAAGTATCCTGTGTTTTTGATGTTTTACACATAAGATTAAGAATTCTGGTTCAAAGATAGTAGTGTAGAACTGTTTTTCCAAACAGTCTGCTGCTTTCCCAAGATTACTGTTCCTCTCCCCAAATTCAAGATTGAAGGATTTGTTCTGTGGGTAAAAACAAAAGAAAAGTGCAGTGGGGTTTCTTTTGTCTTGGTTTAAGAGTCTTGGCCTTCTACTACTTTACTGGAATTACCTAGCAGAAAGTCCTCTTACTGGAAAAAAATGTGGAATCTTCCTACTGGCCCATTTCTGCTTCTGTTATCAATTTGTAGGTTCTAGCTTCCTTTCACTGAACCTCTGCATTCATTCACATGTTAACTTCTGATGAGGTTGATAATCTGAGTGGGTGCTTTTACCATAGATGGATTCATTTCATTATTACCTTCATTTCAAACATTCTCTACATGTCTGTAGCTTATCACCTTAAAATGAATAGCAGTATTACAAACAGCATGTTCCCTTAGCCTGACCTTTCTTCCTATGCTCTAATTGAAAAAATGTTAGAAAAGCAGTAACTGTTTCTTAACTGAAAATCTGTGCACCATCCTATTTCAGTTGATACCAGAAAGATAACCATCAGACAATATAGTCTCTATTGCAAGTTTATTTGGGTTTGTTTATTTGTATGGCTAATACACAAACAGCTGATCTCAAATTTAAAAACTCCATGAAGAGATTAAAAAAAAAAAAGAGAACTCTAATTGAACAAGGTGGAATAATTTATGGAAGTACTGTGTGTGGTACACAGCTCTTTATTCTTCTGTACTCAAAAGCTACAGTTCAAGCTGAGTTTGATTTTCTTATCTTTTGACTTGATACTGTTCTTCTGATTCCTGCTTGTAAGTAGACTTTAAAGTAGACTTTACCTCATGTATCAACCTGTACTTATTTAAAACTGCTTTTATTTTTGACATTCTCAAAAATACCTCTTTTTAACTCTTTTTTTCTAGGTAATGGTGAGGAAATGAGAGCAGTTTTCCACTGTAACATTTGAGGAACAGAGGAATAGTAAGAGGAGCAGAATAACATGTCACTGTATGGCAGTCTCAAATAGCTGTGATGTGACTTTTCTTTTTTTCTTTCTCTCTCTCTCTCTCTCTCTCTCTCTCTCTCTCTCTCTCTCTCTCTCTCCTTTATTTTTTTTATTTTTATTTTTTTTAGTAGTAGGGAATTCAGATGATGAAATCCCCAGTAACAAGACAGGGAAGGGAACTGCTTCTCTTGTCATAGTTACTGGTTTTACAGTGGAGCTGCATTTCATTTACATATGTGCCAGCTGAAGCTGAAGTAAGAGGAAAGATGGCAAAGCTGTTCTCCCCTCTTGGCTTTAGAGTGCTTATATACCCTCCTGTCTTCTCATCACATTGGGTGAAAATGCTGATGCTCCCTGACAGTGAGTAGAGAATATGCTTGGGGTCTATTGTGTGCTCCCAGGTGGCTGATACATATTACTTTGACCTGGTAGAGAGCAGAGCCCAAACATCAAATGGGTCAAGAGAATGAAAGACCCCCAGAGATTCAACGTTAGGGTTTTAACTCCAGCTTTGATAGATTACAGTTGCATACAAGGAGAATGAATATGTATGTATTCATATACATAGCAAACTCTCTAGTTAATTCACCCACAATTTTTTTTGTTAGATAACTATGCAAATATGTCTGCAGACAGTTTATGCCTGAGGACAGCAATGAAGTCACATTAAATTATTAGTGTATAAATTATGCGAGAGAAGGCTAAAAGTTTTCTTTTCATTACTGCAAATATTCTTGAGCTTGCTGTGCATGTAAGACCTCCCGTTGTTATCTTCCCACTTGTTTTTTTTGTTTTGTTTGCTTTGGGGAGAAAAATCAAAAGACCTGTAAATCATGAAGTGTAAAGTATGTAGCAAGCCATTCTTCTCCCATTAATGTAAGTGGATATTTGAATAGTATATTTGGGAGGAAAGTAGCAAAAATATAAGGTCTTAAAGATGTAATATATGTGGGTTCCTGGGAATGAATAGTTCTGTCATCCTGTAATGGGAATGTGAGGGCAGAGACACATTTTCCGTTAGTGCTATGCTAATACCAAAATAGCAGTTTTTAGACAAAAAAGTAGTAGCAGAAGGATTATGCAATCTCATGTCTCAAGGGGCAGAAATAAGCAGAAGGCCAGTGACAACTCAGTCTGTTGTGTTTTGTGGTTTAGAAGGTGTTTCTTTTTGCCTCACAGTGGATTTCTCTGTTCAGTTTTGAACACCTAAGTGTATACACCTAAGTACCAACCTAAGTTTGTACATGTAAGTGGCTTGTGGTTTGTTTTAAAAGCCAGGCAGCATAAAGACAAAACCTTGCTGTGTTGAAAGACCATCTTAAAATAGCAGTGGAATATATTGCTAATATTAAAATGTACTTACCGTTGTATAATATTCCTATTCTTTTTGTTTACCAGTAACTATGGATAGTATAGAGAAAAAATGGGTGTGACTCCCTAGAAGTCTCCCTAAAAGAGGAAGATTTAATTTAACATGCGTTTGGTAAGAGCTGGCATCCAAGCAAATGTTTCTGAACTAGCCAGCTACCAGTAATTTTTGTACTACAGAAACTTCTATATTGTTAAGGGAATGTGACTGACTGTTAGTAAATATCAAAAATATTGATTGACTATTAGTAAATTCAACTTTTCTGTTACTAGTTAAGGAATCCCACTGTGTTGCTCCATCTGATATATTACTGCTTCATCTCCTGTTTGTACCTTCTCAAGTTCGAGGATGTTGGTTCATAAAGAAACAGCATAGTTTTGGCTTCCTGCTGCTGGGTTTTGTTGTGCTGCTGTAGTATGATCTTCAGTAGTAGAGGCTGACTTTTCCAACAGATACTGTTTTCAAACCCTATCATATGAAGAAATGTAAATAAAAGGTCAGCATGAGACAATGTATAGAAATGTATCTGAGCAGTAATGATCAGTGACAATGTTGTAATGAAGTGCTGTGCATCACACAGAATTTTTTAGAAATAAAATGAAGTTTTACCAATTGTACTTTTTGGTGGATTTTGACTGGAAAGGTCTCCAGTGATTTTGGCAGAGGAAGAGTATGCGTTAAGGTGCTTAGGGAACATGATGATTTATTGCAACTCTGTTGCTACCTGGGGCATTTTCTTTCTCTAAACACTGTAACAAAACATTGTATTAAAGTGTTGGATTTTACAGAAACCAAGAACAGAGTTGAATGGTACCACCTGTTGTTACTGAATAGTATAATGGTATTTCTCTCTTTGCTTCAACAGAGCCTTATTAGTTTATAGTACTTGAGGGCCTGGATGCTCTGTATTTAAAGCAGTTTAAACTGGGTTCTCCATTCTCATGAAGAATTCTGTCTGGCACAGGGCTTGAAAGACCATGGATATTGGGAGTCTTTAAATTCACATGCACGTGCGCACACACACAAACACATGTGCATGCATGCGCCTGTACATCTAGAACACTGCTGGAGGTTAATGGCAGAACTCTCATGTCTCAAATGCTTCTATCAAAACTGAAATCATGTGAAAATGGGGGGGGGGAGGGGAGGATTTGAGAAGGCATCAGTGACGAGCTTCAAAATCAAAGTTGGCTTTCCAAGGTTTGTGAAATTTCTGGATTGGAACAAAATCCATACTGAAACCCATAAAAATTATTTGGGGTAGGTTTTATTTTGGGGGTAGTTTGCATGGAATGATTCTTGCGATGATTGAAACCTGACGAAAACATTCACCTCAAGCTCTAGCAAAACCAGAGAATTTTTTCTAGCTCTAATTATTTCACCCTTAGAGTCCCTTTCTCAACCCACAGTGCACTAGTTTTTCATGATTCTTTTCTATTCCACTTACATACGTTATTTATATGCCTATTTAGGCGTGGATACAAAGGACAATGGGACTGCTGTGCTGAAATACTGTTACACGTTCTGTGCTCTAAAAGACTGCAAGTATATGAATGTCTAGAGACATCACAGAAAAAAGCTGTGACAAAAAACAAAGGCAACGAGTTAACCACTCACTGAAGGAAAGTGGTCAAACAAGCTGAAAATAGTTGAATAGCATTTAAGGCTTACAGCTGTTGACCATCTTTTTCAGTGAGGTTTCATGACCAACACTAGTGCAGATTTTCATGTTCTCTGAGAGCAAAGCAGACAAATGATTGTATGAAGTCAAAAAAAAGATCCAGCCAGGCCAGCATTTTTGTCTCTGATTATGAAAAAACATAAGAAATGGGGGAAGTGTGGGCCCCCACCCCAAATCCTCCAAAGCTCCCTAGCTGCTGCGAGCTAGTGCCCCTGTTCTTCCTCAGTTAAGTTTGCACCTGGACCATTGCATTTAATAGACCCAATAGGAGAAGTCTGAAAAACAAAGCAGGCTCTCTAAGCTTTGTGAAACTTCCTGAATGGAGTTGTTTCTAAGTTGATACTCCAGGGTAGATGGCAGTCTTAGGTTTCAGTGCCTCTCTCTGACTCTACCCATCTAATCCCTTTTAAAACATATTTACAATTTTTACTTGGACAAGAATGTTATTTAATGAGTTATTTGTTTTGGTGTGTAGGGCTCCTTCTTTTCCCTAAGAAAATAGAATTTCAGCTGTTTCACAAACTTGACTTTGCCTAAGTGATTGCCTAACCATGTTTATGGATAGTTCTTGAAAAAATCCTTTCTTCTGGTAAGGGTGAGAACAGATGGATTTAATTGATTTGTATGCTAAGTGGTATAAAGAGCAATGCTTATGGATCAGGTTGCCCAGAATGTCTCATAGACAG
Source organism: Dromaius novaehollandiae (assembly GCF_036370855.1). Taxonomy (NCBI): domain Eukaryota; kingdom Metazoa; phylum Chordata; class Aves; order Casuariiformes; family Dromaiidae; genus Dromaius; species Dromaius novaehollandiae. The sequence goes on along the minus strand of NC_088098.1, from coordinate 126,414,567 downwards.
GATGTTTTTTCATTTGATATTTATTTTATTTTGATTTTTTTCATCCCCCCCCCCCCCCCAAATCAGTCCCAATTTGATACGTGGAAAATTTCTGTCTTCATGTACTTGGTAGCTCTAGCAAGTCTTTATCAAATTTGTATAAGCTGTTATGTGTTCCCCTGCAAGCTTAAAATCTGGTTTTAACTGTATTAATTTTAACAGGGTCAGCAAAAAGATTCCCTGACAAAAAAACTCATCCTGCTTGTTAAGTTTGAAGTCCCTGTCCTGCGACATGTATATGAACTTCTCAAAATAGAAATTTACACCTGTGACAAAATAGGAACAACATATTATTCCTTGCTCCTTATTGTTCCTACTCAGAAACTTTAGCTATAGTATTTTCCAAAAACTCAGCGTGAGAAACATGGCAAACTTCATTTCTGGTAGGTAGCTTGGCAAAGTAGTTAGAAAAATGATCTTTTATAATCAAATAATAGATGAGTCTTTAATGGGGAGGCTTCCTAGCCCACCCAGGGTTGTATGCAAAACACGAAATATGACTTTGAATGCCACATAAGTGGGGAGGGGACTTAAACAATTTGAAATAATGTGTACGTTTTAGTGAAATGTCTGTTATACCCGTAATGTGAGGGATCCTCGCAATCCTTGGTGTATTTTTTCCTTGAAATAGCCTCTTCAAGTAGGACAAGGGGTCCTTACTATATAGGTGGGAACTGAAGTATAGAGAATCTAAGAGACTAGATGTGGTTTTCACGTGGTGAAAACAGTTTCTTCTTAGTAACAGGCTACGGTTCTAGTCAGAGGATTACTGCTTTTCATATTTTTACATGGTGATGGAGATTCTCACAAGCAGTGGTGAACTAATCATTTGCATGGCAATGTATAATAGAATAAAGGGGTTTAAGAAACATCCCAAGAATTATGGGATTTTAGGATAATTTGCATGGAAATTACTGGTATAGATAGAAATTTTATTTTAGAAGTTTGTATAATAAATTACTGAGCAGGCACAATTTGACTGAAGTGTTACAGAGAGGCATGTAATATTGAACCTGTCTTATCCTTAAATACCTTTAAGTGACACTAATATGTCTGATACTACAGGAAAAGAGAATATTTGAAAAGCTGATAAAAATTGTAGTGAGCTCTATATAAGCAAGATGTCAGCTTTCAGAGGGGGTGACTTCATGGATGAATTTGGAGAATAGTTTGTTGTTTTTCTTGTATTACTTAAATGAGTAATTGCGTAGAAGATTAATAATAATCTGTTCCCCAGTGTTCTGCTGAACTTGACAGTCTGAGTCCTATTTACCAATTCCACAGCAGAATGGAAAGTGAATAATGCTGAGTAATCTCTGTCTAGCAATTACTTGGTCACTTAAGCCTGATTTCTTATCTACTTTTCCATGTTGAAGGGTATTTTCCAGTGTCTTGAAGCATTCAGATGCTTCTATTCTATTTGTCTCCACAATAAGTCATGAATAATCCTCTTGTCAGGTGGTTCATAACAGCAGTAAGTCCTGGACTCAATATATCTAGGGTGAATATATTCATTATTAAATCAGTTTGAGTCCACACCTAGAAACCTGGAAATCTAACTGTGCCTCTCCCAGTTGGCCTTTATGAACTTCCCTGTTTGCAAACACTTGGACTGTGCATAAACAATTATGCTTTTTTGTATTTAAACACAATATTTTTTGGTAGCCTGGCTTACTCCCTTCACAAACAGTGATGTGAATATCCCATGGGTGAGATCATCTCTCATTCAGCTCCTTAGTGATTACCCAGAAACAACCTCTCCTTGGTCAGTCTGCTGTCCTTAAGGAGATGTTTATCTTGCAGTCTGGCTCAGTGAAACAAATCAAGTTTTGCTCACATGAGGGCAACGTGTCCTTGGCCCAGGCCATCACCAGACCTCTGCATTCTCTTCCCTGTACAGGCTTCATCTGTTGAGTCATATCACGGGAATGCACTTCTCTGCACTGAGCCATATGATGGACGCTTCGTGTGTGTGTCAGGTCTTTTGAAAGGATTGAATCTGCACCACGAAATTACAATTGAGGATTGTGCTTCCTAGCAGATTACGGTCAGGAGGTATGCCAAATTGCAATGCATGACAGTGGATTTCATGTTGCCCTATCACCTCATCTGCCAAGGCATGTGATAAGCTGATCAGCCATATCTTTCATGTGATTCCAGAAATTGGGGGAAAGCACTTGCCATGCTGCAAAGGAGACGTAACTATAAGGGAGCGTAAGATGGGAATTGAATGAATCTTAGGGATGAGATTTGACAGGTCTGCATCTCTGATAGTAAAATTCCCATCAAAGTTGTTGCCGTTGGGAAATGAGGTCATTGCTATAAGGAAGAAGCTTAATTCCTTTCTCTGGCTGTTCATGTCACATCTGCATTCAAGCCATATGTAGAAAATGTGATTTTTTCAGATGACACTGGAGGAATTGTGAGCAAGTAAGCTGTGCATAGGAGGCTGTTTAACAGTGTTTTGGGTTCCTTGGGGTGACTTTTTGTATTGACGCATATAAAAATAAAGAAGTTTATTCCCTATTGTAGCAAGAAAAAAGTAAAAATACATCACCACCACACCATGTACACACCAGTCCTGCTAGGTTTTTTTGTTTTTTGTTTGTTTTTGTTTATTTTGAATGGTTTGGCAAGCTAGAAGGTGGTTCTTTTTGAGCTTCAGTATCTTTGTGCACTCAGTCTTTTAGTGTGTGGCTAACAAAGTTCAATGACTTAGGGAGAAACCATTCAGTTATTTTCCATGAATTAGTCTTCATTACTGTAGTATAATTAAACTTTAAATATATCTATTAGTTTACCAAATTTACTGGATAATGTAGACAAAATATATTAAAGTCAGTTTATCATTTCTTGGTCATAGAATTCAAAAATGTAAAGATGATATTTGTTCTTTTCCAAGGAAGGTGCATTTCAACCTGCCCCCTTTTCTCTTCCATCTTGCCCCTGCCATACTCCACGGAAGGTGTCTAAGCTCTAATTTAATTCAAGGAAAGCCAAACTTTTTTTTTTATTTAATGGAATGGTATTCCCTGCTTGAACACCACATATTTCCTTATGGCAGGAAAGCTTACTGAGGATGTTATGTGCAAACATCTCTGCATCCTGTGGTCTCTCTGCAAATGTTTGAACTCATACTGTGTTTGACCTATGGAATGGCATAGCTGCACTGCAGAATTGCATGATCAAACAGGCTGCTAAACAATACTAAATTCAATTAGAAAGTTCTTCCATCTGCCATTCTGTATTATTTTGAAATGCAAAGTACTTGTATTTTTAGGAGAATATTCAGTGTTGTTATAGGTAATTTATCCATAAATTTGAGATGTGAAGGAGTGGAGGGAGGAGGGTCTTAAATATGAATATATTTGCTAAAAAGTAACTTAGAATTTCTTGAACTCAATATTTAGGAGGGGAGGAATTGGCCTTCCTAGTGGTGATCTGAACTACTACAGGAAAATTTTGCAGCTTTCTTGGTAACAGATGAAAGTACTAAAGATAATGTCATTTTCAGATAACACTTTAAAGAAATATTTAACCCTGAATTACCACTACAGAAAGAGTGAAGGCTGATAAAGGGAAGCAAGCAAGCTTCTGCTGTTGCTGGTTTTGGTCTGTTTTTTGGGTTGCATTTGAAGCTGTTAGGAGGTAAAAGGTTCAATAATTTTTTTACTAAGTATAGTCCCCTCAAAAATTGATTAATTGAAGGAGTTTTATCTTTTTGGTATGCTTTTAATAGTCTGAGGTCTGTTCTTTACCAGGCTGTGTTTTTCATTCAGTAGGTGATGTGTGGCAAACACAAAACTATATTATATATTTATGTTAGTTTCTGGTATATTTTTTGCTTTCAAACAGCAATTTGAAACTGCAGGGTATGTTGTTAGCTGGATTTTACTACTCTATCATGTACATTGTACAGCCCTATTAAATATTTAGCTCTAACTTTATTTTGATTCTTGTTTTTGCATCTTTTTTTGAAAAGCTTATGGAAAAAAGCTTGTAGAAATATGTGTCCCTTAATGTCTTCCAAGAAGATGTCATGTAACAGCTGGAAAACCCCTTAATTTTTGGGACTGGCTTTCTTAGTGTCTCTTGCTGTTCTGTTTTTGGAAGTAGTTAGTTTTACATTAGCGCTGCTGCTTTTAAACAAGTGCTTCAGAGAACAGTTTCAGATTTCCAATTGATCTTAGGTGCTCTGTTGAATATGAATATAAAAACATAATCGTGTTGCTTATAACTGTTTTTCCAGTTTACCTGCATCACTATCACTTTATTTCAAAAAGAATCATTGCTGTTTAGTTCTACTGTGGTGTTTGTATATATAAATGTGTAATGGAAAAATATGCTTCTTTTTCCACCACAAGGTATTTGGGGCTTTTTGGAGAGCATGGGGAAGTCTTTGCAAGGAAAAGGGGAGGATGACTGAAGGATTCATGTTTTCTATAACAAGACTAAGTTCAAAAGAATGTTATTCTTCAGGACCTGGCATTCAAAGGTGCTGAGAATCCGTAATTCTCTTTAAAATCATATGGGACTGTCGATGCTCATCATATTTGAAGAGTCAGGTGTATCTGTAACATGATTGTCCAGTCACTGAGATACATTAAGTTATTGAAGTGTTTCTCTACCATCCCTGCCTTTTTCTTCACTTTCCTTCCCCCATTGTGCAATTGTTGTCATTAGGTTAAAGGATTTCACTTTTCTATCTGAAAATTAAGATTAATACCTCAGGAATACTATGTAGATCAATGTTTGTAAGGTACTCCAATGCATGTGTAAAAGCGTGGTAGAAAAACTTGACCTCTATTAATTCTGTATTCAGGAATTAGAGTATGTACCATAAATAAGGCATGGGCAATATGCTGAACGATGAAACTAGAAAGAAATTTTGAGCAGCTGCCATGCCATTGTCTGTTGTGTAGTGAACAGGGCAGGAATTCTATGACAGACACACAGACACACCCACACTTACTTGCTTAGGATTGGAATAGTAGTGACACTCACAAGTGGTAAAGCCAGAGATGAGCTGTTATAAAATATTAATTTGGGATATCAGAAAGTGTGAATATCGAGACATCTTTTTTGTTTGTTTTTATTTATTCTGTTTTCTGCAAACATTACTTTAGGAGCTTTGTTTAAAGAGGAAATGGCCTGTGTTTGAGCATGCTGATTTATAGTACTAGTGATTTTTTAAAAAAATATCTTCACTTAGGCCTTAACAGTAAACACTTTTCTCTAAGTGTGTGTGGGGGCTCATTCTTCTGTTGTAAGATAGCAGACCTCCAATCCAGATTCTTGCTCTACAGTCTTTGAGAGGACCCTAACTGTTATGAGTAGCCAGTAGTCTACATGTGGAAACTTAGAGCATTATTTGCTTATGGGGATGGTTTCCTTACCTTTGGAATGGGAAGGTCACTTGATCTAATACTGGAGTAAGTCATGGATAAATTTCTGTCCTTTTCTCCTGCCCTACCATCTGTGTTTAACATGCAGGGAGGCATTCTTTCAGACTCTTCTTAAAAGATAAGCTAGTCTGTGCTAGATAAGGTGCATGCATGAATCCTTTTGAGAATGTCTGCTAGGCTAAAGAACGTGAGCTGTGTGCAGCAGCAAGCTGATGCTTTAATAAATAAATGTGGGGAAAATAACAAAACAAAACATACCCCAAATCTCAGCATGAGTAAGTCAGTGTGAGTGCTTTTATACATTGATTGAATAGATAAATCTTACTAATCTTCAATAGTCCCAAGCTAAAAATGTCCTTTATCACTCTCATATACTCCCTGAGGGCGTATGTCAGATGAAACTAGTTGCTGCATATGATATGTGAAAAGAGCTGTCATTACCTGTAAGGAAAAATGCTCAGCTGTGGAACATGGATATCCAGTGTTTGATCACTGGAAAAGTTCTAACATTATTTACATGTGCTCTCTAGGTAAGGGCATGGAGCCACCATCTCTTCTTTACTGGCATACTTTGCCTGCCTAAACAGTGTATGCTGGGCCCTCTCAGGGAGGGCTTGTCTCTCTCTGAAACTTCTTCTTTCCTAGATTTTCTGCTGGAAGTGTGCATGAACTGAGCTCTCCATCTCAAACCCAGAGCAGTGAGTAGTTTTACCCTCACATAGTGTTACAGTTCAGCATCACATGAAGTGGCATAAACTGTCTGTGTTGCAAACACCATCTAAAGGCAAAACACTTACTATGCAGGGTGCCGGAGTAAAGCTTGGCCAAAATGAGGCAGACAGCCTTCGTGGAAGGGGTCAAGTTACGATTTACATCCTGTGAGCGCAGCTCTGTGCTGTCTTTCTCGTTGAATAATTTTTCTCTTGCTGTTTCACCCAAAAGCAAGCATTCCAGTAGTGTGGTGTCTCTGGCCACCACTTGCTCTTCTCAAAGCTCAGAAGAGTAGCTCTGCAACAGGTAGAAATTCTGGATATCTGTTTCCAGGTTCTTGAACTCTGCTGCTTGTAGCTCCTTTGGAATTAGGCATCTAGCTAGAAAAAGGGATAGAACTAAAGAATATGGTGGTAAATGGAGTTTGAAGTGAAGAAGAATGATTTTGTTTGACTGTTTTAGAGTAGGAGCTGCTTCTTGAGAACTGCGCCTTGCTGCTGTTTGTACAGCACCCACTGGTATTAAATTATTGAAATGCCTTGCAAGGTCATGGCCAGAAGATATAAGAGAGAGCCTGTGATTCTTTTTCTATAGATAGAATAAAGTATCATAGTGTAGTGTACATTAGGTGGCCTTTATATTTAAAGGCTTCATATGCTAACAAAGACTTTTTGAGACCCCAGATGTCATAAGGTATTTCTGCAGAAGCAATCTGTCATGTCCTATGAAGACATCTGCAGCAATTACATCTGCCTCCTCCTAGTTCTGGGCACTTCCCCACAGAGTGATCCATTGTGCAACTTTGAATCTTCTCCTCTAGCCATATGTTTGGCTGCTGCTTGCTAGCTACAGTTGAATAATGTGCTGCTGAATCTCTGCTGTTTCTTCTTGTGCAAACTAGACTGAAGCCTGGCAGTCTGTTCAGCACTTGCCACTTAGCTGCGTGCCTTTTTCTAAGGAGAGATACAACTGAGGCATTGGATGGGCTGTGCTGAGTGGGTGAAGAGTTTGGAGATGGCAAAAAACACCTCAGATGCCCCGCTTGATGAACAGTATTTTTTGGGAAGAATCTCTAACTTTTCTTTGTTATGCTGTGTATGGAAAAGGATGCTGATCTTGTATATGCTTCTGTTGGGGATACAATACTGCCTTTTGCTGAAGATGCTTATTGGATTCATGAGGCTCCCAGAAGATACACTAGCAGTGTGTAATTCTTGCTTTTCCTGTTGGCCTAAGCTCTGGTCCTCAAGCATAGATGATATGCATGGGTGCTTTACACAGACCTTGTGCTGTTACTTTGAGCTGTCTTGACTGGACATATATGTTTCAAATCTCAGTTTGTGAAGCAGAGGAAGACCCCCCCACACTCTATCACTTCCCCTGCCCCATTGAAAGTGATTCTTGGGAATCTGATGGCTGATGCATAACCCAGTTTTCAGACTGAGAGCAGCATAACCTGTGAAAATGAGATTACATTTTCTAGCTAGTTTTTTCTTTCCTGTCTGCCACAGGAGTTCTGGAAACTGATATGCGTACAAATACAGATTTCCCAGCTATGGTCAGTTTGATGTAGACACAATGGGACAAGGCACTGATGCATTTGATGGCAAGATTTGTTAAGTGATTTGTTACTTGTATTTGCTGTTTGCACAGAGAAGCATTGTGGCATTGTAATTTATAAAAAATAAACCCCACACTCTCCCTAAGCTTATCCCACTTTCTGATAAACTGTTCATATCCTCTGGTAGGTTTCTGGATAAGTTTCTTTTGATCAGTCCATTAATGTTTTATACTGCAAATGAGAGGCAGGATGCATTTGCTCACGTGTTTTCTAAGCCTGCATTTGAGGTGGTCATGCTCCATCCCCCTTCACAGTTGGTGGAGAGAGGAACTCCTCTGACCTTTTTTAAATGTCCATCTGAAGATGAGATGAGGCAGGCCCTGGAAATGCCTGTTTCACTCCATTGCTTATAGAGTGAGGCTGGAATGACTAAGTTGGAGTAAACAAGAGAGATTAATCCCCTCAACATTTTTCACACCTCTACAGACATAATACATTTAATGAATAGCTATGTTCAGTACCTTTGGTTTGCATGAAAACAAGCTTATTTCTTTTCATTAAAACCTGAATCCAGTTGCTTTGCCAAATAAATAAAATGTTACTATAATGTCTAGTGAGTATTAAGTATATTACTATACAATGCTGACGTTGCAGAAAGGCAAGTGAGTGCTTAGAAGACAAGCTTGAATATGAGAGGACTAGATTCCCCCCTTCCCCCTCCCCTCCCCCCCCCCCCAAATGTCATCATTCAAAACACTCTTACTCAACGTCCTATTTTGACAGCACAGCATCTGTGGCTAGGCACACAGATCAAGAAATAGTTGAAGGTTTTTGGTTGGTTGGTTTTGTTTTTCCCCAAGAAAGCCTGAAGGGGTTTCCCTGACTTCCTGGGTGCTCTTCCAAATGGCTGCTATTCCAGATGCCGGATCCCTTTTATCTGACTCTGCATCCTGGCTACAGTTTCTCAACAGTCTTTCTCCAGCTATTTTACAAGGAGGAGATAATTTCATTTTTCTTCAGTCATGAAGAAAGCGAAGTCAATGACAGAATTCTATCATGTGGACTAAACCTCAGGTTGGTAGTTATGAGTTGATCTGCAAAATAAAACGTCTTGTTTGATAAAGTCAAAGCACCTTCTTTGGAGTACTCTTAATTCACTGAATTAATGTAAACAGTTTATAAGACTTACAAACAAGATTCTGTTGAAAATTTTGAAGACTTTTGATCGTTTCTGTGGAACATGCCTATTGGCATTGTCTGATGAGAAGCTTTTCTGTCAGGAAATAATCAGGTGAGTCCACAGCATTTCCTGCTGAAGGAATGCAGGATGCTTTTTTGTCAGAATATCTTTTTAAAAAATGAAAATAATCCTCTTGTTTTACTGTGTATTTCCTACTTAGTATCAAATGAAGCTGTCTGTATTAATACCACAGTACAGATTGCTGCCCCAAAGAGATCTTATGTATGGTGGTAATTCATGATTGCTGCCCAGAGCAGCCTGAAATCCCAATGAACAGGAGAGAAGGGAGTAAAGCGAAGGGAGGATGTAGGTAAGTCATTACAAGGCCATGGAGCAGCAGCTGCTGATCAGTAACGAAGATGATGGTGGCTTTCAGGTGTCCTTGGTGTTCATTCCTATCCTGTGTATCATGCATTCTTCTGTCAGATGCATGTCATACAATAGGTATTAATTTAACTTGTTCTAAACTCATTGTGTTTCATAGTTGTGGGGATATGTTGTGGGAAATGCTAACAGTTAGAAAGAAGCGTTAGAAAATTTGCTTGTATTACATTTGTCTGTTTCCAAGAGAACTTAAGGCAATGCCTATTTTAGTGTGGGAAAAAGGTGTTACAAATTCTTGGAAGTAAACAGTTGATAAACTTCCTTCAACTAGTCATAGTTAAATTCCTTAGCTGTGAGTCTTAGTAAAATTTTTAGCGTATCCAGCTATCAAAAAGAGCATATGTAAGGTGCACATTACCTTTTGTTTTATAGCTATATGCAGATCTGTTCCATTCTAGACCTCAGTTCACTACTTTTCTTCCTCATCACAAAAAGTAGAGAGATACAGGAAATAAATATAGTATGGTGAAGTTCAGTACTATACGAACACTGCCTTCATACATGCTATGAATAATTGATAAGATTGAGATGACTCAAGCTCTAAGTCATTTTTTCATGGGTGATTTAACATTGCACAGATTTTTTTTGTTTAACCATAGCAAGATTATTTTTCTTTCCTTCATTCTTTGGTTCTGATCTCTTTGTTTTCTGTTTAATCTTGCAAGCTGACGCACTGGATTTTATTTCCATTCTTACCCTGAGCAGTATTGTGCCTTCTGGTTAAATACTCATCCAGGAAAGTGAGCGAAGCAAAAGGAAAAATATTGCCACGCTGTTGTCATTCTTCCCTCTCCTTGTGTTTTACTTGCAAATAGCTAAAGCAATGTAGTGTAGAGAAGATTGTTAGAGATTTGTTTATTTCCAGGCTTCATTTAAGAGGTTAAATTCACTCTTATTTTATTGTTTCACAGGTTCTCTGGGGAGCGTGGGCATGTGTTCACAAGCGTATGCCATCTTTTGTAGTCTGAACCATCGGGTCTGTTCTGCCCTTGCTCTACTGTGCATGTCCTTGCTGCCTTTCTCCTGGTACAGTGTAGTTTAAAATTATTACGAGATAGTTGGGCAACAACCAAGTGGTGTATTCTGTACGGTTTTTTAATTGGGCAGTTGTGTACAGTTGTTACATGCACTATGTAAACAGAACATTTTAGTAGTAGGGTCAGCCTAAATTTCTGCAACAAGCAAGCAGAAGATGTTACAATTCTTTTGAAATGCTTTCTCATGTTGCTTAAACATTCTGTAGGGGCTTAAAAATAAGCACAGGAAGACCTGTAGTAGTAGCATGGTTTGATGAAGAGAGTGAATACCTGAAGTGCTGAGCTTAGTCTTAGCTCTCCTATTGTGTTAAGTTGGGCATGTTAATTTGCTGCTTTCTTCCACCATAAGGTAGAATACTTCTTAAGCTTAATGAGCATTAACATTATTCCTTTAATCTGTAAACATTTATGATTTTGGTTTTGAAATTTTATTATACCAGTGCTAGAAACTAGATATAGCCTGAAGGCATTGACTTAGGTTGGAGAAAAGCAGCGGTCTTGTAGGTACAAGCTTTGCCAAGACTTTATAAGAGAGCTGGAATTGTGCCTGCCCTAAAAAATGAACTACTTCTAAATCCATTGTTTTAGTTTGATTGATGAATATGAGTTTCCTATTACTCATCACACTTATAACAGTCAAACACACTTATATTACATGGCTTACAGAGGTTGAGACTTAGAAAGTGAGATGTTTCAGCATTTCTCTGAGCTTATATTCATCCTAGTGCACTAATGCAAATTTTATGATGGTATTCTCTGCTTTTAATGTCTTGTCAAACAATGTTGCTGCCACTTATATATGACCCTTTTTATAATACAGTATATGACTTGCCAGTTTGCCATTCTTCCAGCTGTTATAGCTAAAGGTCTCTGAAGTTTGTTCTTAGTCTTTTGGACAGAAGGAATCTGTTTGCTTACTACTTGCCTTATAATACCAACTAGAGCTTTCAGTTGAGTTAATTCATGTGCCATTAACTGAGTTCCCATTCAAGCAAATTTTGTTTTCTTTTCTTGACATTTGACTTCAAAGTTGGCCAAATAAGGAGGAGTCACTCTTCCTTGCCTTGCAAACTTATTGATTCTGTGCAATGAGCATTTCCTGGTGCTTCAGTACCTGCTGGCAGTTAGTTTGCTTACTTGGGTGTGTGCGCGCTGTGCAAATAGATTGTTGAGAAGTGAAGCTGGTTCTTCTTGCTCCTGTATACAGCATTCTGGAAGCAGCGTTCTTTAGTTGAAACAGGAAAAGAGATGAGCTAGCTGTTACAGTCTAAACAAGGTAAGTTTTGTCTGTTAAATATTCTTGATATGATATGCCTTTTTAATGCCTTTACAGTGTTTTATTTCTTAGGTACACTGCTTCTCTTTCTTCCCCTATCATAGATTTGCATATAGCTGTGGGCCTCGGGAAAGACAAAAGATGCAAAAGATAATTGTGGACATGGGGTATGTTTTGGTGGCTACCTAGTGATGCTATTTTAGTTTTGAATTTTATTTCAGACCCCCATGTGAATGAAGTCAGGATACATAAAATTGCTGTGTTTTAAGCAGTGCATGTATGAAATGTGGCTCTTTTCCTTTGAGTGTCAAAGCTGGGTATGTTAGATCAGGGTTCTGCACATTGTGGTATGTCGTCAGTGCCAGCATTGAGCTTGGAGGTGGGAACTGTGGCCTCTTGACAGATGTATAAGAAGCAGTAGTGCTGTTATTCCTGCTATTGCTGAGCTCTAAACTATGCTGCTGTGCGTCATGCATCCTACAGTACAGATAGTGGTTGGTGCCTCTCAGGGACAGCATATCTCAGCTTCTGATGTGGGAAAGTCAAATACAGTCCAATGTACCACTCTGCGTTCAGCTACTGTTGGTAGGAATTTCTCTGACAGTAAGAAAATGTCGTTCGTACCTGTTTCAGATAACTTCTGTGCTAGTAAATGTGGGTAGCACAGGCAACATTTCTGAACGGGCAAGAATTTTTCACGAACTGTAGGTGAAGGCTTTATCGCTCATGTAATGTGAGGTGATGCCAGAGTTCCCATACCACTGCATTTCAGTGCACGTTGAAAATGCTGCCTCTGTTGCTGAGTCACTAAATCATTCCATGTACTGGCTTCTGACTAAGTAAACATAATGGCTTAGTGGTGGGTGTAATTTCTTGTAACAAGCAATTTGATAACAGCACCACTGAAGAAAAGAGGATAATTCCTCTCACTTCATCTAACTTCCTTTCAGTTCTGTCTCTCTCCTGGGGACAGGATACTTCCCTTCCTTCCTGCGGAGATAGGAGAGAGACAAGGGGAAAGAGTTTTGGAGTGCAAATGAAGCTGCTGATTTCATGTATTCAGGAGGATACACACAGAGGTAACAGTGATGTTCACTGCATCTGTGGTGACTAAGAATGTAGCAAAATGTAGTGCATTCACTGTATTGCCTGTGGAGTTTTAACCAGTATCTGTCACAAAGATTGTTTCATGGGTCCTGTGTTTCTAATTGTTGCAAGAAGCTCTAGCAGCTGTACGTTTAGCAAAAATAAACAGTATGTTCTTCCCCACTGTAAAGGTGCTTTTTCTTCTTTTTCAGACAAGTTTTAAGTGATTTTTTTGTTTTGGGAGGATGAGCAAATGATGCAGGTATACTGCATGGTATATGGCACCTTGTTATTCAGTTGTGTCTCATTCTGCAAGACCTGCCATGTGTGAACAAGAGTCTGTTACTTCTAATGAATCTTCTAACTGTAGCTTGAGAGAGGAAGAGACTTTTCTAGAAATAGCCTTTTGACAGGGGTAAGAGAAGCAGGAAAAGCACATAAATTGTCCCAGTGAGCTGTTATTTTAACCCTTTCGTTCAGGCAGGTGAAAACACATACTCAAAGGGCTTACCTACATAGTGTCTTGTCATTGTGTCACCTCATTAGTTCCTTCTCCTTTACTAGTTCTTTTCCAAGTCCAGTGGTGGATTGCTGCATTTCTCTGACTTTCAAAATTAATGCTCTAGCCCAAATTGACTGTAGATTGAAACCATTGCCATCCTATTAGGGGACTTTATGTTCTTCCATGTATCCTAATTTGTGATTTAGCACTGCCCAAGTGCTCCATCATGTGAAATCTTCACTCAGTTTAAATGACTAAATTTCTTAACCAGCCAGAAGGCTGCTTAATAAAACACCAAAAGTCTGTTAAAAGGAGTGTGTACTTACATTGTCACTTCTAAAAGCTAGCTGTTTTGTTTTTAAACCCTATGTTGGTTCGTATGTTTAGCGTTTATCAGCTGATTTATTTTGGACTATTTGGAGGTAGAGTTAAAAAAAAAAAAAAAAAAAAAGGGGGGGGTAGAGAAAAAGAGGAGCCATTTTTCTGGCTAGTCTTAAATGTGAAACCCAGGCCTGGTCTCTAATGATGTGTTGTCTAAAGCAGGGAAGTCTTAAATGCTACTTTTGTTATAAACAGTATCTCATTACTTATTAGCCTCCATTTTGTATAGCAAGTGTTCCTGCTGTCGTTGATATCCCACTAATTCTTTTTAACCAATACTTCTGTAGCTGAATCACCCACAACTTACCACAAAAGGTTTGGGAGCTAAAACAGATAGTCTGTTGCTGTGAAGTAGGTGAAGTTTTATGGCTGTACATGGCAGAATAAAGGCAGTGGTGTCGTAAAATTTTAACACAGAGAATGTGTATAATCAGGCAGGAGTTAAGTAGGACACAGGGACAAGATGGCATTTTGGTTCACTGACTAGATGGCCTTCATGAAGCATAAAGACACCTTAACTATCTCCAGTCCTAAAAAATAGCCTTGCCGTAGTAACATTATCTAAGAAGTGGGAGAATTTAGCCCATGGAAGTTTAACTGCTGCTAGCACTTGAACTAACCAGGGGTGGGGTACACCAACTAGGCAGAGGTTGTGGTTGTAATGTCTTTAAAAGGAATCCTGTCTGAAAAAATGTGAGCTTCTCTTGAGATGTTTGCTTAGGTTTCAGTGATTAGGAAATCTATGATTTTCCTCCCAAGCTGAACAGCAATTTCATAGCGCAGAAGAAAAATCTGTAAGGCTAAGGTGAGTGTTAAATCTTAGTGTCAATTAGCTGGTTGGTACAGATGTGCTTGAAAACTGTCAAAGAGAAAGCCTGGGTTATTTCAGCATCTGATATGTTACTGCAGCTCTGAACACAAAGGCTATATTGGCAGGGTGCTCAGTGTTGTGGAGGAGCCAACCAAAGCAATAAGGGAAAATGTGAGGATGCTGATTTCTAAGACTGTCGTTGGTAATTTTATGTCTTGCCAATGCCAAGTAAAAGATCATTAAACAGGCTGCTGTCCTGCCTCTTTGTAAGGCAGAATGTTTTTGTTAATTCGCAGGACATTTTAACCTGCATAAAACTGGTCGAACGTAAAAGCAGGATAAAGTTGTATTTTCTGACAGTTGCCAAATCTCATTGTTATATGATAAAAACTTGTGAAATTCATGAGATTTTTGTCACAAATGGGCAGAAGAATCTTCTCCTAGAAATATTTAATTAATTAGAAAGCATCAGAGAACATTTAGAATAAAACTGCAGTGAATTTGCAATGACTGATTATGGTCTTTATATAAAAACAGATTTTACTACAAACACCTTTGATGTGGATAATATGGATATAATTTGGGTGCAGCTGCCCACTTGGTAAACATTATAATATTCCATATTATTCTCTGTATTGCAAAATCTGATATAGTTTTTGTTGAATTTAAAAGCAAGATACAATGATTGCTATGAAGAATTTATGTAGTTAACCTAAAAGGTCAGCTGTCAGCATGGGAGATTAGAATTCTGTGAGTAGACAGCCATCCAGCAAGTCTGCTCTAATGTTTCCAGCCAGTCTCATTTGACTTGGAAGGCAGTGGTAATTTGGAGATTAGCTGCAACATCGGGTTGTGTCTGTGGGCAGTAAGAGTAATTCTTCCAGTCTGTCCTTCCTTGTCCTCTTGTCGCATGCTTCTACATGCCATTGCCTTCAAGCTTCTTGCCATTGTCCCTGATGCTGTCCCCTAAATCCATGCTCTTCCTCACTTATTCCTAACCATGACCAGGGGTTGCTGTGACTGCCTGTTTATCTGTGCCTCAGAAGTTTCTCCATTCATGTGGAACTGAGATTTTGCCTGCTCATTACCTGCAAGTGTTTCCTCTAGTGCCAATGGTACTTTTGCGATTTAGGATCCCCTTGCTCGTGAAAGTTGTAAGAAACTAATGGAATGATCTGTCAGCTGACTTACATCTGGCACAGGAGGGTGTAGATCCCTTTAAAATTGTTAGTGCATCGAATCTAACAGCACACCATCTTGTCATCCTTACTAACACCTAATTTTGCTCCAGATTCTTCATATTTGAGATTATGCTCCAGGTGGTTAATGGACTAACTTCAGATTCCTGGTTATGGGTTGTCAACTTAGTAATTTTGGATTTCATATTTGGGAAAATTATGTGCCTCTCTGTGGAGGGAGCAACATCTCCCAAGACATCTAAGAATTGTAGCTAATGTGCTTAGCCAAAGGGAATTTTTGAGACTTTTGGCTAGGAGTACAAGCTTCTTTAAATGAAAAAGAAGCTCAGAAAGCATGGCCAGATGTCAAATTAAGGTATGATAAGAATGCTGTACAAAAACTCCTGTGAAGCATTTTTTCCTCTTCTCTTCCTCATTCTTCCCCCTTAAATAGGAGGTGGAATTTTTTGATTTTCCATTTTTAAATAAAACTTGCTTCTCCCACTTAAAAAAAAAAATGCATCTCAGAATGGTAATGCTGTGTGTCACCTATGCTGCCTATCCTACCCCTGCAAGGCAAACTTGCAAACAGAAATGCAGCACATGTCAACCAGTCAAACATTCTAGCTTTTCCTTTGCAGGCTGAACTTGCCTTTCTGTGTGTTTTACACCAGTGCCCCGTGCGCCCTATCCCACTATGATGTTAGGACTTGGGATGAAGCAGCTAGTATTTTGCTAGTAAATTTAAGAAAGAAGATAGGCTTCTTGGTGGTCAGAGACTAATTCATGTGCTGTATTTTTTCCTTTGCTTACAATTAAATTATTCTCATATTATTAACAGAAACACCCTTTTCAAGAAATTAAGAATAATCATAGTGGCCCAGTTTTTTTATTTTTCTACTGAAAGAAATAAATACAGAGAAACAAGGTAAAGTTTTTCGTGGTGTGCTTTTAATTAGTTGACTTTTATAATATGTTTAATAGTACAGTCTAGTTGGAGTAGTGTTCTATGGTTTATACATTTGTTTCCCAATTTTCAGTGATGGAAAGCTCAGAAGTGGCAATCCTGGGTTATATTTCTGACTTGCACTGTGTGCTTTCAGTTTGTTGTGTGACTTTTTTATCCCATTTTCTTACCAGATAAAAGTTATGCTGATAGTTGGATCTGCACTGGTGAAATATTCTTAAGATTTATAGTAGTGTCTTATTAGTGAAGAAAAAAATTGAATGAAAATGCATGCATGTCAGTTGTTTATGATTTTTTTCATTCATTTGCAAATTCTAAAGATTAATTGGAACAAAGGTTGTGAAATGTCAAAAGAAATTCCCATGCTAATGTAAGTTTAATATAAGGAAAAATCTTTTTTTAAACTGTTAAACTGTGACATTTATGTCCTTTGCTAATAGTCAGCCAAGTTGGGGAACAGTGTATTTCAAAACCAGGATTCTAGTTTAGTCAAAAGCAAACTAGGAATTTCATTTGCTACTATTGGCAACAGGATGTGCTGCTTTAATGGTCGTTATGAAATGAAGCAGGAGTATATCTTATGTTATATCCATAGTCTTTTTAGTATGTAAAGCACTCTACTGCTTCATTTCTCCATCCTGTCTCTTTGTCAAACCTTTCTAAACTGTTGAAAGCTAGAAAAGCAAGGACCACTAAAAAAGAAAATTGGAAAATGAGGAAGAAAACTATCAGGTTTTGTAGTAACACTGAGCGTTTTGGTTGGGCTGTCTCCTGCCAGTGTCAAAATTCTTAACGCTGTTTTAGTTCTTCCAGCAACTACAATATAAAATAAATCTGCATGCTCTGTAGCATGCATGCATCTATATGTGTGCACAGACACATTTGGACTTACGTATGTACACATATGATGATGCATTTGGATGCATTTTGTTTGCATATAAATGTGTTTATAAATGCAAGTTGTATATAATGTGCACATGCCTGAAAGTGCAATGTGTGTGCATTCACATAATTTCTTCTTATTAAAAAAAAAAAAAAAGGTGTCTTGGAGGTTGTACCTTTTTTTAATATGAGACTCAGTGTTTACTGAGACTGTGAGGGCTGGATGTTCCAACTAGTTGACCAAAAGCTTTTGATGTAGCTTCATGGTGGCTGTTTTCAAATAGGGTCAAATACAGTGCTTCAGTATTGACTATGGTGTCTTTTCTGTTTTTGGTTGGGAGCTGCTTTCTGTTTAGGAAGTATAAAAAAAGTATGAAGTGGTATTTGTCTCGCTTCTGAGTGTCTACATTTTAATCAGTCATTCTAGGTTTCCAGTGTATTCAGTGGAAGGGAGTGGGCACTTCCAGGACATGTTGTCCTAAGTTAAATGTCTACAGTAAGTGGATAAATTACTCCTTAAAAGCTCCTATTATTGTCCATTGACTGTAAAGTGAGTGTAATGGGTGATGAGCTGAGGCATAGGTGTATACTTATTGTTAGGTGAGTCCTGCCTTTAGCACTGTCCTCTGCTATCCTTCCTCTTGTTAATTTGTACTTTTCTCTGAAAGTAATCTCATAGAAATCAATACATTCGTTTTTTCCCAGATGCTTATTACTGTAAGGATAGCTGTATTACAAGGTGAATATAATAATTTAAGTGTACCGCAATAGGAGGGTAATTGCAAATTGTATTGCACCAGGTAGGGCTCTCATGAGAGCATAATAATCATCCATTAGAGAGTAAATAAACAGTAGCATAGAGAAAACGGGGTATAAATGGCCCATGAGACAACCTGATGGTCTGCAAGAAGTAGGCATTTGTTCTTTGGCTTTCAAACCAATACTAGGTTTAGCCTTTCTTATATCAGACCCTGATGATAATGCCAAAATCACTTCCCTTTGTTTCTTTTGACTTTCAGATAGTTTGAAATATATCCAGCTCCTCTGTGGCTCCAAACTACGGGTATGCCAAGAAGTTGATTCTGATACCAGTTGTGCATACAATCTGAAGGCCTACAGCGAGCCGGTGAGCCAGGACACGTGGGCATTTTGTGACCAGGAAAATGACTGGTTTCTTTGGGGAAGAAACAAAGAAGAAGCCTTTATTTCTTGTGTAATTGGAACATTTATCAAAATACTTCTTGACTGTGTGAATCTTGTAACTCTGCCACAAACGTGCCTTCGGACCTGTGTAAATAAATCATTGGAAGAATTGCTTGGACAAAGCAGTCATTAAAGGAGTGTCTACTGAGGAATCATGACCAAGCACTTGGAGATCATCAATTTGTCATTTTTATTGGAACATGAAAAGGAAACAATACTGGGAGTACTGAAGAGAGATGAATATCTGAAAAAAGTTGAAGATAAAAGGATAAGGTAATCCTTTTTATTATTATTAAAAAAAAAAAAAAAGAACTTTCTGTGACTTAGGTATTCTTGCAGCTCTCTGTGAAGATTTTTCTAGATGCCCTGGAGGAAGGATGAGCATTGGGTGATGGCAGAATTAGTTATAAGTCAGTCAGGTGTGTTAAAAACAGAGAAAAATGGTTGCTAGTGTGTCCCTACGTAAATGCATGATTGCGAAGTGTCCGTTGCTTCAAAAAAAAGAAGAAACATAATAGATCTGAAACTTTAATCCTGGGCGCTTCATTGGCACATGGAATTGTTGAAAGAAGAATAGTTATTTTGTTCTAGTAACGATTTTATATAAGGCTAATCTGCAACATGTTACCTATGCATACTTCATATTAATTACACTTAGAACGACAGTATTGCTTGAAAAGTTGTCGTTTCATCTTCATTAATTTGTATAACACTTAAAATGTAGTGAAAATAGTTTAATGAAATATGATGACTTACTCTAAAAATACATCCAAATTCTCTTTATTGATTTTGATACTACATTTAGGATCACACAATTCATTTTTCATACTCTCAAATGTTCAGATAGCCTCAAGGAAATGAAATATACAAGCTAGGTTTGTGCATGTGTGTCTTGAATGCAAGAACATCTTTTAGAAACTAATGATGTGTTTCAGTGAAGAAGGTAGCTGAATTGTTTCTGTGGTACAATAAAAATGAAATACTTTATTTTCTAGTTAACAGGCTCAAAGCGTCACTGAAAGCTCAAATCTTATGCTGGTAACAAGCAAAAATATAAGGCAAGGGTTTTTAAATTTCAGATTCTGTAGATCTTGCCCAGTTTGGCTGAAGTTATTGCATGTGAATGGAAGATTTTAATAAGGCTCTTGACCTTCTTTCCCTGAGGGGAGCTGTATGCTTTGTGTCTCTTTAGGGCTGACTGTGGGAGGGGAAAATTGGGAAGTGTCACAGGAAAAGTGTGCATGTGCCTGTATGCTGGAGTCCATGTAATATGGGACAATGCAAGATGGTGCCCTTTTTCTTTCTCTTGCAATGTTTACAGAAGGAGGAGGAAGGAGGGATGCTTCATTTTCCAAACAGCTTAGTAAATAAATAAATAAAAATGGAGATGAAGTATGGCTCTTGGAAGATGCTGGATGGGAAAGGTAGAGACTTAGGGGGTGTTGATAGAGTCCATATGTTCTTTTCTGAGAAAAAAGGAGAAATTGAAAGAACAATGTGTGGAGGCAGACTGAGTCAGGTGTTTCAGATTATGACTCAAATTCAGTTAGTTTATCTAAATATCAGTTCTGCAAAATTTTTGTATGCTTTTCCAGTATGTTGTTGCTGCTCCCCCTGCCTCCCTCTCCCTTTTTAAAGTTTTTGAAAGAAAACTTTTTTCTATTATGTTAGTTCTGAGAAACGAGTTTAGCATGGATGTGCACAGTACTTAGTGATGGCGAGGATGCTAGGTGTGAGGATGCTAGGTGTGAGGATGCTAGGTGTGAGGATGCTAGGTGTGAGGATGCTAGGTGTGAGGATGCTAGGTGTGAGGATGCTAGGTGTGAGGATGCTAGGTGTGAGGATGCTAGGTGTGAGGATGCTAGGTGTGAGGATGCTAGGTGTGAGGATGCTAGGTGTGAGGATGCTAGGTGTGAGGATGCTAGGTGTGAGGATGCTAGGTGTGAGGATGCTAGGTGTGAGGATGCTAGGTGTAAACCAGAGTTTGCTGGTTTCTGTCCATGTATTCCAAGGCCAGACTGCATTGTGATTTGCTAAAAAGCATCTGAGACAAGTGCATTCAGCAGCTGCTGAGGCTGCTGTATAAAACCGAATTTGTTAAGCCACAAAAAGTTAACTGCCAATTTTGGAATCTTCTTCCTTTGAGATAACCAAGTCTAAATGGAGTGCCCCTATTGATGTGCAATCCATTTAACCGGGGAAATGTAGTGGCTCATCTAAACAAGTGGGCTAAACCTGGCTTGTCTTCCTTAGTGCAAGACTGGGAAGGAAAGATGTTTCTTTATGGTAGTAAGAGCAAATTAATCGCTGCATCTCGTTTATGATTCTTATGAAGATGAAAACAGAAGATCAGAAAACAGATGGAGCACTGTTTGTTTTAGGCATTGTGCATAGCTTTGGAATAGGATAAGCATTTCAGTAAAAGTATTTCGGTTTTCTAAGGCAATGGCCTTGGAAATGTGTCCCATGCCTGTAGTCATCTACCAAAGGCTTCTGTATTAAGTGCAGCAGTGTATCAGGATGGTAGCTTACTAAACCCCCCAGAAACCTTTCTTTTCTACTACTGTTGTTTCCCAATCTCAAGTGAAAAGTTGAAACCTTTGTTCTTTTTTGAACTCTTAAAAACCATACTTAGCTGCTCTTTTTGCAATACTGGTAAAAGTCACTCTGCCAAACCTATGGAGTTTGAGAACTAAAGACAGCTCTGGAACATGTGATTCAGTAAAAGGATGGGTGGTAGAGGCTCATCTGCGTTTTACCACAAAGCGAAAGAGCACCTTAAGGAAAGATTGAAAAATGAAGTCAATCTGAAATATAATGGTAATTAGGAGGAAGTTCTTGGAAATAACTTGAGATGTGATGTGATGCTCATACATCCTTCTGGCATCTATAGAGATCAGTTGGTTTTAGATTCACAGCATACATGGAGAATTGTCATCAAGGCATTAAGTACCTAATAATGCTGGAATGTAGTCTATAAAAGACTTCCAAGATGCTCAGACTATAAAGAGCTGGGTGGGTAACTCTGCTTCTTGGGAGACTTCATAATTTTTCTTTCTGAATGCAGCTTGGCAAGGATGTCTTTAATTATGGCTCATAAGAATACTTCAGAGAAACATGTGTCTTTGGAATGCCATTTGGTGCAATCTGTTACATATTTTATTGAAATACTTTTCAGAAGAACAAGTCCTTTTATATTTGTTTTCAATGCATTTTTCATTCTATCAAGATGCTTACTTGCACATTACATTGCAGAATTTTTTTCAGTCTGTTCCGCTCTTTCTGAATTTGTCTTGACAATTATTTTCTCTATCAGTCTTCAAAAGCCATTGTAACTTGAAAGGGTCTTTTTAGTCAACATGAAAACACTAATAAGTGTAGGAGGATATCCTAAAAAGCAGAATTATTAAGAGTTATATTCATGATCACTGCTCATGCTTCTGTTCTGAAGTGCAGGTGGCTGTTCTTGTTTTTTATTTGATCTACAAATACTTCATCTTCACGTGAGAAATACGGAAGGCAGCAAGTACTCTTCCTGTTGTCTAGTTTAGCTAATACAAATAAGCAATGCTTTTAAATAAATATTGGGGTTTATTTATGTTCTCAACTTTCCATGTGCATTTGGTATAAGTGGAAATCTTTCTTTAAATTGGATATAAATTGAAAAGAATTACTGGATTACTTGTGCAAATGAAAGCCTACAGTGTTCTAAGCACTGATCTGCAATGCTTTCAACATCAGTTCAATAATCATCAAGATTGTTTGTTATTGCTAAGATTACTTGGGTCAAAGTCATTAAATTACATAGAGTTAAAATAGCTAAAAATAGTAATACTGACCATTCTGAGAGTTAAACAACTGTGTAGTTGTTTTAATAGCTGAGTTGCTGGGAGAAATTTGCATTTGGAGAATGGCAGTCAAGACCAAGAACTGAAATGTGTATTTTTTCTCCCATCCTTTCACTGTTTTTAAATAATTTTGTTCTTTTAATATGCTTTTTATGAAAACCTGTATCACAGTTAATGTATATTGCAACAAGTCATGAAATCAAAACTGAATCAAAGAATGTATTTGCTAAAAGGGAGGTGCACTGTGTTCTAAATGGGTTTCATCTAATTGTTGTTGGTTTGTTTCTGTTCCAACAATAGCACCACTGTGTCCACCCCAGCTGTGATGTTTCACAGGGAACTTGTTCTGATGGTTATGCCATTCTGGGTCTGAAGTTAGCACTTCACCTCAGTATTAATATGATACCACAGAGCGAAAAAAACACAGATACACTTGCTGCTAATGTACATTGCTTTCTTACCTTACCTGTTTTTCTAGAGAGCTTTTAAAATACAAAGGTGTTTACATAGCAAAGCTTTGAATGCTGTGCTTTTAAAGAGGAGACACCAATGGAATAATTGCTGGACCAAGAAAATAAAGACGGAACACACCAATATCTTCCAAGGATGAGGCTTTACTGTGTTATTACTTGAATCATTCTCTCAGTCTTTTTGTTGCCTTGTATAAGGATCCCTCCAGCCCCAGTTTTGTGTTGTCAGGGAAAGCTTGTCTTTTGAGCTAAACAAATGGCATCACCCTGTCAATCAGAAGAGCTCCACAGAGGCAATTTAAAATACTAACTCTGTTACAATACAGGAAAAACTGTTAGCATGGCTACCACCCTGTGGTAACTACAGGCAAGTACTTCAGAAAAAGTTTTAAAGTTTGAATAAAGGGAATGGAAATAGATCTCTCTGCTAATTCTGCATTTGGACTTGTTTTAAGTGCAAAATGATTTGTAGATTAGTATATAGTATGATATATGGTCTGTGCTTTTGCAAGACTGCCTATAAATAGTATTTTAAGGAAAAAGACCTTGTGTTAAAGCATGTTGTTTGTCCATGTGTGTGTATGGGAAGAAAGGAGACTGCTTGTCTGGCAGCTGTCACATTTGACAATTAAATCCTTACGTTTAAGATGTTGTTACTATTTGAACCAGAAACTTTTTCAAGCAAAAGTGGTTACTATTGCTAATACTGTAAGCCTAGATGTCTGTTTTGCTCGCAATTATTCTTTGAAAGTGACGCTCCTCCATTGGTGAAATAATTAATGACTTTTCTGACAGTGATTAATTCTCCTATTCTTATACTCTGGGTACAATTGATTTTATCAATGCTTAGTAAGAAACCAACAAGCAATTTGTTTTGTTTATCTTGGTAACAGTTTCTAGTTGAGGGGGGGAGTTACTGAGAAAAAGGTTCATCTGTGGAAGTTTGTGATCATTATAGTCTCCAATATCATTTCAATTCACATACCTCCTTTCTTTCTGTTCCCTTGCCTCTATTCTGCCATTCGTTGCTCTGATTTTCTTTTCCCTTTACTAATTCGTTCTTTGCGTTCCTTCTGTTTTCTTTCATTGTCATGAATATACCACCCTACTCAAATGTTCTTAAACAGTTTTTATAATACAAATCTATTACATAAGCAAAATGGGGAAATTTGTGCTTATAAAATAAACACCTAAAAAAATTTCAGGTACTCATTTTTTTTAATCCTTTTATGAATTGTCAATAAGATAAACTGTTACTTTCCAGATGTTTTGTCAGACAGTGGAGGAAGTTTGATTCCATTTTGAGGAGGTGCTGGGAATCAGTCAGGGGAGGGTATTTCCTTTCTCCCTCAGCCACCAGAAGAATGAGTTTCTCAGTTTCTGCACAGAAAAATTCTCCTGTAGTATCTAAATTAACAGGTGCACAGGTTCAGATGGAGAACATGGGCACTCATCTGTGCAGGAAACATGGCTTGTTTAAGAACATGTGTAAGACAGAAGCAATTTCAACTTCCTGAACCCTTTTTCTTGCTTAATTCTTTAATGATGGTTTGTTGGGGACAATTTTTTTCCACTGTATTTTTTTATAACTTTTTGAACTCTGAAACATGTAGAATCACAAAAGAAAATTGAGGATACTTGAATTCTGCTGCTCCACATCTTTTTATAAGAAATAAGTTTTCAAAAATAGAAAACAAGGGAGAGAAGCAGGAGCAATTTGAAAATTAAAACTGAGGAATCCTGTGCGTCATTGCCTTCAGTAATAGTGTTTTTCAAAAAAGGGAGCAGGAGTGAGGCAGAAAAGTTTCAAACTAAAAAAAGAAAAAAGTTTTCCAAAATTCTACTGACATGAAAAAAAAATAATATTGGAATGAAAGAAAGTTAATCAGTTTTGACACAATAATTGTGTGTCTTTTGATAGCTACTTACCAAAATGCAAAACATTTTTGAATGAAAATTGAATTTGATGGGACAAGCCAGAGACAACAACATTCTTGTCTTGTAAGGGCTGGTGTACAATTAAGAGATATTGGATATTCTATACTTTCCTTTCTATGCCCTGCAAAACTGGGATAATTTAATCAAGATTTTTGAAATCCTGTGATGGAATAAATCTTGCAGGGTTAGAGGAAGTGATGGCATTTAGGAAGTGATGGAGCAGAGACATTCTTACCTCTTGCAGCAGTATAGCTATTCTGCTTTTCTAAATTTGAAGAATGAATGTTCTTTAGTGTTCTCTGTATCTATATAGGTTCTCTATGCTACTAAGAAAAAATGGCTCCACTACAGGTTCCTGTTGCTTCTTCATCTCTGCAGGATGACAAGGGTTGGGGAATACTTAGTCTCTGGAGGCTGCATTCATGGGGGAATGCCTTTGATGCTTGAAGTTACAATGAGTGAAATGAGGAGGGAAGAGTCAGTCTCCTCCCAGGTCTGCCTCATGCTGCTTGCAGGCTGAGGGCAACAGGACTGAGAGCTACTGTCGCTTTCTGTTCCCTGGTTGTGGTTTTGTGGAATTGTGGTCCTGGCTGTGTGCATTTTTTTTCCCCCCCTTATCATTTCAGGGCACTGACTTTTCATGTTTGCTTTTTAGACGATCTTCCTCCAGGATCTGAGTCAGTTATCAAATTTGCTGTAAGCTAAGTCTTGTTTTCTTCCAGTTTGCTTCTTTGTATGAGCATTTTGGGCACCACCTAGAAAGGCTTGGATTGACTTATTCAGTGTTACCTGGCATATTATTTACTAGGACCAAAATTCCTCTCCAATGCACTTAAGATATTTTCTCTGACAGGATGGGGATCTTAATATAGCATTCATATTTAAAAGAATGGCTAAATATTCTACTGTCATTGGCAGTAATAAATTCCTTTTGAATTAGCTATCTTCTATCAAACAGCTATCATACTAGATCATTCAGAAACTTCAGCGTATTAATTTGGCTTTTTCTGATTTTTTCCCCTCATTTGTATTATGAGGAAAGAATTGATAAAGATTAATCTTTGTTTAAGATATGAGATTAAAAATATCTAACTGTATGGTTTATTAGATTTCTTTAAAATTAAGGAGAACTCAAATTTTAGAATGGCAAAGGGAAATCAAGTTTTTCCACTACATCTGGTTCCCATATCGGGGAGTGAGGGTTACCGGTAAGTCAGTCTACCTACGTGCTGAACCTGCTATCCCTTTTCAGTATTGTGTAAGTAGTGCAGCTAGGTGGTGGTTGTTTAGAGGTTGTTACGGTGATGGATTATTTTCACATGACTCACCTACCTCCTCCTACTCTTCCTGACCCTTTGGACATTTAATTCTTTATTTTCTAAGACCCGAATATATTTGTTACAGTCAATCAGTAGTTCAATTCAATAAACAGTGTAAAAAATCCCAAAGGAAAGTTCATATCCAGCATATCTGTCCATATATAGTTTACTTGCTTGCTTTAAATTTTTGTATTCATTTGTTTGGTTTAGTCAGTGGAGAAGCTGTCAGTTGTTTTATATTACTTTGGTTTCCTAAAAATCCTCTAAGGCAGCAGTGTATTAAGAAAACAGAAAACAAACACTTCAGAATTCATAGTTTTGGCAGATGAACTATCATCTGATAAGAATTCAAAAATTTGTATCAGATAAAGAATGGAAAATACTGTAGGATAGACTGATAATTAGCAAAAATCGTGACATCAGAGTGTCTGTGGAGTTTCTGAAATGCAATGGGTCGCTGTTGAATTTTTTTAAGCATAAGTGAGCCCCTGGAAATAAATCTGGAAGGAAAAATGAGACTTTGCCAAATATTTAGTATTCTAAATGTTTTGAGACTGGAGGATCAACAATATTCATTCTCTCAGTTACCCTGCCACCTGGGCAAGGTTCAGATTGTTGTTTTGCCTGCAGAAATTCAAGTCCCAGAAGAAACTGGAAATGAATTGTATGTGCCCCTTTAGTTTTATTGTGTGTGATTGACCAGATCTTTGCAATACTGAGTAAAAAGTGTCTCTTGAAAGACTACATCCATGCAAACCCTGGCCAGCAGTTCTAATATCTAAAGTCTCACAGTTTGTACAGGAGACCAAGAAGACAATGTGGGAGGGAGAAGGTGACCAACAGTCAAGTGAGGAAGTGGTGGACCAGGCTGACAAGTAAAGTTGGTGGGGTGATGTGGACAGGAAGGACCTTGTAATCAAGAAAGCAGGGCTGAGGGAGGGGACCAGTTCAAGAATATCCACATGAATGAGGAAGTCCGTACTGGACAGAATTATGGGGAAAGCTCTCGCATCCTTTCTGGGCAATCAGCACACTTGGGTGCCTCTCTGAAGTGCCTGTACACTAACGCATGCAGCACAGAGAAAAAGCAGGAGGAATTAGAAGTGTGCATGCAGTTGCAGGGCTATGATCTCATTGGGATCAAAGATGTGGTGGCATAGCTCACACGACTGGAGTGCTGCAATGGATGGGTACAGGCTCTTTAGGTAGGACAGGCTGGGACAGTGAAGAGGGGTAGTTGCCCTGTATATGAGTGCGCGGTGGGAATGTGCAGAGCTCTGCCTTGAGACAGACGATGAACCAGCTCAGAGGTGCATTAGTGGGCAGACCAATGTGGGAAACAGTGTGGTAGGTGTCTGCTGCTGACCATCTGATCAGGAAGTAGGTGAGACCTTCTTCAGATAAGTAGAAGCTGCCCTTCATTTGCAGAACCTGCTCCTCAGGGGCTTTACCTACCCCAGTGTCTGCTGGAGGGACAACACAGCAGGGCACAGGCAATCTAGGAGGTTTCTGAAGTGCATTGACAATAACTTCATGACAGAGGTAATGGAGGACCTGGCAAGGGAAGATGTTCTGCTGGACCTGGTACTTGCAAACAAGGAAGAACTGGTCAGGGATGTGAAGTTAGGGGGCAGCATTGACTGCAGTGACCATAAAATAGTCAAGTTCAGGATCCTGAGAGGAGGGGGAATAAGCAAAAAGTAGGATCATAATCCTTGACTTCAGGAGAGCAGAGTTTGGCCTGCTCAGGTACCTGCTTAGAAGGATCCCATGGGAGATTCTTCTAGAGAGAAGTGGAGTCCAAGTGGTTGATGTTCAAGGATCATCTCTTACAAGCTCCAGAATGGTCCATGCTGCCAAGCAGGAAATCAAGCAAAAGTGGCAGGAGGCCTGCACAGATGAACAAGAAGCTCCTGACTAAACTCAGACGTAGAAAGGAAGCATACAGGAGGTGGAAGAAGGGACAAGTGACCTGGGAGTAATATAGAGACAATGTACAAACATGCAGGGATGGGGTTAGGAAAGCCAAAGTCCATCTGGAGTTGAATCTGGTGAGGGACAAGATGGCCAATAAGAAAGGCTTCTACAGGTACATCAGCAGCAAAAGGAAGGCTAGGGAAAATGTTGGCCCACTGCTGAACAGGAATGGATGACCTGGCAACAAAGGACATGGAGAAGGCCAAGGTACTCAATGCCTCCTTCACCTCATTTTTTCCTGGTAAGACCTACCTTCAGCAATCCCACGCTCCGGAGTTCAGTGGGAAAGCCTGCAGCAAGGTCGACTTACCACTCTTGGTGGAGGAGGATTGGACTAGGGAATATTTAAACAAACTGGATATATGCAAGTCTATTGCTCCTGATGGAATGCACCCAC
Source organism: Dromaius novaehollandiae (assembly GCF_036370855.1). Lineage (NCBI taxonomy): Eukaryota > Metazoa > Chordata > Aves > Casuariiformes > Dromaiidae > Dromaius > Dromaius novaehollandiae. Next base: position 126,385,955 of record NC_088098.1, on the reverse strand, counting down.
AGGTGCTGAGTGAGCTGGCCGATGTCATTGCCTCTCTCTATAATCATTGAAATGTTGTAGCGATGGGAGAGGGTTCCAGAGGACTGGAGGAAAGCAAATGTCACCCCTATCTTCAAGAAGGGCAAGAAGGAGGATCTGGGGAGCTACAGGCCAGTCAGCCTCACCTCACTCCATGCGGAGGTTATAGTGCAAATAGTTCTGAAGACGCTTTCCAAACATATGAAGGAGAAGGCGGCAACTGGGAGTACTCAGCATGGATTGATGATGAGGAAATCATTCCTAACCAACCTGATAGCCTTCTAAGATGAGATGACTGGCTTGGTGGATGAGGGGAGAGCAGTGCATGTTGTTTAGCTTGACTCTAGTAAGGCTTTTGACACTGTCTCCTGTAATAGCCTCATAGACAAACTGATGAGTTGAAGACTGGATTAGTGGTCAGTGACATGGATGGAAAAGTGGCTGAACTGCCGAGCTCAGAGTGATCAGTGACACAAAGTCCAGCTGGAGGTCAGGCACTAGCGATGGCCCCCAGGGGTCAATACTGGGGCCAATACTGTTGAACCTCCTCATTAATGACCTGCATGATGGGACCAAATGCACCCTCAGCAAGCTTGCAGGTGACCCCAAACTGGGAAGAGTGGCTGATACAACAGAGGGCTGTGCTGCCATTCAGAGGGAGCTCAGCAGGCCCCAGGAGAGATGGGCAGAGAGGAACCTCATGATGTTCAACAGAGGGAAGTGCGAAGTCCTGCACCTGGGCAACAATAACCCCATGCACCAGTACAAGCTGGGGGCCCACCAGCTGGAGAGCAGCTTTGCAGAGAAGGACGTGGGGGTCCCAGTGAACACCAAGTTCACATGAGCCAGTAATGCACCCTTGTGGCAAAGGCAGCTAAGGGGCCGCATTAGGCAGAGCGTTGCCAGCAGGTCAAGGAAAGTGATCCTTCCCCTCTACTCGGCACTAGTGAGGCCACATCTGGAGTGCTGGGTGCAGTTCTGGGCTCCCCAGTGCAAGAAAGACATGGACATACTGCAGTGAGTCCAGCAAAGGGCCACAAAGATGATCAAGGGATTGGAGCATCTCTCATATGAGGAGAGGCTGAGAGAGCTGGGACTGTTTAGCCTGAAGAAGAGAAGGCTCAGGGGGATCTGACCACTGTTTATAAATATCTGATGGGAGAGTGTAAAGAGGATGGGGCCACACCACACCACCTCAGTGCTGCCCACTGACAGGATGACAAGCTATGGGCACAAACTGAAACACAGGAAATTCCATGCAAACACGAGAAAACACTTCTTTACTGCCAGGGTGGTTGGACATTGGAATCAGTCACCCAGAGAGGTGGAGGAGTCTCCATCCCTGGAGATATTCAAAACCTGACTGGACAGAGTCCTGGACAAGCTGCTCTAGCAGACCCTGCTTGAGCAGGAGGGCTGGACCAGATGATATCCAGAGGTCCCTTCTGATCTCAACTATTCTGCGATGCTGTGAAAAGTTGCATCTTCATAGGTCAAAGCATGATGTGGAAAGCCTGGATATTAAAACAGATGATCATAAGCGACCTCGAAGGAGTTATGGCCAAAACTCACTGTTTACTATTTCAGGTTATTAAAGATAGCTTGTGTGAATCAAATGGAACAGAGAAAAAGGTATTCATAATTTTAGGTTTGTAAGGTGCAGGAGTCAGTCAAACCTTGAAGGAGAGTGCCATGCACTGGCTTTATTCAATTCTGAATTCAGCAGATGCACAGATCCTTATACTGTGTAGTCTCTGAAACAGAACTATCAGCTGATAATGTAGGTTTCTCACTTTTAAAACAAGAAGCTTGCTTATTAAGATTGACTTATATAAAGCTGTTCAGAAGATTTCTCACTTTTAAAACAAGAAGCTTGCTTATTAAGATTGACTTATATAAAGCTGTTCAGAAGTTTGGTCACTTCTTTTTAGATAATGTGTTAATGAAGGCATTTCTTCTGAAAAAGAGAACAAATCTGTCATATTACTGAAGAAACAGGGTTTGCACTAGGTCTTGATATACTTCGCATAAGTCTTGCTGTGATATTTGCTAGAGTTGGATCTGCATGCAGAAAAGCATGGGAAAGCAGATTTCTACTGGCATTCTCTTTAGCTTTAGACAAGTAGGGCTTGTCTTCTGTTTCTGTTTTCTCCATGAATAAACTCCGTTTAAAGGCAGTAGATTTGCTGAGGTATTTGTGATGATAAAATCTAAGTGACCATGTTTTAAAGAAAAGTATATAGCCAACAAAGCACAATAATGGCAGTGCGCTACATAAATAGGTACTGCTTATGCATACAAGTCTTGATAATGATGTATTTTGGAACCCTGTGAAGTTGTGCAAAACTTCATCTACGTGGTTTTTATACTTGCAAGTAAAACCAAGGCCATATAACATATTCTGTAACTCTTGTCATACCTTGCTCTAATTCTTGTATGTCATTTTGAGAACACTGTAAATCTCGAATTTCTCTGCAGTTATTGATGTTTTCTGTATCTGATAATGTCACTGTTGCAGACTTCTGCCTTTCATAGCATTGGAGAGTTGCAGCATGGACAGGGAAGGAGCTCATGCTTCAAGCACTTTGGCAAGTCCTAGCTGTTCTTTTGTTCTGTGTTTTTTAAAATATGATTTCACTGAGTAGGGCTATGCTGAATGCCTGTTTTAGCAATGAGGCATGTAATGGTGGGTGCATTTAGTTGTACAAAAATTTCCAAGGACCTTAGTAACGTTTGGTTCAGAACACTGTAAGGATTGTTCTTGTGGATGCTGTTCATCCCCTAACACTGCTACTTATCATAAGAATTTTCCCTATTAATAATTTGAATACGTTCTTAGTTATAACTGGCTGTTCCACTGAAAAGATGTGGCTTTATGTCTAGGGATAATATTTATCTGAGAAATTAAGTCAATCCAGATGCATTTATTTGGCCGCCCTTCTCTGCTTTTTGTGCCACTGAAATATTTTTCCTCTCCTTGCCTGTGTTTCCAGGAATCTAGAAGGACCTGGAGCTTTCAGCTGCTTATCTTCAATTCTGCTATTTGCATTTCCTCCCTTAATATAGCTTGTTCTTAGTGAATAACAAATGCACCGTCTTTACAGGAACCTGATCCAGCTAGCTGAAGACAATTTCTGTGTTCCAGCTGAAATAAGAAATAGAAAAATTCAATGTTACCAGTTGTTATTGTACTGTAAGAAGCCCATGGACTTTGATGTTTTTTTCTTAGCCCACAGATTCTGAGGTCTCTCAGGTTTCAGTTTGGGGGGGGGGGGGGGGGGGGAAGCCTGTCCCTTGTGGTTGCAAAGAGGAGCTTGAAGATATTGAAGGACCTGAATATAAAGGTTGTTTATTTTGAGCATTGTGTGTTGAACCAATCATATGGTTCTGGGGGTAGAGGGTTTTAAAGGGGTACAAAAACTCCAGATTTTCAAATGCTTGAAAAGGTTGCCATTACTCGCTGATGGGGCAAGGCTGCCCCAGCTCCATGTCCCCAGGTCCAACCAGTAGCAAGGCTGAACATATATTCCTAGTAGGCACCCACACAAACACACATATGTACAACATACATACATGGCCAGCCACATAAATCAACATGATGCACACAGAACAGAGAGTTCCTCACCCAGGAAAATTGTTAGAAAGGAATTTAATAAGAAGCCAGGACACAGAGTACTGATCAGACACAGAGCATGGCCAGACAAGCCTACTGACCAGTTGCCTTTACACACAACTAGTCCCTTTTATCCCCTTATCCCTCTATTTTCCCATGTTCGTTCCTCCCCAAATCACCTAGATCCCTTCCTTTCTCTGCCTTTGATTCTTCCCTTAAAGGTCCTGTGATAAGTCTTGTGCAATCCTGAAATATTCTTCCTCTGCATCCCACAATGCATCCCATACCCCTAGAAAGTAACCTTCTTCAGCCCAAAAGGGAGAGCCACTCCCATTGACTCATCTTGCTGGGTTTCACAGCAGGCTCTTCTGTGACAGCTGTGGAGAAGCTTGGACAGGGTGTTTCTTCGTCTGAGTAGGTGATTTGGGTTCTCTCGTCTGCCGTTGTGCCTCTGCACTCTGTGTTTGTGGAGATGAGCCCTGGATGTGTTGATGATGGGCCTGGAAGTAGCAGGGGCAGTTATAATTTGGGTTCCTTCATCTGCCGTTGTCTCTGTGCTTCTTTGTGCTTGCGGATATGAGCTTTTACCACATGACCTAACATGAGTAAAGTGTTTTGACTGATTAAGGACACACAGAGCAACCAACCAGTCAGGAAGGGGGAAGGGAGTCAGAGAGGATTTTGTGTGGGGAAGCCGAGGAAGGCTGAATCTGCCTTACAATATTTGTTTGTTTAACTTAGAAGTAACCTATAGTTGTCACCTCTGCATCTGTAAGTTAGACCACATGTTTGAGCTGATGTGTTTGAGAAGGGGGTAGCAAAAGTGGAGTGGATGGGATGCAGAAGAGGCCATTGGAAGCGAGAGGAAGTCCTGGGGCTCCAGTGGGAAGGTGTGTTCCTTTCTGCTGTCAGCTTAGAGTGGGGAAGTGGGTCAGATATCAGTGGGGGCGGCTGAAGGGGCCACACTAAGGCTATGGTCCAGGTTGCGGGTGCAAACTAGGTCTGCCCTTCCTCTTCTTAGGTCCCTGTTTTACAGACTCAAAAGTCTCCTGGTGGCAGCAGTGTTGGCCATGGCACAGCTGCCAACACAACTCTGAGCACTACTGGGAGAGTTGATGCAATAGGCCCAGTGTAAGTGGATCATTTCAGCAAACTCTAGGAAGACAAAAAGTAGAGGGGCAGGAGCACCAAGCTTTGGCCAGATTAAGAATTCCCACAGAAGAAGGGCACTTAGCTCTGGCAGGGAGGGCTTTGGAGGTGAGCTTGGAAGGTGCTGTATACCTTTCAACATGTAAAAGCACAGTCCAGTCTTAAATTGCTCTGAAATCAGTGAGTCCTAAAAGTGGCTGTACTAAATTAAAAGGGCCATGTAGTCCAATACTTTGTCTCTGAAAAATTCACACTGCTGAAAGGGGAGACAGTATATCACCAAGCATTTCGTCAGTGTTTGATGACATTTAGTGAAATGTAAGTGGCTGTAACCTCAGTGATAATTAGATGTCTTCACAAATACGAAAAGGTACTCCATGACAGTTGTGATTGAAGTAGATGGATGTGAGATCTCTGTTAAGATGGTGTGGTCAGGAACCTTCCAGTAGCAGTATTATTATTTTGCCTTAAATCTGAATCCATTTAATGAAAGATAGGCTTGTTTGGAAGGTATATCCAAGCAAAAGGAGGGGAAAAGTGGTGATCTTCTGCCTTCACTGTGCATAATGGCAATGCTGCAGTGCAGTTAGCAGTTGCTGTTGTGCAGGTCACCTGTCTGTATTTGGAACTGTCTGCTTGCCAGAATAAGGAAGCAGAGATGGAATTACAACTAATCATATCTTTGCAGGAAGTAGGTAGACATAAGATGCAATCAACAAGCTACAAGAACAATTAGCAAAGTACCAAGAATGCTCATAAAACCTGGATGGACTTTTGAAGGTTATGGTATGGGAGAAAAGCTGTTGGGCTTGAATATGGAAAAGAAGAATCAGAAGCAGAACGCTGCAGAAAGAAAGAATCACTCTTGGCTAGAGGCCAGCAGAGGATTTGTAGTTGCTACCTGGAGGAGGTTGCTAGCTGTCAGAGGTTGACCAGGTGGCTGCAGAACAGCTGTTGTTCATGGGATCCCACTGGGAAGCAAAATGCTAGCCAACTTTGTAACATGGCCATGTATCCACAAATAACCTAATTCTTTCAGAGCTTAGTCCCTGATGAATCATTACCAACCTGAGTAATGTTCCGGGCCTCCTTCACTGGGGTTGCAATCCATTTTTGGTTTTGTCCTCTGAAAGTGTTTGTTTTCTTCCTGCAACATTTTTACTGATTTTTAAGTGAAGGCACTATCCAGGTTTTTTAAATCCCCCCGAAAGCATGTATGCGCAGAGACTGTGAGTTCAGTTAGCTGCTGTGCTTTGTGATAGGGGGACTCTGGATGCTCATGGCTAATGGGAGTGTGTGAAAGAGGGCACTAGGGATGTGGTGGGGGACAGCAACACCCAGGCATGTTAAACTGGAAGAACCTAGCAGCTGTTGAGTTGGAGCTGTGGTAAGAAAGTATTCTGAGGTACACCGGAGGGCAGGAAGGGGTTGAAAGAGTGGAGGAGCTTGAGGTAGGAGGGTTTTTATTTTTTTGGAAAGTCAGGAGAGAGGCTAGAGAGAGCAGGGGGACTGTAGGTTTATTGAAAAGGTTCCCTGGGATAAGAGGGGCCTGGGGTTGAGTGGTCAGGACTTCAGTTGAGAATTGTTTAGAGGACACAGAAGTTTTGTCAACATACAAGGCTGCATTAGCAGTTGAAGATAGCGATTATGCCCTCTATTCAGCACTTGTGAGACCACTTCTGGAGTACAGTTGTCAGTTTGGGGCTCCGCAGTACGAGAGAGACATTGACATACTGCAGCAGGTTCAGAGGAGGGCCATCAAGATGATTAGAGGGCTGGAGCACATGACACAGGAGGAGAGGCTGAGGTTACTAGGTTTGTTCTGCCTTGAGAAGAGAAGGCGAAGGGGAGACCTGACTGCTGTCTTCCGCTGCTGCTGTTTCCAGCTTTTTAGTGGGAGAAGATGGAGCCAGACTCCTCTCGGAGGTGCACAGTGTAAAGACAAGCAATGGGGACAAGCTGGAATGTGGGAGATTCTGGATGGATACCAGGAAGGTTTTTGTTTGTTTGTTTTCATTTTTATTTAAACCATAAAGCTGGTCAAAATCTGGAACAGGTGTCCAGAAACACTGTGGACTTTGTATATTTGGAGATGCTCAAAATTCAATTGGACAAGGCGCTGAGCAACCTGACCTGGTTGGCTCTACTTTGAGTGGGGGGCTTGGATTGGGTGACCTCCAAAGTTCCCTTCCAGCCTACATAGTTGGGGGGTCAGGGTGGGAGGGGGTTAGAGCTAGAGGCTCTGGTGTGGGAGAGAAAGGTCTAGAGTAGAGGTGAGGAACAGGAGTGCAAGGAGCTGTTGGTAAGAGTTTTGGGTTGTGATGGGGCCATGCTTGAATCCCTGGGTTTGAGAAGATGGACACTGGAAATTGCCTGTCTTGTCTTCCTTCCTGATTCTCTCTCTTCACAGTGTTCTTTTTTTTCTGTTGGAAATGTAATAGTTACATCTCATGTATTGTTATTTTCTCTTTAAGGACCTGACTCATGCACTGTTGAAATTGGAGCCATCAAAACTAGGTCTTACATGCAAGTATTCTTATCTTTCAGGTTCAGTGGCAGAAGTGGTAATACACAAGTCACACTATTTAAACAGACAGTCTTAAGTTTCTTAATTAGTGGTGCTCTGGTGTGGGGCCACATCTATTTAGTTTTTCTTTTTTTTGTAGCAATTCTTTGAATAGCCAGTGCAGAGCGGCATATACAGACCTAGCTAATTCTACACCAGCATGGTACTAAAGCCACATTAATTACAAGAAAGATTTTATTGTTTTCCTTCTGTGGAAGCACAAGATCGTTTTGAGCTGCAGTCAGCCTGGGCTCAGCATCACTTGAATTATTGATGAGGGACAGGCAAAGATGGTTTAGCAGTGGTCCAGAACCATTCAGCCATCTGCAGTCACTGATACTGATCTACCAAAAGGCTGCATATTTTCTTCTTCACTGCGTGTCTGAGGGGTGGAGTATAGATTTATTTTTCTTTATCATATATCTGTCTGAAAATACAGTGAATATATAAAATATATTTGTATTGTACCTACTTGTGTCTTTTAGTGTTTAGCATTAAATCTTAATCTGTTAAAAATTTATACAAATTACAAGAAGACAGAAATATTTCCTGATCTCCAAAATGTTTTACCTTAACAGCGCTCAAAACCCAGTTATATCTCCAAATTAAATATTTTATTTTCTTCTAGGAAATTGAAAAATGAGCTGCTGGAAGTGAGACGGAAAGGTGGAAACCGTTACTGTCAACAGGACAGCAGCAGGATCTGTGTTCGCTGTCAGAAAAACCTGGGCCTAATCTTTGACAGGGGAGACCTGTGCCAAACCTGCAGACTCAGAGTTTGCAACAAGTGTCGTGTCATGGGAACTGATGGGCAGTGGAAATGCTCAGTGTGTGCCAAGATTGCGTAAGTTGTGAAGCTTTTATAAATACATTTGGAGATTACCCCACTATAAGTAACTTGTGCTGGTGTTACTGTTTTATATCCCTTTAGCCCAAGAGCATACACATAGCAGATACACAAGGGAAGAAGCTTATCTGATGTTTTTATTTGCTGCACTACTTCATAATATCTTTTTTCCAGTTCAAACTAGATTTCTTTCCTTCTAAAGAAAGCTGCAAGCATTGCAGCTATTAAGCTGCTGGTGTGGAAGGCCTGAAAATGATGGAAAATCAATCATAGAACAGTGACAGTCTATTCACATTATTCAGACACAAATGTAAGAATCAAATAAAAACAAAATTAAGAACCAGTGAGGGCAATATGTTCTGGCTAATGTGGTAGGGGGATTTGTAAGGAAACAGATGTAAAAATTATTTATTTCATATATAGTTTGGAGGATATAAAACTTGGAGGAATAATTTGCATGATTGGAATATTAATATAGGAGTTTGTAGCTTGACTCAGTAAAATAATCATGAAAGAAAGGAAATAGTCTAATAAATCTAGTTTACATGTCCTAATGTAAGAACTGGATGGTATAAGGACAAAACTTGATAAAGTACTCTTGTTAAAAGGGAAAAGAACAAGGATAATTTCATGGAGAGAGTTTTTTACAGGCCACCAAACGTATGAGATCAGGAAGAAAAGGCTTTTCTTAAATGTTATCAGAGACTGAACCCAAATTGGTAGTGATGTCAGACTTTGGCTACCTAGACAGTTAGCGAAAAATGAATATAGCAGGACACAAAGTTTGGCGTTTATGTCTTTTAACTTTAGCTTTAGCAGTTTAATATCTGGTTTTAGCTAGATGCCTTAGCCTTCTCTATAGTTGGTGGGGGTGCATCTGGAGGACAGTTTGTCTCATCTCTTCTAAGATGGAACATGTTGAAGTAGTTGGTTATGTGAAGTGTTTTCAAAATGGTAGGAGCCTGGCTGAGCTCTTGTAGTTTTGTTCAACCAGTTCTTGAGATGATTTTGGCTCTGTGTCTTTCAGAAACGATGGGTCCGGGTGAGATGACAGAGACAAACGTAGTATTGCTTGTTAGAAATGAAGAAAGGGAGAAGTAGGGATTTGTTGGCCTTGTCAGGTTACCTATAATTTCTCAAAAAATACTGAAACAAATGATGACTGTGCTGTTTGAAAGCACAGATGACAACAGGGTGATGAGTAAGAGCTGGCTAGAGAACAAATAATGTCAGACCAATTTAATTTCCTCTTTTGATAGGGTGACAGACCTCATGGATAGAAGAGGAGCAGCAGATGCCCTATAACTTGACTTCAGTGAACCTTTTGATGTATTCTCTCATGCCATTCTCATAAGCTTATAAACAAGAGAGGCTATGCCCTGAAATAAATCCTGTCAGTGTGATTGCAGAGCTGCCTAGAGAACTATGGAGCTCTGTTCTCAGAGCAGTTATCAGCATCTCACTATCAAAAAACCAGTGGTGTTGAGCAGAATCTTTCCTGGGTTTTGTACTGTTCCTTATTTTAGTTAAGGACTTAGATGCAGTGGACGAATACGTTGATTATACTTGCAGGTGACATGAAACTGAGAGGTGCTGCAAGCGTGTTGAAGGATGGGATTAGGATTCAAAGTGATGCTTACAGTTTGCAGAACTGGTTTGAAGAAAAAGTAGATGGTGACTCCCCGAGGGCATGTGCAAGTACTACACTGGCAAAAATAATCAGCTGCAGAAACAGAGAATGAAAAAAATACTGGCTTATCCAGATGTTCTTTAGAAAAGGATCTGGGTATTGTATTGATTCAAAAGCTGAATATTAATTAACAGTTTTGTGCTTTTGTAGAAGAGTTGGGCATCACATAGGAATGTAAAAACAGGATTATGGCCTGTAAAGCACGTGATGCAATCCTGTTTTATGCAGAGTACTATGCCCAGTTTTGTATAGCACACTTAATACTTCGTTATTTCAAAATACACTTCATGTTGGCCAACTGCAGAAAGTTCAACAGAAAATAGTGATCAGAAGCCTAGAAAATACAGTATGCCCACAATAATGGAAGGAATCAGTGTCGTTCGGCCTAGGGAAGAGAATACTGGAAATAACTGAGTTTTAGATCTGCTAAAGGCAGCTGTATTGAGGGAGGAGTACAGTCTGTTCTACATACTTGCTTGGGATAAGAAAAGTAATATGGTACTTAATTGCAGTGAAGGGATTTTGGTTAGGTGTTATGAAAAGTCTTCAATGGTATAACTTGGAGAGGTTGCAGAATCTTGGGGTTTTTTAAAAGCAGGTTGGATAAACCTCTCAGGAATGATGATGTCAGTAAAGCTGATCCTGGTTTTGGGTTTGGAGATGGGCTAGGTAACTTCTCAAAATTTATGCCACCCCTATTTTTGTGACTGTATTGCATCCTGTATGCTAAGCAGCGGTCCTAGCAATCATCTTGACAATGATTTCCATTTGGAGCCTGTCTCTAAGTTATTACAAATCACACTGTGATTTTAGAGTTCTAAAATGTTGTCCATGTTAGATACCTTTATTATTTCATTCAAATCTATCTTCTATCCTTTTCTGCTTCATTTAACAGAGGGTTTTAGCAAGACTGTAGTGACAGCCAGTGATATATGAAATGCCTTGTACACTGTTGAGAATATGCAAAGAGATCACAGAATCACAGAATGGCTGAGGTTGGAAGGAATCTCTGGAGATAATCAGAGTCAGCTAGAGCAGCTTGCCCAGGATTGTGTCAAGATGGCTTTTGAGTATCTCCAATGAGGGAGAGTCCACAGCCTCTCTGGGTAACCTGCTCTAGGGCTCAGTCACCCTCACAGTAAAGAAGTTTTTCCTCATGTTCAAATGGAACTTCCTGTGCTTCAGTTTGTGCCTACTGCCTCACGTCCTATCACTGGGCACCACTGAGAAGATTCTGGCCCCATCCTCTCTACACCCTCCCTTCAGATACTTATACACATTAATAAGATCCCTCCTGAGCCTTCTCTTCTTCAGGCTGAACAGTCCCAGCTCTCTCAGCCTTTCCTCATAGGGGAGATGCTGCAGTCCCTTCATCATCTTTGTAGCCCTTCACTGGACTCGCTCCAGTAGTTCCTTGTCTCTCTTGTACTGGAGAGCCCAGAACTGCACCCAGCACTCCAGATGTGGCCTCACCATGGCTGAGTAGAAGGGAAGGATCCCCTCCCTTGACCTGCTGGCAACGCTCTTCCTAATGCAACCCAGGATACCATTGGCCTTCTTGGTCACAAACGTACATTGCTGGCTCATGTTAACTTGTTGTCCACCAGGACCCCCACGTCCTTCTCCACAGAGCTGCTTTCCAGCAGGTCAGCCCCCAGCCTGTCCTGGTGCATGGGGTTATTCCTCCCTAGCTGCAGGACCCTGCACTTGCCTTTGTTGAACTTCATGAGGTTCCTCTCCACCCAACTCTCCAGCCTGTCCAGGTCCCTCTGAATGGCAGCACAGCCCTCTGGTGTATCAGCCACTCCTCCCAGTTTTGTATCATCAGCAAACTTGCTGAGGGTGCACTCTGTCCCTTCATCCAGGTCACTGATGAATAAGCTGAACAATACTGGACCTAGTATTGACCCCTGGGGGATGCCACTAGCTACAGGCCTCCAACTAGACTCTGCGCTGCTGATCACAACCCTCTGAGCTCTGCCATTCAGCCAGTTCTCAATCCACCTCACTGTCTGCTCATCTAACCCACACTTCCTGAGCTTGCCTATGAGGATGTTATGGGAGATAGTGTTGAAAGCCTTGCTGAAGTCAAGGTAGACAACATCCACTGCTCTCCCCTCATCTACCCAGCCAGTCATTCCCTCACAGAAGGCTATCAGATTGGTTGAGCAGGAGTTCCCCTTGATGAATCCATGCTGACTACTCCTGATCACCTTCTTGTCCTCCACATGCTTAGAGATGACATCCAGGATGAGCTGCTCCGTCACCTTTCCAGGGATGGAGGTGAGACGGACCGGCCTGTAGTTCTCTGGGTCCTCCTTCTTGCCCTTCTTGAAGACTGGAATGACATTGGCTTTCTTCCAGTCCTCAGGCAACTCTCCCGTTCTCTATGAGCTTTCAAAGACGATTGAGAGTGGCCTAGCAATAACATCTGCCAGCTCCCTCAGCACTTGTGGGTGCATCCCATCAGGGCCCATGGATTTGTGGGTGTCAGGCTTGCCTAAATGATCCCTAACCTGATCCTCCTCGACCAAGGGAAAGTCTTCCTTTCTCCAGACTTTCTCTCTTGTCTCCAGGGCCTGGGACTCCTGAGAGCTAGCCTTAGCAGTAAAGACCGAAGCAAAGAAGGCATTCAGTAACTGTCTTCTCAGTATCCTTCGTCACCAGGGCTCCTGCCCCATTCAGCAGCAGGCCCACATTTTCCCTAGTCTTCCTTTTGCTATTGATGTATTTGAAGAAGCCCTTCTTGTTGTCCTTGACATCCCTTGCCAGATTCAACACCAAATGGGCCTTGACCTTCCTATTCCCATCCCTGCATACTCTTATGACGTTCCTATAATGCTCCCAAGTGGTCTGTCCCTGCTTCCATCTTCTGTGCACTTCCTTCTCCTGTCTGAGTTTTGCCAGGAGCTCCTTGTTCATCCATGCAGGCCTCCTTCCTCCTTTTCTCGGTTTCTTGCTCATTGTGATGCACTGCTCTTGAGCTTTCAGGAGGTGATCCTTGAATATTAACCAGCTCTCTTGGACCCCTCTTCCTTCTAGGGCCCTATCTGATGGGATTCTTCCAAGCAGGTCCCTGAAAAGGCCGAAGTTTTCTCTCCTGAAGTCCAAGGTTGCAATCCTTCTTATTGCCCTGCTTCCTCCTTGCAGGATCCTGAACTCCACCATCTCATGGTCACTGCAGGCAAGGCTGCCCCCAGCCTTCACATCTCCAACCAGCTCTTCCTTGTTTGTTAGTACAAGGTCCAGCAGTGCACCTCTCCTCGTTGTCTCCTCCATCACCTGTGTCAGGAAGTTATCATCAGTGCTCTGCGGGAACCTCCTGGACTGTCTGTGCCTAGCTGTGTTGTCTTTCCAGCAGATATCAGGGTGGTTGAAGTCCCCCATGAGAACTGGGGCCTGTGATCATGAGGCTACTTCCAGCTGTTTGTAGAAGGCCTCATCGACTTCCTCTTCCTGATCGGGTGGCCTGTAGTAAACACCCACAACGGTGACACCCATGTTAGCCTACCCTTTAGCCCTTACCCATAAGCTCTCGACCCGGTCATCATCCACCATTATCTTCTGTACAGACTATGTAGAAATGAAGGTTGGGGATTGGATTTAACTAAGATACCTATCAATACTTACATAATTCTAGTTTAAATTCATTCAGTTCTGCTTTCCTCTGTCTCATTTAAGTCTTCTGCAGAGAAAATTAGGATTTTTAGGCCTCTTGAAGTATATTTGAAGGAGGATTTGATTAAGTTAATGCAAATAGGACCATTGGCCAGATCGCAAGACAGAAGGCAAGGAAAAGAGAATGGGAATCCAGTGTTAAGAGACAGTTATGCCATATGAGTAGGAAACAGAAGGCAGAAGAATAGGAGGAAGGAATTTTTTTTTTAGTTATGTAGAACTGATCTGCATACAGCATTCAAGTCTGTCAAGTTGGATTGTTTCACCACAATACTGGCTTTGCAAAAAGTGTTGGGAATTCTTCCCTTTTTTCCCCCCTCTCCTTTTCTTTTACTAGCCTTGAAGAATGAGAAGTAGTTGATTTTGATACCTGTATAGACACTAGCACCGGCTGTGCTGTTCCATTATCAAAAGGGAGTCATGCTGTTGTTATTGTGAGACTCTTAAAAGGTGGGGGGAAGGATTCATGGCCTCTTATGTGCTCTTTCAGTTTTCGGTGCTCTACTAATTCTTGGCTATTCTGCCAAAATTGTCCACAAGAATGTCTCTAAGTGCCACTTAGGATGATGGTGGTAGTGGTAACATGTTTAAGTGCCTGTTATTTCTGTGGGTGTAGTAGATAATTATGTAAGTATGGAAGCAAGTCTTTTTGAACTGTTGGACAGGCTGTTGCTGCACTGCACTATGTCAGTGAAGAAGTTCTGATCCTGGGTTTTGAGTGTGCATTTTGGAAGAGGTGATTTTTTTTTTTTTATTGCAGGTTGACGAGTGAACATACTGCAGAAGTTCCCTGAATCACACAGATAATCTAAAATGATTGCTGAAACAAAGAACATCTGTGGCCATAAAAGAAAGTGTGAATAACATATGCCAGCTCCTGCTTGTTGTTTCATTTTGACCTTTCTTTCTTTTTGAACTCCTTGAGTCCTGCATACTCATAGCACAGGAGTTTGGGGTGCATTTAATACAGCAAAAGGACATTCTATCACATAGCTTGTGATCAAATTTTATCATTGCTTTATCATTTGTGGTGAGTTTATGTCCAGCTACCAGAAAACCTAGGAAAAGATGAAGGCAAATCACAAATATACTGACTTGAGGATTAGGTTGTTTCAAAATATACATTTTTAAGGAAATGGTAAAATAAAGTGTTATTTTTCAAACAAATAAAAAATTACATGGTAGCATAATGGTAGCTGTAGGGGTGAGATACCAGTCTGTTTAATAATAAAACACATTTATCCATTTATCTATTTCTCAACCAGAACAGCTTAATCTGACAACAAGTGGATCTCACTTCTCCCCTCCACCTTTCAAAATAAGCTTTTAAACATTCTTTTACCATGTCTCTTAAGTCAGACGTGCCGGAAAAACAGCTTATGGTGGTGGGGAAGCTCATTACAGCACATTAATTATATTTCAAAATCCTTTCAAAAACATTTTGTGAAGCTGAGGAAAGAAATCTGAATGTGAAAAGTAACAGTTTTTCATCGGTATTTTTATGTATACCAAACTCAGGCTTATATATAAATTGTCTTAGAATTTACAATTACAAAAGAAGAATTTTCCACTTGAATGTGCATAAAAAGATTTTTTTTTTCCATGAGAGTTACTACTATCTAGGATATAAAGTTACAAAATGAAGAATTTAAAGGTGAAAAAGTGTTAGAGCTAAGTCTTATCTCATATTCTTAGTTCTGCTGTTGCCGAGGGTAGAGAACAAGATTTATGTATGTGATGATAAATTTCATGGGTAGTGACCATTGCTGTAATTTTTAATAGGGTAAACTGAGCCTGTGGATAGTGATGCAGTTGATGATAGGGGAGGTTTTCTACTTCATTCTCTGCATACAAGGACCAACTGTCCTCATCAGGTCATCAGTAGCTTTCAGACATAGGTGTAGAAGAGAAGCTTTCATCATGGTCACTTTTCCGTGCATGTTCTTAAAATAAAGTTTGGTCAGTTTATGTTTTAAGCTTGGCATGTAAAATGGTGTGAGTGATAGGCTGAGGGAAATCAAAATTCTTCAAACAGTCTGCTGGCAGGGTTATTGCTGCTGCGTGTATTTCTTATTACAAGTATGTCTAGAACAATTTGTTTATTTTGATTGAATTCTTCAGCAAGATAAAATGCTTAGTTGGCCTACTCTATTACAGCAGAACAGCACTGTAATGGGCATTTTATCTTCATCTTTGAAATAATTACATTGTCTCAAAGTGTCGTGAAAATTCATCAGTATCTTTGTAACATTTATGCACATTAGGAGTCTAAAAATAGAGGCATTTGAAATGTCCTAGTGTGCAAATGTTCTTTAGCTTTCTTGTCATTTTTTTTATTTTAGTAACTTATAAGGAAGTTTGTTTGCCTTGCTTTTTTTATGGTGTCACAAATTTAGTGGCCTCACAGCATATTGAAAATGCTCTGAAATTATTATATGTTATAGAAAATATTCTGTGAAATCAAATGCATACAAAGATAAGTGTGTATGTTTTGGTGTCTTTATATATGAGATACTTTTTATCAAGCCTCTGGTCTTGCAACGTTTTCCTGGTTTCACTTCTCAGGAGGAAGTATGGTATTTGAGCAATACCGGAGGGAAAGGAAGCTGGAGTAAATCTCTGTCTACCCTACTGGGCATGTAGGTTAGGCTGGATGGCCAACTTGACAGTGAGGCATCAATAGCCTATTTAACCAGTATTTTTTTCAAATGAAATGATTAAAAATAAAAATTGAGACTTTCCATCTCAAAAGAAATTTTTATATTTGAACATTTAACCATGAAGTATCTTGCAGGAATGAGAGTGGAAAACAAGTGGCAGAGTTCTTGGCAGGGCTAGGCCACAGGTTTTCTTTTATTTTGAAAATGAGCAGTGTGTTAATGAAGATAATCTGTTCAGTAGGAGGTCATACAGCAAGAAGAACCATACAACCCTCAAGTACTCTCTTTCACATGGTTGTGATTAATGTATAAGGACCTAGCTGAAATCTGAAGTATTCTATCCTAAATCTAGCTACTTGAATGTGATTTTCTTAAATATCTTCCTAGCCATTTTAAGTATGGGAAAGAGCAATCAGGCAAAAGTTGTTACTGTTGCAATTTATAACTCTTTCTTTCTTGCCTGCTAAAACTAGTGACTTCTGCATCCGTCCTTCACCCTGGAAGGCCCATCTAAACACGGTTGAGGTAGAACATACTTTTTTTAGCATATATATATATATTTTATATATATATTTTATATATATTCTCAGTTGGCACATAGCATATATATATGCTTTCCTTTCCTGAGAAAGGAAACAGAAGTAAAGGAAATGCATGCCCAAACTATGAATTAGATGTCACTATGCAACTTGGACCCACTTTAAAAACAACACAGAATAAACCTCCGAACTCTGATTTGTTGTACTACTGAGTATACAGCCTTATTTCTTTTCCTGCTGGA
Organism: Dromaius novaehollandiae; assembly: GCF_036370855.1. NCBI lineage: Eukaryota > Metazoa > Chordata > Aves > Casuariiformes > Dromaiidae > Dromaius > Dromaius novaehollandiae. Next base: position 126,368,953 of record NC_088098.1, on the reverse strand, counting down.
AAGATTACCTAGATGGAAAGGGTTCATATAAGTTCTGTGTCAGAAGTAGAAGAAAAATGAGTTATCTCAGCAGAAAAGACAGTCTTCCTTTGTCATAATTATAAATGCGTGAAAATAACATTATTGGAAGATGGTTTAGGTCTAGTTCTTCAATTTTAATTACAGAACGCCAAATACAATTATGAAATTCAGACTTTAAGTCAGAGGTTTAAGCAGTCATTTAATCTGAATTCATTTATATTTATAGGTTTAACAAGAAATGTTTCTGTAGTTATTTCTGAAATGTATGAATGATTAAGATACTGGGAACTTTAGTCTTTCTGTGAATTGTTCACTGTACGTGAAAAATACATTTACATATACTCCATCCTGTACTAGTGCACTAGAAATTCAAAGGTATGAAGTTTAAATTTTCCCCCTCATCTCATTAAAAAGTGATATTTTTGTGGAGATCATCTGTTAGATAGGGACTTTTCCACAAAAAGGACTGCCAACTGAACTCAAGATCCCAAGACTGAAAGTAGCACTGATGATGATAAAGACAAAAAATTAAAGTGAAGGTTGAGGCCTTTAAACCTGTTCCATCTGAGACTTGCAATGGCTGGCTATTGATGGATTTTTTTTTTCCTCTTCACTGTGTGTAAGAGTAGAATTGGCTAGACAGGTGAAACATTTGACTAAAGACAAGCCAATATTCACTTTATTTGCTGTGTTTCATGTATTGGTTGTGGGAGTTATTTTTGTTTTACAGGAGACCTGCTTCTTCCAGTCAAGTTTAAGATTAGACCATTCTGAATGCTCTGTATACTTGGTGGAGGGAGCAGATTTGGTGTAGGCCTTCTCAAAGGAAACAGTGCCAAGGAATTGGCAATATGACTTGCTGTAAACCTTGGCATAAAAAAACTCAGAGAAGTGCATGCTGTAAATGAGTCATGAAAATACACATTCAGAGGAAAACTGTTTTTCGTATTAGCCGGGAGGTGCATAGTTTCTGGTGAAATAAATCCTTTCCAGTGCTTATGTGCTTAACAAAAGTCATTAAAAAAAACTCTGTGTGGAAATGTAGGGGTTGTGTTTAATTCCTTGGCATAATGCCTGACTGATTGTGATGATGAATTATAGGGTATTTTTTTGTCACTAGGAGTCTTCAGAAACAGGATAAGGCAGTAATGATTTATTACCACATTTGTGGGCAAGTGTTTTGAACTTTTTTTTTGCCTGTTTTACTAGAATTGAAATGTGCATGCATGATTCATAAGTAGGTGAGAAAGAAGAGATGATGTCAGGGTCTTTTTACCAATGGCAGGATCCTATTCTGTAATTTTTTGTCTTTTCCCAAGTCAAAATCTCCATTGCAGGCATGACTCAAAGTGATTTAACAGAGAATATACTGATCAGTGCTCTAAATGCCTCTGTAATAATTTTCATGCCCAAAGGACTAGATGATTTCTTTTCTAGTATAGGCTTGCAAATAAGTTTTTCTCATTGACTGTAAAGTAGGCAGGAACATACGTGAAGATAAATCAGTTGGCTTTTTTTTTTTTATTGGTTTGAATATTCGTAAGTAGCAGCTTTTAGTCATCAGCTGTACATAGTGGGGCAGTAGAATTGGCGATGTTTGAGCATAATGAAACTAGTACACTGAAAGGCTAGCAATTAGCATAAGAAACATATCTATGGAAAACAGCAAGGCCAACACAGGGATTTTTTTATTGCCATTATAGGCAGGAGGATTTGAAAACTTTCCGGTTACCCCAGAAAAAGCAGCATTATCCAAAACAGTAGCAAAGACAAAAGTTCATTGCTCTGAACCTCAGGCACATAGCTAACTTGTACCAGTGCTGTCATTTGAAGAGATTATGTATAGAAACAGCATGTGAAACAAAGGGTATTACATTAAAAATATGTATGAACTTGCAACAAAATGTATATAACCAGGTTGGATTAGTGAACTGCTGACTTGTTTGGCAGGGTTTTTGCTTTTTATTTGCCCTCCATCCATTGTGGTTGTTTATGCATCTGTTGTCTTTTTGAAGAGTTTGAAAATTGTAGAGTTGAGCAGTTCACTATCCAAAGGAAGAGGGAGAAAGTACGTATTATTACATGTTTTTTTATGGAAATACAGTCAGAATGGTTGAAACACTTTTTTCTCAAGTAAATTTTTATGTGCTGAAAATTATTTTTTATTCACAAAGCAGGATGATTTTTTTTTACTACGTTTGTCCTTCTGTCCTGAGTTTTGCAGTCACACAGATGTCCAGAGCTCATGAGCATGATGAGCAGATGATGATCTAAGGGTTTAAGTAGCAGTTTTGTTTGGCCAAGTTTTTTAACATGCATGTCTTCCTGGATTTTTTTCTTTTTCCCCATATAGACAGCTGAGAATAGTGACAGGTGAATGGTTTTTTGAAGAGAGAGCAAAGCGCTTCAAACAATCCAATCTCCTTGGAACTGATGTTGTCAGACAGTCTATCCTGCGTAGATTTCCAGGTAATGGTAAGGACCATGAAAAAGAGGTTCACTGTTTATGCTTAATACTTTTAAACCTTGTTTCCAGAGTGTTTTACTTAGTCTGTATTTCATTCTTCACTGTAGAATGTGCAAGTATAATCAGTATTTTAATCTTAATTTTATACTTGGGTATTATTATGCATTGTTTATGGATGACTATTATATAGGAAAGGTAAGGTATAGATGAGTGAGGAAGTATCTCTGTGGAGATAGAGAGCTGCTTAAAATCTCACCATCCAGACAGACGGACAGTATTAAAATTCAGCTCCAAAGTGGAAGCAGAGGCTCTAAAAGTTGATTCTCAATTCCTCCCAGGAAGTTTAGCTGTATACAGAGATATAAAACTAGCCATTCGTCTTTGCCTCTCCTATTTAATTATATTGGTGGTGAGTAAAAAGTATAATTTGATTTTCTTTTTTTAGCTCCGAATAAGGAAAGCTAGATGTTAACTCGTGCTATCTGCTGGAGCATGAGTTACATCCTAGACTACCTGGTGTCTCTCTGCTCTCACTTGACTTTCCTTTTGCCCAGCCATCTTTAATAAACTACCTCTGCACTCTTAGGTACAGAAGAAGAGTGTACCTTACTATTAGTTACAAAAACCACAGTCTACTGTCCTGGTCTAGCACAGCAGGTCTGCCATGGCTGGTACCTTGCCTGTTACCACAGGACCGTTGGTTTAAGAATTAAGAGTTTTTCCTGCATGCGGATGCTTTGCCCTCCACTGAGCTACTTTACTCTGCACACAGAAGCTTTTATTTAGATAGTCTGTTTTCAGAGGTAACATTTATCACTTTCAGTAGGAAGACGAAGGCAGCTGGCAGTTCTTAGGAGGAAAGAAAGGTTTACTGCCATTGGAAAAATATCTGTTGTAAGTATACTGCTTGGCAGAATGCTGATCTTTCCAATATCAGTGTGCTTCAGAAATTATCAAACTGGCATGTCTCTAGGTCCTTGATTTTCAGTCATTTAAATTATGCAACCTGTCAAATTGTATATTTTGTGTTTTGTTACTATATGTTTACATTTGATAGTCATTTTTTGGAAAAATGGTTTATATATTTTTTTCTATTTTAGTCCTAGCTGAACAAACAATTTTGATTTAGAAAATGTTCTTTCGTTTAACACAGAAAATACTTTACACTGTAAAATTATATTTGAAGTTCCTTTGTTGTTAAGTATGTTCTTTGTCAGTGACAAATTCAGAATGGAATGGAATTCAATGGAAAAGCTGATAGCAAGAAACATTTTGAACTATTTAAAATTTATTTTCTTTTTCTGAAAAGCAAAAACAAAGAAGCTCCCCAGCTGTTTCTGTATGATATTTTACCATGTTTTTATTTAATATTGTAAAACGGAAAAATCTACTTTTGCGGGTCATATTTGACATGTGCTGCCTTTTTTTCTGTAAACATTGGTTTTGTCATTCCCTCCCCCCCCCCCCCAATTGAAGATACAGTTTCCAGTAAGGATGAAGGAAGAATGTTTAAAGATCAGCCCCAGGAGAATGCAGAAAAACGTCCAGATACATCAACCTCCTCCACAAACGGGCATAAATCTATCTTCAGCGGACCTAGAAAGATAGGGTAATGACTTTTTATTTTGGAAACTGAAAAATCAGAATGCAGCTGTGTATGGTCAGATGGATTTTTTCTTTAGTCTCTCCAGCATTCCATATCAACCCAAAACTTCCCAAGGTTAGAAACAGTTCTCATTTAAAAGCTTACTATGATTAGACTACTGTCTCCTAGGAAATGCAGCAGTAATTATTCTTCAGCTGTAAAGGTAGTAGAAAAAAAGGCAGTTTTACTCTTGGATTCTTGTTGTTTATACTTTGAAGTAACAGGATGTCCCTAAATGCCGGTCTACAGAAGAAGCAGATGCAAAAAAAATAGTATTTTGAGGATTTATTTGTATGTGTACAGGTTGATTCATTTAACAAGTCATGTAGTCCATTAATTTCCAGCTCTGTAAATGCAGTCTAACAATAAAAGTAGTGCTCCTTTCTTTTGTGCCTGACAGGGAATAAACAGATTATGTTGCTGGTTGTTTCACAGTCTTGGTGACATGTATAAGCCCAGTTAGGCTATGCTGTTATGGGAGTGCTGACTTACTGTGAGGGGAAATGGGCAGATGCATTGAATACATGGTTGCATAGGTGGTGTCTGAGCATAACTTGAGGCTATTGGGTGAACAGGAAGAAAACTCAGATGAGCTTTCAGATCCTGGGCAGAACTACATGGGCTGGTAATTGGCAAAAATTGTTTCTGTTGGTAGCAGAGCAATTTTTATTATGGATCCTGAATATAGGGTGGGTAGGTAGCTTTTTACATCTGTGACTGTTTTCTGAGTAAGGAAAGAGCTAGACTTCTGGGGAGTGCCAAAAATGGAATTTGTTGTTCCAGTCACTCAACTTGAGTGATTTCTGTCTTTTTTTAACACTGGAAAAATAGCATCTGAATGCCTCTGAGTTCTCAAATCACGGTGAAGGAAGAACGAGTTTAAGGAATCTACTTAGATGTTACTCTACATCATGGTAATTGGTAACTATAGTGAGCATTCATTAAAGTTTACTTTCATAGGAGAGTTGATGCCTGAAACATTGTTGTCCGTGATGTTGATTTGGAAGTATGGATTGTCAAAGCTACACTTTGTGCAGTGACCTGGATCTAGATGTAATAAGGGGCACAGGTGTAAGCTAACTTGTTACTATATCGTCTCAGCAATTCTTGGGCCCACATCTTCATAAATATTTGAATGTTGATCCCACATTGTTTTTACTGGGTGTTACTTTAGAGGACATGCAGTAGTTTCTGTACTAATGTGAAATCTAAGTACTTACCTAATGCCAAAGTGTGTCCAGTGAGCTTGGCAGTATTCTACAGTGTATTCGCTTTCTGGTCTTGCAGGTCTAATCCTCTCTTCACTTAAATCCTTTGTGCAGATCTGTTAGTCATATTCACCTATGAGAAACAAATCTATTTTTATTATCTGTTATCTATTTTTAGTGGTTTTCAGTCTTTTTCATTTTGTGGCCTGAAACATGTTTTTCAGTGATTACATTCCCTGTAAAAGCAAATCTAATGCTACAGTCAGTAGGCTTGCTTTTCCTGGGTACTTTTTGTGCCCTCTGTTAGAAGTAGTTCATTATTCCTCCTCTTCCTCCCTCAGGTTCCACATTCATTTATCTCATGAGTCAATTTGTATAAGTGAAACCATTTTGGGGCCTGCTTCTACTGATGTGCAGTGTTATGGAACACCTTAACATTCTATTGTTGTTTGTGAGTCAGTGAAGAATACTATCACTTTTCAAAACTTTCTTTTTTGTCTTTTTAGATCACATCCTGCAGGGCAGAGGGTGGTGTTATGTTTTTGGAAAATAGCATGTTCAGGGCATTGTTGCATGCAATTGTAGAAACTGCAAGGAGATTTTTAAGAGAACATATACTTAGTATATTTTGGTAGGAGAAAATACACACACTTACTCAAACAAAATTGTGTTAGCCTTTGCTGTGACTATGCTGTAAAAAATAAGAGTTTTCACAAAAAAACACTCCTGGTTCAAAACAGGAAGTGGTCCTGTTGAGTATGAGGGATGTTTTGATGTTCTGTGTCTTAAAAAGTAGTTTTATAGTAAATATGATGCTGCTGCTTTTTGTAGGAATCAGTCCGGTATCCAAGTTTGGCACTCTGTTCACCATTATATCTAGAGTTGTCATTAGTTTGGATAGATGAAATGAGTAGAACCTGCACATCCCTGTAATTCAGTCACACTGCTGTTTCCTGGGGGGAAAAAAAAAAAATTGCAGCTTTTAAAACATTTTCTTTTATTCCTGTTTTCATCAGGAAGGTAATTAGGGCAGTCACCAAAGGAGAAATTGCAAATACAAAAGATGAAGATGGAAGGAACACATTCTCAGAAGCTGAAACACAAAGTCTGTGCAGTGACAGATCAACACCTTTTTCTGAGAGGTGAGCAGCAGAAATTTGATAATAGCTCATACTGAGATTGACCTAAGAGTGTGTGCCAGTCCCCTGAGATGCATTTTGTCTTTGAATGTTCAGCATTATTGCAATCTGAGAAGCAGAATTAAAAAGAACAAAACAAAAGATCTCTGTCCAGGCAGCTTTTCTCTGTGTGTGTTTGGGTGGTGATTGCTGTTACTGCTTTGGTTTTCGTTGTCTGGTTTTAATTAATCCAGCTGTGTTCGTGTTGCAGAACTGAGGGCCTTTGTTCCAAAGTTTATCTTTGGTAATGGTAAGTTAATTGGTTAAAATTTATATTTCCTTTTTCAAAAGCTCTGTTGCCCTGCTCTTTCCATGGTTGTTGTCCACATTATTTCTGATAGAATTCCATTGATCGTTCCTCTGGGCCTAGGAGATCTCAGTCATTGCCTCTATAGACCACATTATAAAATGACACACGCAACATTCCCTTCATGACTCATTTCCAAAATGAGGCCAAAAATAGCCTACTTTTTTCTTGTTCAGTTGGATAAACTATACTAGATACAGACCCATTTTCTTTGCTCAAGGGTGCACACCTAGAAATCTCACAATCTATATTGAAAAATAATACCATTTTGGTGTAAGATCCAGTAGAAATTTCCAGTTTTAAAGAGCAGTGTTCTTGAGAGACTCTAAATAGGTATATAGGAGCACTAGGACATTTCAGTACATCCTGGCAAGTTCATTTCAAAGGGTGTCAGGTAAAGGGAACATCATTAAGTTTAATTTGCCCACATTTAAGCCTTCTTATTTAAGCAAGAATTTGTTTCCCTTTGTGTTTTTGAATTGTAGACAACAATCATTGGTTGTTCTGCAGCACATCTAAAGTTGATGGTGGCAGTTTTCCTGAAAGTTGACCATTTGCATTTATTCGTTCTGAGCTGGCTACTGTAGAACTTACTAGCCAGATCACCTTTAAAGCTAGTCATCATCTTTAATCTGTATGCAGTTCAGTAAGTTTCCACTAGGTAATTAGGCCTTCTATATCTAACCAGATTCACAGGTGACTTTTATGAGACCAGGAGTGGTATTTTTGCTGTTTCTCTGGATTTGTTTTGCTTTGTTTTCTTTTTTGTTTTGTTTTTGATTGAATAGAGATGAGTGAAAGCTCCAAGAGACAAAAACTTGGGAATCCAGTGTTTGTGCTCCTTAACACTGGGATTATGCAATGTTAAGCAACTTTCTCTAATACTTGAGCAATATAAGGACAAAGGCATACTTGTGAGAGATCTGTGGAGCAGGTTTAATGTGCCAGAGACTGCAAGAAATTTATCATGCACCTCACCGTAAATGAAGTGAAAAAAAATTTTATTTTTTTTTAGTGTGGTAGAATTTACCACCTGATGAGCAGTCTACAAGCTTAGAAGGATGGATAGGAAGTTGTCTGTAACCTTTAAAAATAGCCTTTACGTTTGGTTGCCTTGCTTGACTTTTCACATAAAGCATCAATTTCTAGCTTTTGCCCAGAGCCAGCGGAATTTATTAAATTAAGTGTGTTGAATCATTATGGCAATTTCTGTCTCTACCAATCATCTCAGCCTGACCTGGCCAAATCAACGGCCTGTGTCAAAGTACACAGTAACAGAACTGTGTTGCCAGGAGATGCTTTTAGTAGGGGGGCTGAATTACTTTACTGTCTACAGAAGACATGGCACTTTCTTTATATTAGTCTTTGGAAGGATTGAGGAGCAGCTCATTTTTACCAGTAGAGGCATGAAAATTCCTGTCTTGTACATGTGTGGTTAAATACTTAACTAAAGCAAGCATCCTCAAATATCCAATTAATCTATTACGAAATTAAAGAACTGAATAGTAATTACTAAAAATAACAACAAAGCTTCCCACGCCACACTCCATAATTGTTTTGAGTTTCAAATTAAAAGAATTTAACAACATCTTGTGACACTGCAGCTGTTCTAGATATTCCTGAATATTTCTGATTTTGTAATTGCCTTTACTTTTTTAGGAGCATTGCTAAAAATAGCATTTCACCTGCCAACAAGAAGTCTAAGAGAAATTTCATTCTTTCTAAATATTTTGGTTTAAATGAAGCTGTACTGAGCTGAGAACAGTGAGGCCCAGGCCATGAATTCATCTTTTCAAGTGGTTTATTTCTACTTCAGCAAAAGTGTTTACTTGTTTTGCAGCTGAATGAACTGGGAGATTGCATCAGGATACTTCTAGGAGAAATAGGATTGCAATTTCAAATTCATCCACAGAGGCATGCTGCCTCATTGCACAGAGGTCCTGTCTACCACTTGGAAATGCCTGACTTCGTCACCTTAAGACCATATTTTTCTTTTGCTGTGTATCTAATATGTGTATAACATGAATTGAGCCTTTCTCTGATAGCTGATTGAAGTAAGGGCAAAGGACTTGAGCGGTCTCTGCAGCAGGTTTGATGTGCAAGCATTCAGTCCACCATGATGACTCCTGTAGGACCCCATGCAATGTGTTTTCAAATCTTTTTTTTTCCTAGCCCACTTCTAAACCCTTGTTTTATTGATTAACATTAGCTTATACAGTGAGGAAAACAAGTGTAACAGCAGCTTTCATAACAAAAAGTCACAGCAATCTATCAAAAGTGTTTTGGCATGCAATAAAACTCAGGTTTTCAGCGTTTTGGCTACATGCCATACAATAGCAGGTTTGGAAATTTAGGTGTGTGCATATAACAGCTTTGGTAAAATACAGATGATAGTCAGTAGCCTGATAGGACTAAAATTCAACCAAAACACATTTTTTCAGGGTTTGTTGGTCACTAGTTCATCAGATTAAAAAGTAGCAATGCATATATGTGAAGTACACATGCATAAGAGTGTGTTTATTATGCACTATCTACTATTGTTAAAATAAGAAATTGGATAGATACTGTTAAAAAGGTACTGGATGCTCACTAATCGACAAAACTGGTCACACAACATTTTTAAGCATTGGAGGTGTTTGGGGCTTTCCTCTAATTCCTTATTTTGGATAACTCCACTAATGTGGATTCAGAGTCTGTGCTCACTGCTTAATTTGGTAGAGACGAGCTGTGGTATTAAAGAATATTTCTTCTCACTTCAGCAGTAGTTCTTACAGAAATTTCCATTGTGGTAGAAAAGATTTTTACTGCAGTTACTCAGAACATGATGTGGCTAAAACAAGTGAAGGTGAAATTCAAATGTTGTCTAGCACAGTGAAGATGCCTACAGACCTGAAATATTCATCAAGCAAGCTTGCTTTAGCTAAAAATATCCTTTTAGTTCCAAAAGCATTTTTTCCAGCACATATTCAGTATTATTGTCCTGTGACATTGTATTTTGCTTATGGAAGAGGCTGCAGTTCTGGTATCAATTCCTGTTTACCAGTAATTGTTACTGTCCTGCAAGAATTTTTGAGATTTCTCTAAACTGAGAAGAAAAATGAAGATATTTGTGAAGTGATAATTATGGAGAAAGACAGAAGAGTAGATTAGCCAAGAGGCTGCATTTTGTTTTAAAATACTTTATAGTTGGGTTTCACCTTTTTTACCACAAATCAAATTTCAAATGGAAATAAAACTTTAAGTGGAAAGGTGTTAAAATATGCTTTAAAAATAATTTTCATTGTTTCAAGAGATCAGAAAAGTGCAACAACTTATGCTTTCTAATGTTCAGTGTTCACTTGGACTAATCAGTGTTTTCCAATAGGAAATGTTCTATGGAAAAATTTCTGCCTGTTGTGGTATTAGACAGCCATTGGGTTCTGCTATGCTGATCACAGATTCTTTTTTGTAATTTTTACTGACTAACAGAGAATGTGGCAGAAATATTTGCACAGTTTTCCTAGGTTTCAAAGCTATGGTGGAAGCTGTGGTGGAAGGCCAGTTTGGGTCAAGAATCATTATCACAATATAAATAGGACTGTGAATGTGTGGTTGTTTTTCCTGAGAAGGTAGAGTGTGGACATTCAATGATTTTAGAATTTTTGGAGTAAGTGCTGGCACTAGCATCCTCTGCAGAAGTAGCCAGAGCTCGCCTGTCATGGTAGTTTTCCTTTAAACTGAGGACCAGCTTGGTGGGAAATATTACTTATGGAGTTGTCACTTCTAGTGTTGGGATGTGAATGCAGTATGAAACAAACATGGAGGATTGCAACTTTCTGCAACTTGGAATGAAGCATGGATGAGAGAAGCTTAGGCATCGCTATGCTTAGGCAATTCACAGTTCTGATGGAAGTGCTGAAAACAAATATATATAAAGTAATTGTAATTTGCCCTTGCATAAGCTTTTCTTACCAGGTGACCATTTCTTGCAATGAATCAAACATAGTTCATACAGGGCAATGTAATTCCAGTAAAACATTATCATTGCTGTAATAATCCTTTAATACTCTCTTCTCCTCCCCAGAGGGAGCACTCTTTCACTGGACAACGGTGATGCAGAGGCCACCCCAGGCTGTCTGAAAGGGGTCGTGGGTCCCGTGCATGGAAGCAGTGTTTCCACACCATCCCTCCAGAGGTCTCTGGCACTGAGCACACGCAGCATGACCACAGATTACACCAGGGTAAATACAGTGATGCTCTGGAGAGCAGACCTCCCTGCACTGGCACAGCTGACACCAAACAAGATGCCTTGGCCAGTATCTGCCCTGATTGATCAATTTCTAGCCCAGAATCTAGAAAGGACAACCCTGTCAGAGAAGATTTTGTTTTTTCCATAATTCTCCTGGGACCAATGAGAATCTGTCGTGCTCTATCTGTGATGCGGTTTTTGGTTTGGCAGACATTTTCCTTATGTCTAAAAATTCCTTTTAATGTCCAGTATTACATTATCAGTCAAGATTCTGAAGTGGGAAGCACAAGGAATAGGAGTAAGCATTTCTGGCACTTCAAGGGCTGGAAAAGCACTATGAATTAAGGACATGACTTTCCAGCATTTGTGGGGTCCAGCATGCTCCCACTGAATTCAAAGGGGAGCTTTGCAAGCTCAACATTTGCAGAAAATCGAGTCCTTCTGATTTTAGCTCTTTCTGGATTTGGACACTAGATTATGCATAAATTATGACATAACACAAAATGTGGGCTAGATGCTGTATCAGAATGAAAGGTGGGATTCCTCTAACCGGCTGTTAGGCCTGTTGAGATGTAGATGGCCTCATATGAGGCAACAGCCCTTGATTGCTTTCATAGCCAGCAGAAGGACTCAGCTCATCTCAGCCAGAAGCAGCTTCTCTTTTTGTTCTTAGACAGCCAGCCTGTTTGTTGAGCACCTGCTCCTGGCTGTGTGCTGTGTGGGACGCCCAACCTGAATTCATTTAGGTCACCCTTCTTAGCACATCAAGAGTGTCCTAAGGAGTTATCCTAAGTTGTCATGATCTAAGTGTGTGAGGAAATTTTATATTGAGAGGTATTATCTTTTATCATTAATGTTTGGAAAGAAGTAGACAAGCATTTGAACTCAGAGCCTTGATGAAAGGACATGTCCGTTTTTTCCGGTTTCCAGTTACTTGATCTAATATATTGTCTTTGCTAAGAAGAAATCAGTTAGTATATATGAGAGCCAGTTTCAGGAGCTGTAAATAAATTAATACTCATTTTACTTATATTCTATATTCTTGTTGGCACACAAGCTGACTTGATTAAGTACATTATATTTGTTTAAAAAAGACCAGTCCATTTAACTTAGATGCAGATACACTGTCAGCAATTCCTTTACAGGACGGTGAATAGATGTAGTGATAGCAAACTTTATTTGAGGAGTTATACTGGCCTAATCTAATTTAGTTCAAGTCCTTTTGGTTCAACCCTGACTGAAATCATTATGCTGGTATAATGCTATATTTTGCTCCCCTCCTCTCACTCCTGATGTACTCCTCTGATTGTTCAGTTGCAAGCTCAGAATGTATGTGAGTCACATCTTTGTGCAAATCTCGTGTGTGAGCTGTGCAAAGCAGATTAGATTGTAATATAAATATATTTAATAATAGACTAGGTGCTAAAGGGGCTCTGGAGTTCTGGGAATTAATAGAAATGGTGGTGCTGTAGACTGATTGTGAATAAGCTTGCTTTTCATATTTATGAGATGTGCATTTTTCTTACTGGGCAGGTCGCTGGCTTAGAAAATGGCATGATTTTTCCTGCAAGTGAAAGTGTACCTGAAGATTTAGTAAAGCAGCACTGTAGGAAATCATCTGGAACACCTTCCATTGCAGTTTCTAGGGTATCTTTATCATCAGGCAAGTATTAAGTCTTTAACCTCTTTCTGCCAGCTCCACATCAGAGGATTGTTCCTACTCTTGTGACTCTGCACTTCCTGTTTTTAATGCCCATGGAAAGAGCAGATATAAATTTCATGTATTTGTTTGTGTTAATTCTGAAAATTTTTCCCTCTTACTAAGCAAGTCTGTACCACTTAATAAGTTTCATATTTGAAAAAATGGTAATCCTGACCCCACTAATCTTGGCACAATGTTAGTATTAGGTAAATGACGTGCTCTTAGAACTATTATGAGATCTCATTCATAATAGTATATTGTAAAATCATTCCCTGTGTGGTCAACTTTATAAAATGCTACCTATTTACGTCTATGTAAAATACCAACCATGCTACTTTGGTTACATTTCATGCCCACTTTCACCAAAAGCAAATAACCATGGGAAGCAGTGTGCTGTCAGAGAACAACTCCCTTGCAGTCTTCATGCCATTTGCTCTTTGTACATGATGCACGGAAGCAGTAGATTGGGTTGTGATCTACCTCCTTTCATTGGAAGCTGTAAAGGCTTGCTCAGGAAGGTGCCCTCAGAGCCAGCAGTGGGTGAAGATCCTTTTCCTCTTCCTATCTGAAACAGGAGGCAGGAGCCCGCTGCCTTCTGCTTTTCCCAGTCACTCAACCTGCTGCTTACGTGCCTAACAGAGTGGGTTCAGCTTTACAGGTTAGTCTCTGAAGCACAGTGGGGCTCACTGTCTTTCAGTTGAATTTAGCCCGAAACAGAAGCCTAGTAGCATATCCCACAGAGCTAATCAGTGGAGACCCTTTCTTCACATTAGGTTTTTCCACTCGAAAGCATCAAAGTATCAATGGGAATATTGCGTTTTGCAGCTCTGGGCAGAGGCACTTCTGACTGCTGCTTTCCTTCTGAAAAGAAAATTCTGCTTCTGTTACCTCATAAAACAAAGGGTTTCTCAGTAAATAAGAATTAGTCTTATGTCACCAAAGGAGATGGATGCAGAGCAAAATCGCAGGCAACCTGGGAACAGGCCTCAGTCAGACTGCACATGGTCTCCTCTTGTTGGAAGATCTCAAAGAATATTAAGCTCAGGAGAGTGACTTCTCCTGCCACATCAGCTACAGCCCAGGAAGAAGAAGAACAGTTAAAAGCTTTCCAGATTCCTATCTGCAGGTTCTAAAAGTATTCTCTTCACCTGCTTTCTTCTGCGATTTATTGAACAGTGGCACAGAAGATTTTTAGGGGAGGACTAAGATCTTTCAAGACATCTAACGTTTCTTGTGCCTTTAAAGGGTGAATGAAAGACTTCTAGGACTGAAAGACTGGCGTAGGACTCATGACTTGTTCACTTCCTCCTCCATTCTGCACAGGAAACACCAGTAACAGCAAAATACTTTATCTGTCCGTAGTTGCTTAATTCTGAAACAGACGCTGGGGGGAGTTTAGTGATGGTGGAAGGATTTGATAATCACTGTGAATGCTTGGGCTGTAGATTTAGCAATATTCCAGACTGATAGGCCTGACAGAGAAAGTCAAAAGCTTGATGAATAGTATGATCCACAGAGAACAGAATTACAGCAGATAGATAGTGCAGGGGAAAAAGAATTGGCCAGAAGGTTGAACACCATCATAAAACACGCTTTCCCATTTTTTATCTTGGTGTTCTGTAGTTGCAGTGTGTGTGACAGAAAATACTGCAGAAATACTGTTTTCAGGTTTTTTCTTAAAAACGTTGCGTTTGAGGCAACACTTTTTAAAGTGTGGCAAAATGGAACGGGGAGTGTTTTTTGTACAAATTATAATGAACATTTTCATTATTTTTATTTTCCAGATCGCAGCCGATCTGAGATAGATTTGAGTGAATCTTTCTCTGAAGGAAATGAGGATACTTTGAGCATAAGAAGCAAATCTGTACCTAGTGCCTTAGATCAGGACTTGGTGAGTTAGAAATATGGAAATGTTCATCTGGTGGAAATTCTGTTTGTTCAGACTTATGAAATCAGCTTTGTGTGTGTGTATGTATATATATATGTATGTAATATAAAATATAGTTGAAAAGTAAATATATCAATATAAAAACATACTTATATAGATTAAATATCCCCAATTTATATATATTTTATTTATATTTATATCAATTTGTTAACAGCTTCATCTTCTAAGTATGATGGATACAGAATGATTCCAATGAATAGTCACAGTTAGTTTGTTAATAATTTGATTTTCTTTAGCTTACAAGTGAATCAAATCAAGCTTGAAAATAATGCTCAGGCACTGTTATGTGCGCTCCAAAGTTCTGTTAATTCATACTTTCTTAGATTTTAATTTTGATGCTGAAAAATACTGTACGTAAAGACTTTAATCTTTTCTGGTTTTCCCTGTATACTTTTTAGCAGATGGAGCCCCAGCTTTCTTTTCTACCACTGTTACCACCTGTTCTTCCTGTTCACCATTTCCTCCCATACGTCTTCATGCCTCTTTCCTACTGTTCTGTGTGGATCGTTTTTCCTAAAGTGTTTCACAACTTCCCTCTCCTCTTATGTATATATCCAAGATGCACACGTTGCAGATGTGCATCAGTGCTATAAAGAAAAAAGCCCAACTTGTTAAAGATGCATGAGGGAAAAAAGGAGAGGGAAAAAATGAATTTTTATTCATCTATTTATAGTTTATTTTGAAGCTTCCAAATACAAGTGTGTAGCTAAAAAAAACCCTGTTACCCTCTGTGACAGTAGTGTTTTGTCCAGTGGCATGGGACTCTCTACCATCTGCTCTTGCCAGAAGGGTATTGTCCATGGGAGACGTCTCCCCTTGTTGTAACATTTGATACAAATTGTACAAATTTGTACAAATTGGGTTGGTGGAAAGTAATGTGCTTGGAGTTGCCATCCATTTCTTGGTCTATAAATACTCAGAGAATTTTTCTGCAGCGTTGCTTTGTTTGGATTAATTTTTAAGGAAATAAAAAAGCCCTTGGATTAGCCTGAGTTCATGCTGAAGAGAAACTTTAAAGAGAAATGTTTTGTTTTTTCAGTTCTAGCAAAGAAAAGGGCTATGTTCTTGATTAATAAGGTTGAAAAGACTGCAGAAGAAAGCATAAAATAGGAAAATACAAACTTGAAATATCTTAATCAGTGTCCTTTTCTAACAGTGCAGGGTGCTCTACTTGTCACTTAGGGATTCCTCTGAGGCAGCTGCTAGATATGGCAAGTCCAGAATGGTCTTCTGTTTTTTGATTTTTGTCTTCCATTCAGAGTTTTTCTGTTTTTTGCTGACTCGAAATTTCAGACTGGATCGCAGCAACTCTTTAGCTTCTGTGCTAACTTAGGGGACCTCTCTTGTGCTATAACCTTGATTTAGTTGCACTGGGGACTGTGAGAGTGCTAATGCCTCTTTAAACTTTCTTCAGAACAGGGTTCATAGAGTGCTTATTCTACCCACGTTTCTCACTGTCTTAGTAAATCAATTGAATTGCATTTATCAGCTTTAGCATTATCGTATTTTTTAGGGTAGTTTGACTCACTGGACTCCTCCAGAGTCTTGCCTTAGGTTCATTATGGATGCAGTTGTTTGTGATAGAAGTAGTGTTATTGCTGGAGTTTAGCTTCTTTGTTGCTTGATACAAGAGGCAAAAAGAAGGACATCTGATGCAAATAACAACAGCTCCTTCAGCCTGAGAAAAATTACACCCTCCTTTCTCCTGGGCAGCAGGTGGAGGTAGCTGGGGTCCTTTGATCTCCTGCTCCTGAGTGATGGGAGCTCGCAGCAGTGAGGTGGAAGATGCCATGTGTGAATAGGATAAGCAAATAGCTGGAATTTGTCATTGAAAAGGTGGAAAAAGGCTTTTAGCTGCTTTGCTCACAGCTTTGTCAGGAAAACACACATATGGGAAGATGAGCTGGATAATTTAATGGATGTTCTTGTTTAACTTGCATTGCTCTTGGTAGTGAAAAGGGACAACCCCCCCCCCCCCCCCAACCTGCATACTGTGGAATATATTTATCAAGGCGCATTCGTAACCAGTTAAATCTATGTTGTGTTCCAGTGTGAACACCTTCTCTAGAGAGATTTATGTTGAATTCCAGACTGAAAAGTGTTCATCACATGCTCGGTAGCTTTATTAGAAGTAATTGGGTAATTATAACCCCCAGTGGAGACCATGCGATTAATGTCTAACTTTAGTTCTAACTTTAATAAGCAACACTAGCCAATTACGTAGTTGCAGTTCTATAGCACTTCCTGAGAAACATAATCATTGTAGCGTAAAACGAATTAAGAGGTTAAATGTTAGCCATTGTTTTAGTTTTGTATATCTGCTTGCAGATACGAATTGGTGATCATCTGTCCTTAGAATTCTCTGTGAAGCACTGCTGATAGTTGACTATCTAAACCTGAAACACTCCAGTTTGAAGATGTTACCTTTCTTTTTCGTCCTGTATTTATTTACTCAGAGACTCAAATGTATCACTGTTTATTTTAAAGACCACCTGTAGGTATATAGTAGTGTAAAGGAAAGAGTTTGGGCTGTGTTACCAGAATTGCTTCTTCAATTAAACTGTTGTATTGTCAGGAAAAAAATGTGCATATTTTTGGGCCAATTTGTAAGCATCACCTGAATTCTGAAGTCAATGGGGAGAGTAGAAGGGAAGGACAGGATTTTTTTCTTTGGGTGCTTTTTTTTTTAGGTTTTGTTTTTTTCTGCTTTTTAAGCATCCAGCTCTCTATCTGTCTGTCTGTCTCCCTGGAGTAGAGTTTGCTGCATAATACCTGGGACCCTGTGGACTCTTTCCTTAGAGTATAAAATACGTATCACTTTTTCTTTATTTCTGTGAGGGGTAACAATGCCCTGAATAAAACAGAGAAGAAAGAGATCAACAGAGGAGACTTATTGTAAAGACATGAAGATCAGAGGAATTTTTGCATCAGTATGTAAATTTGGTCCCAACTGGAGTGATGAATTATCCTGATTTCGCTTTGCACAATATTAAATATGCACAATTACAATTGGAAAGTAGTAATAGAAGATTTCGCATCACATTCAGATAGTTTTATTTCAGTTCAGTCACTGGAACAAAGGAGAAGAGAAATAACGGCTGGTTTCTATACATACTAATGATAAATGCTCTGAAGATCTTTGCATAAACTTTAACTGTTCAAGTCTCCAGCAGCATTTCTTTTCTGCTCTGTTTTTTATGATTGGCATAGACATCTAAGAGAGTCCTTAGTTTCACTACAGAAAATCTGTTCAGTTTGAGAGAGCAAGGGCAAGTGAGAGTGAGGTAGGTCATCACATGGAATTTTTGCAACTGCAGAGCAGCTGTATAAGGGATTTGAATATTTGACTTCCATTAAAACTAAAGTCAAAGTCTTTCAAAGTAACTGCCATAAGATTTGAGGAAACTATTGAAATTTCTAAGCTACTTTTTTAGCTACCTGGATTTTTTTCTGTAATTTTTATTTAAAGATGGCAGTCGTATGAGGACTATCTGTCAGATTTTAAGTTTCTTGTTAAGTTTTACCTTATTACCTTGCTGCATTCAATAAATGAAAATGAATTTTTCTCTATATGAACTGAAGATGTTAGAGTTTGGTCTTGCTTACTAAAATTCAAACATATATATGAACTTATACAAGTACTGATTGTCTCCATTTTTTTTTTTAATAATGCAGGAATTTTAATCATTTTGAAAATTTGCAGATCAAATTTAGTGAAAACTATTTCTTTCTGTTTATCCCTTAAGTACCCCTTAAGTTTAGTGTGTATGATGGCAAGAAAAGTTTCTTCCCATGTGATCTGACAATAAGGTAGGACTTTCAGCACTGCCTGTTAGAAAGCAGTTCAATGTCCAAGGCTGTGCGCATAGAATCATCAACTGTCACCAATGACAATGTGAAAGGGTGCAAGCGTAATGCTAATTGTATGTGAATGCTTGTCTATTTGCGTATGCCCTGAGTATGAGTGATATAAATGTGAATAATAATCATAAATCTGGATTGTAAAAATATATCCCTTAGAAACTGGATTGTAACCAGGGAATCAGCCATCTAATGGTGGTGGCTTCTGGCTAATGAAAAATGACTTCAGCTAAACTAGTATGAATGATCCTTGGACCCCTGACTGCTATTCATAGCTTAATTCAGTGACTTCTTTATTTAAGATCTGAAAACTTCTCACCGTATCCCTCCAAAGCTTCCAAAACTAAATTCTTGAATGCATAAGTAGAGGAGGTGATTCACATGGAATTGTTAGGTAGACGTGGAAGTGGGTTTTATTTGTGTGTACAGTCTTTGGCCATGCAAAGTTATGCAACTCCAGATAAAGACATGAAGTGTGCGTGTCAAGGTTTTGCAGTTCTCAAGCAACTGAAACCTGAAACCCTGACCACCACTCTTCCCATTTCGTGCTTGGGCAAAGATGTGGAAAATGTAAATCAAAATTTCTCTGGAGATGTGAATTATGAATGCATCCTGCACAGTCTTCCTTAAATGGAAAATACATAGAACAAAACTCAGGGACAGAGGCTGACCAAATACAGAACAGAATACAGTGACTAAAATGAGTATTTCTTTTTCACTGAGGATTATCTGGGTGAGACGGAAGAAGATATTGACGACATAGTAGCCTCTCGTTATTCAAGGAAACATGGACATAGGATTAGTGGATTATCAACGGTAAGATCTTGAGTAGGAAATACCTGCTTTTCCTTTCACATAAGCCAATTCCTTCTTCAAAATGGAGTTTGATATCATACCACATAACAACGTTGTTGTGAGTAGTTCTCCTAAGAATTTAAAACAGATCTTTCTTTATCTTGCTCTTTAGAAAAAGCCTTTCACTTTTTGATAGTTTTTCTTTTATGTTTTTAATGCTATACAAAGCTAAAATGCTATTCTCTGCAGTACATGCTGAAAGAGAGAGCCATTTTGCAGCAGATTTCTCCACTCATTCAGGTACTACCTACTTGATATGCAGAGAAAGCAAACCATAGGTATTTGCGATACGTGACTGCTCAGCTTTACAGAGGTGTAGTTAATCTTAATTTGCTTGGAACAAAGAGAAAAGAATGCAATGGGATCTTCCATCTCATTTCACTTTTTGAGTGTTGGGAATGGGTGGTGTCCATGGTAAAATTTAGGCACCTCTTTCATGTTCTTGGGACACAAGTACTCTTCTGTGTGTTTGTGTACATACCACTTCTGTGGAATCATTGTCCATCCCACAGCCCAACTTCTCCCATTCTCCATAATGCAACACATTTGAAAAGTACTTCTCCTTGGAGTGAGAGGGAGATGTTTGAGGATCTTGTTTACTGACAGCTTTTCTACTTTCCGCAAGAATTGTAGTATGTTTTTCTGCTACACCTTTTCATTTCTTGTGACACCTGTGAGATATATGCTGTAAATCAGATGCTTGAGTCTCATAAGACTGCCTTGTGATCATCCAACGGTTGCAATCTAATCTTGGCCTTAAAAGGATAGCTAGATTTTCAGGTTTAAGGGTTCTTAAGATGGGACAAAATAGATGTAGCCAGCCTTACACAGTTCATTATGCAATCTGTTATTCAGTGGGAAAGAAAACGGTTGCTAAAAACAGCCTTTGACATGGTTTAATTTATGACTGCTTACTGTGTACCTCATTTTTTGAGATGACAGCCAGGGTGTAAGCAACTCATAGCATCTTCAGGCAATTCACAGAGCCCTCTCAGGCCACTCCATTGTGCCATTGTGATTGGTGATAACTTTTTCATTCTTTCTCACTATGGCTTTACAGCGCAGTTTCTTTACCTGTCTATATGAGTAAAGCTTTATTGCTGCACTTACTCATTCTTATTTCAGCTATCTAATGCTCTTCTCTCTTGACCTTTTGCACTGCCTTCTTTAAAGAACTTCCCAGAAGGTTCTGATAGAAAATGGACCCACTTAAATGTGCCTGAAGCAGATGGTGATACTGTGAGTTCTCCTGAATGCTCTGCTTAACTTACTTTTATGGTTTCTCTCTTTCTCCGTTTGTGTTAAAGACTGTATCTGTGTGTTTTACAAGGATCATATATGGTAGAATTTATATACTTATATATGTTTTTGAGCAGTCATGCTCAGTGACTCAACAGAAAATGTACACCAGGCTTCTTTCTGGAATGCCTTTGGCTCTGATAGTGGACATACTGCTCTGATTTTCTTTTAAAATATTTAATTCTTTCCTATTTGTAATCTTTTGGAAAAGGAAATCCTCATAGCAATATTCTACAGGGTGTGACTGAGAAAAGGTATTTGGGCTGATATTACATTGCAGTGGTAAATTATGTGGCATTTTTGCTAAACTATTTTGGCCTTAGGAAAATTACAAAAATGGTGGGTATCGCGTTCTGCTCATTCTGTTAGAAATACCCATGAGAGGTTGGTGTCACTTTAGCCAGACATGTTTTTGTACCATCTTCAGTACTGGAAAGTCCTTATAAGTTTTTCTCATGGCTCTACCAGCAGTTGTCTTATGGGATGCAGTAAAAATTAAGGGGACAGCTGAGCCAGAGAGGTGATTTTTAGCTGCTTGGAACTTGTTGTGTGAGCTTATAATTTATGTAGCCTGTCTATTCTTCAGTTTATGCATGAATTTAATGGTTGCGATATAGATTTATCCATCTAGAGTCCTAGATGTAAAAAAAGAATCTACTCTCTAGATGGTTCAGCTATGATTAAGTATATTTTTTTTTATTTCTTTTTACAGCAAATAGAAGCAAGTGGTGTTTCCATTCTTTGATATATCTGTTTTCATAGCAAGTCCTAACAAGTGTCACAATATTGCAGGACTGTGGCTGTATGAAAACGCAGATTCGGGAAAAGAATAATTTGTTTAAGCTTCTAAGTCCTTTTGTTCTCCCCCTCCAGACTAGCATTAACAGCATGCTGAGTGTATATAGTGAAACTGGTGACTATGGCAATGTGAAAGTCAGTGGTGAAATCCTTCTTCACATCAACTACAGCTACAAAACAGGTGCTCTCAACATCCTGGTGAAAAGTTGCAGAAACTTGGCTGTGGCAGATGAGAAGAAGCAAAGGACAGATCCGTAAGCACAGAGAAGAATTTCTTTCTAGACTCTGCTAGGGGTGACCTCCACTTTGTTGCAGAGCTGCCTGTAGGGCAGCAAGGGACAGAGGCTGGTGGAGTGATACCAAGCTTGAGAACTCACAGGATCAAGTTACTACAAGCCAGCATTTTGGCGATGGTTATTTCTGGATTCATTGTGGGAAATGCATTTTCAGTATGTTTCTTAGGGCAACATTGCGGGAAACTATAAAGTTACTTAATTATCAACCTCTCTGCTGGCAGTCTCTGCAGAAGGGTGAAAAATATAAATGAACAAGGAGACTGAGTTAATATCTTACTTCTAGAACAAAAACTGAAGTATATGAGAGAGATAATGTTTTGGATGGAGAGAGGGAGATTGCTTTGCGGTTTCATGCATCCGTAGAGCTGCTTTGTAAAGACTGAGTCTTCTGAGAACTTCTCGTTACACTTTTCAGTATGATGTGTAAATTCCCTCATATATCAGAAAGTAATAATTAATGTCTCTAATAATGTCTACTACTGCAGATATGTAATATATCAGTTTTTCATTCTCTTATATTTTCATTGCATATATTGGCATGTATACCCAGTCAATAGTGAAATATCAGAAAGGGTGTTAGGAAAGCTTTCCATGTTTCTGAGGATGAGTAAATTAATTTAGCTCTGTCCTTTTGTTATTTTGGTCCTAACAGCATAATACGACTGTGTGTTTGTAGATAAAGACCATACCTTTGCCAGCTTCACACATTCTCTCTTATATATGTATATGAGTTAGTCTGCCAGAATTAATTTCCTCATTTATGTTTCTAATGCAGCATTGGCAGGTCGTAGTTCAAACTGGTTGTTTTTATTCCTTACTAATAACTTACTTCTTGATCTGCAGCTATGTCAAAGCATACCTTTTACCTGATAAATCCCGCCAAAGTAAACGCAAGACCAAAATTAAAAGTAACAGCACTAATCCAGAGTTTAATGAAACGCTCAAGGTGAGAACAGTGTCTCTCTCATAAGCTGTGATGAATGTTCTGTTTATGCTTGCAGACATTTTCTAGCAGTGTTTCAGTATGGAGGTTAGAATTTGGAAAATATGCCTCAAAAGGAAAGTATTTAAGCGAAAACATGTAGTAGTCCTATAAGCTGTAATTTCTGGCTTTTAGCATTGAGGGAACACCTTTGTTTGCTTCTTCCTTAGATCTATTGTATTGATATCCCCATCTAACCTAAAGTCAGAGTTGTTAAAAGCACCTTAAAGACTTTTCAAGCCTTGTCCAAGTTACCAAATGATGCTGAAGTAGAGCTGGCTTAGAACTTCACATCTAAGTGATTTTTAAGAGAAAGTACCCTTTGGCAGTAAGATTTAAATTTCTCTAGGGAGAATTTAATTTTTTTTTTTTTAAGCAGAAATGACTTTGTCAGGAAAATGCCAAATATAGCTTCACTAGCTGCCTTCCTGAAAAGCTGTAGTTGCATTCATTT
Organism: Dromaius novaehollandiae; assembly: GCF_036370855.1. Classification (NCBI taxonomy): domain Eukaryota; kingdom Metazoa; phylum Chordata; class Aves; order Casuariiformes; family Dromaiidae; genus Dromaius; species Dromaius novaehollandiae. The sequence goes on along the minus strand of NC_088098.1, from coordinate 126,345,704 downwards.
TCTATTGCAAAAGAGAATGATGAGAGATTACTTCCTTGAGGGCCAATGGAACTGACCCTCTTGGCTTCTTTACCTCTCACCTGAGTCCAGCCTATAGAGGCTAAACTATTTTATGCTCCTCAGGAGCAGCTTATTTACCTCCTTGACTCTGGGGTGCAGGTGGGAATGGTAGAGTTGCTGATTGCCCAGCTTGCTGCCTCTCTGGCATCTGGACTGCAAGGCTACTCGTGATTCTGCTGCATGTCAGTTGATGAGACTCATCCCAACCAGTTGTTATGAAGCCAAAAACTCTTTCTAGTTTTTCCTGAAACTTTTTTTTAATAATTTCAGAAATTTTTTAACAAGTTTCTTATAATAAAGACTAATAGATGTTCCCTGGCCAGTATACTTGGCCTAACCTGGCTATAAAGTCATTTTACAGACTTGCACACACTTCTTCTGGCCAGACTGCTTGCCAAGGGAGACCCTCTTCTATAGCGTCATTTGTAAATGCTTTGTGGTAAAGTTAAGTCTTGTCTGAACTGGGGAAAAAAATGTGTTAGCCTCTAATTAGCAAGAAACGTACTTAATATTAAACGTTTGCTAGTATGGAACTCTGCGAAGATAGGACCTTGCAGCTTGCTGAAAAAGAGGGCTTACTTCAATTATTGGTAGATGAGAAAGAGTTAAATTCATTTGTCTCAACTGTTGTTAGTGTTAAAAAGAACAATGAAAAACCTTCCCTCTCTGACTTTTATTCCTTTGTGGCTAAATATCACAGCTCTCACACTGTAGCTGTTGACATCTAGGATTAAGCATCTTAGACATATGTATATATGAATAGCCTACTTGTGTGGAGAGCCAACTGACTTAACTGTGTCAGCTTCTGGAGGATATATGTCTGTGTCCAGACCTTGTTCCTGATGCAAAAAACAAGACATCTGGGTCTCCTCAGCTAAAACTAAGAGCAGGGTGAATTTCATGGAATTAATGGGCCTTTTACTAAAAGGAGAGTGTACAACGCTAGAATTCCAGATGTTTATAATTTTCTGTGTATTTGCTAGAATAAAATGTTTCTTTAGAGGAGTTTTTTTTTAACTTTTAAACTTTTGATGAACACTTTGCAGATACAGGATTAATAGTTTTCATAACAATGCAGGCTTTTGAAAAGTTAGTAAGGTACAATTGAAGAGGAGAGGAGGGCACTGCTTCTAGAAAGCAGTGTACAGTAGATTCTCCTTAGGGATGAAGGGACCTTAATGGGTAATGTAATAGGTTCCTTCTTACAAACTAAACTTTTATGTTAATCTGTTTCTTGTATATAAACTATAACAAAAAACCAGGAGGATAGTTTTAAGCATCACAATTTCCTTTATAGCAATAAATACCCCGTAAGTAATACAGAAAAGCCACAATAATAACAGTAGCATTAATTACCTGTGGATGCAGACTGCAGAGAAAACAATTACAGTTAGCAGTTGCCTTTGAGCTTTTTAGATAGAGAAATCTTTGTAAAGAAAACAAATCTCTCCTTCATGCATCATTTATTAGCTGCTGTGGGTTGTGTGAAGTTTAATTATAGCTGTAAAAGACTCCACAGAAACTATTATTTATGCTTATTCTGAGAGTTCCGTTTTCTGTTTTTCTCTTGGTAGTATGTCATCAGTCATACGCAGCTAGAAACCAGGACCCTACAGCTTTCTGTCTGGCACTATGACAGGTTTGGACGCAACAGCTTCCTTGGAGAGGTGGAAATTCCATTTGATTCCTGGAACTTTGATAATCAGGGTGATGAGTGGTTTGTACTCCAGCCCAAGGTAAGGATTTCCAGGGGCAAATGGGACTGCACTGAAGCAAATTTAATGAGGCTAAGTTATTTTTCCTTTGGAGCATGTTTATAAAATGGCGACTTTATGATTGTCTAATATAGCAATAAAAATAGTATTTGTTCTTTATTCAGTCAAAACATATTGCTTTTAAAGTCTTCTTGAAGACTTTATATATGAATGCCTACTTTAAAAAGCACATTTTAAATAAAGTATAAGTCTACCTCATAATAAATTGCTGTGGAAAAATTACCTAGGACAGAAAACTATTCTTTACATGAAACAGAGAACTTTGCTACCACTCCCTCCTGTCTGATCTCTAACAGTCTAGTAAAGAAATAGGCCTTTTTTGTTTCAGTTCAAAGTACTTCACACTTTTCAGCTGTAACAAAGTTTCTTCTTAATCTCTTATTCACCTTGGGAAGGCACTAGATAAGGCTGCTTAGCATGCAATTCAGTTTCTCTGTGAAATAGGTCTTGCATTGTACTTAGCTAAGGATCTGAGGACTTCTGGCCTTAGGGCACCCCCTGCTTTGGCAAAGGCCAGTGTGTTTATTTTTGGAAGAGATTCAAAGAGCTATTGTAAACTTGAGGATTAAAGGCTTCTGAGCTGCTAGCTGCTATAGCATCCAGAATCCTCAAGAATGCGGTGATTTAGATTGCCGTTTCAGAAAGTGTATTTCTCTTGTTGTAGAATAATCCAAGATTGTACTACAAGTGGTGTGGAGATAGGCTCAGATGACTTGTTTGCTCTGTGTTCATAACATTTAAGGGAATAGTGTTATGTTTTGGGTTTGTAGGAGGGAGTGTTTGATTTGCATCTTCCCTCGATGGATCTGATTGCTGTATAATTTCCAGATATGGCACTTTGTGGGGCATACTTCTAGTCTAAACTGTCCCAAATTTATACTTCAGTAGACAATTTGCCAGAAGATGCATATGAAAATCAGTCCCTTCTGTAAGACTCCCGCCCCTTACATTTTAGAGGTGGAAGAAAGAACATTTCCTGTTTGCCAGGTCAGCTTTGTTTGTGAGGGTGACCAGCTCTTGCTTCGTGGCCCAAAAAGGGCATGAGATACCAGGAAGAGAAAGTGACTAATGATGTTAAACATAGTCAGCACTGTATCCAGATAAAGCTTGTACCATCTTTCCTTCAAGCCATAAAGCCCATTTGCAAAACTCCCATCAGACTTGTTTCATGGTAATATGCTTCTTTTGGGTCAGCTCTTGGAGTAGAATTCTCTGCTACATTTCTGTAGTAGCGCTGGCTGGCGTCACTGTTGCTGCTACTTAGCATTGACCATTACAACATTAAGATACACATTTTGTATTTGTTTTACTTACAGTTTGTATGCAACGTCTGCATGAAATTGAGCTTCTTATCGTGCAGTAATCTCATTGTTGTCTCATTTCAATCTTGGGGGTGTGTGTGGGGGGGAGGGATATGGATGTCTTTTTTTTACTCCTGACCAAAAAAAAAAAAAAAAAATTGTGAAGCGCTGTTGCTCAGGAAAAAAGTAATGAGGTGCTAAGGATTTCAGCTCTTCCAACTGGAAGGTGTAGTCTGATTATTTCCAAACCCATTAAATGGACTTCTGAACTCATTCTTTCTTACCAAGGCAAACAAGCACAGACTAGGTCTTGTCTGCCTCCTAAGTTGTTACAAATAATGTTACTAAACTTGAAGTGCCGCTAAGATTGCTGATTAGCAAAGAGAGTTTTATTTCTGATTGATAAATTATTGCATTTTGAAATTAAAAACGTGCAGGTTAATACCCATGCAAGTTACATGTGGTTCTCCCGTTTGAACTGCCCAATACTGAAAGGAATGTCAATGAAACGTTTGTGGGGCTTTATTGCAGCACTTTATTTGTTCTGTTGAGCTGCTTTAGTGAAAAGTTTGGAGATTTTAAGACCTGTTTCTTCCATGAGTGTTGAATGGGCTTTTATCAAGAAGACTGTGGTTGAATCCGAAAAAGAAGAAAAAATAGTTTTGTGGTTGAAGAGGAAGGCAGAGCCTAGAGCTGTGTTATGTATAGTTTTGTGGGGGGAGGGTTGACAAATTGTTCCTGAGATAAGAACCTGTACCACTACGTGCCCATCAGTAAAGCAGAAAAAATAATCATTGACACCTTTATGGGAAATTTGATGCTAACCTACATAATTTAGACCACAGATGATCTGCCTGACAGGGAAGATTTAGATGATGGTTTCCTGTTGCACAAATTATTCCACAGCCATTTACTGCAGGTTTTCTTTTGTCCCTTACTGTAGTAAGGGGCACCAGACATTGCTGGAGACAGGACCGTGTTTTTCAGAGCCAGCACAGGAATACTTGTGGTGTTGTAGAAGTGCCTCCAGGTCACAAAAGGACCGTGCTATTATCACTAAAATCCCTTTGTTCCCAGTCCCATCTCAATATGAACAGATAAGGCTTAACCCTACTGAATGTGGCTAGTGCTTTAGCCTTCAGTCTATGATATAAAGGCAGTGCTGACTCTGTGCCATATGTATTTCTGAGTTTGCTTTTCATTATGTTTTCTCTTGATAATAGAATTTTGCCCATGCTGGGGAGCTGGGAAACAAGCCAAACCCATTTCAGAGAAATACTGACACTAATCAGAAGCATTCATTCACACACAGTTCCTTGAATGCCTGTATGGTACCTTGGTGTGTCTCTCACAGCATTCCAGGGCACTCTCTATACACGTTCTCGGTCTGTGAGGCGTCAAGAAGATTAGTGTGTTTGCACCCAAGCTTGAGCACTAAAATGTGTACAGAAACATGAACACATGGGTAGTCTCACCTCCATTAGTGGATATCATTGATCAAGGTTAGGCTTAGTTTTTCTCGGACCTGATTGCTACTGTAAATATATAGGATTTCTTTTCCACTGCATTTTATTTTTCTAGGAGAAGTCAGTGTTCACTGTCATATCACATTATCTGTGTTGCATCTATTTTTTTTAATTGGTTTCTAACTTCTTACAGTGTAAATAGAAGTTCAGCAAATGTCAGTGAAAGCCTAATATTCTTTTAACAAGGATGTGCTGAAGAGTACTGAATGCATTCTTTCTGCATTTATAAAACAAGAAGATGCAGAAATAATGTCTGGGTAGAAAAGGAGAAGGACACTGGGAATAACATTAGTTTTCAAGAATCTTTTCTAGTTCAGAGCTGGATTCTGCTCTCTTCCTCCCCTGTTCCCTGCCCCTAGTTCCCTGCACCTCCATTCAAGAGTGACTCTTCTAAAATATGTGAAACTAGCTAGGGATTAAAATACTAATTGGTGTAAATAAGGGCATCAGAGTGTCATCTTAAATTAGCTAGAGTTTATGTTTCTGAAATAAGTTTACGTTTCCTTCTGATTGTTTGCTGTGAGTTTTTCTTCACTCCTTCATGCTAGGTATCTCACCAATCAGTGTCTAATGCCATGTGATCTGAGATCTTGTATTCCCTAGTTCATAAAATTTTCTAAAATGTGATTGTATTTCTTCTGGAATGTCTAATATGAAAGTGGTGTGGTATATCTTGACGTATTTAAGAAGCATTTATAACCGCTTATTGGTAAAACAAAATAAAATTAAATGGAGAAGGTAAATATTTATGCTTAAATGGATTTCTGTTTTTTCTGTCAGGTGGAGGTTGCAACAGATGTTGGGCTTCAGTATAAAGGAGAACTGACAGTTGTTTTACGTTACATTCCCCCAGAGAGAAACCTAATGCTTCCTCTAGGGCAGTTTCAAGGTAAACCAGACTTTGCTGGCAGCATATGATAACATCCCTCTGCATATTAAAAATCCTCACCTAGGTCTAAGTAATGGAATTAGAGAAGACTGAAAACGTACTTAAATGTATTTGTTGCCTTCATCTGTGGAAATTCAAACTGCGTGTTTCTCCTGCTCTGTTCCTTTCTCTTACATAAAACTTAAGGAGAGGGAAGGGGAGATGGGTGTGCACAGTCAAGTGTTGGTGCATAGCTGTGATCTAACTAAAAAAAGCTCAGATGGTGAATAATACAATTGAGGAGAGCCACAAAAAAAGAAATCTTCTAAATCATAGTCTGTGTGGTCATTGTTCAACTAGTTATATACAGTGTGTAGCTGATCAAAGTAATAGACTTCTCATAGAGTAATAGACTTCTCATAGAGTAATAGACTTCCTCTTGCTTAATTGTCCTTAAGCATACATATCTCCTTGTTTTCACCCTTTTTCACATTGCTTTATTTCTGCTCAGTTTTGCCATATTACTCCTGTAATCCAATCTTGTAAAATATTATTTGAATTGTTTTGGGTAAACCATTATTTTCATCAGCAATGAACAGGGCAAAATAAAACTAAATAAGTTAAAAAAATAAAACTGTTTGCTTTGTAGTAGCATGTGGAACAGTAATCAGTAAACTCAGCCTCTGCACATGAATGTGCCAAGACAGGTAGCCCAAGAGGAGTCTGTTCTAGTGACAGTATTGCTTTTCGGTATTGGCATTTGATAGGTGTATTAGCTTTTGTTTTGTTTTGTTTTGGCAAGTGACATTCCCTTTGCTAGCAGTAAATTCCAGGGCATTCCCTGTTAAAAGCTAATCGTTGTCTGAAAAATTCAGATATACACTTCTGGCATTTTTTTGAATTAATAACATTTTAACATCACTCCTAATCTTTTTTTCTGATGTTTTCATCTCTGATCAGTGTATGATCCCTGCTGATAAGCCTCTTAGAATCCACAGCAGCAGCAAGTATACGTGTCCTCATGCTGCTGTTAAAATGCAGAAATGTGTCAGTGAGCACGGAGTCCTTTGTCATGGTCTCCAAGGAGCAAAGCATCTTTAGTAAAAGGAACACATGCATATTTATGTATTTTAAGCTTTGCAACAGAGGATTTACACTTTGCTTGTGGTGCAGGCCTGCCTTAACATTAGTGGAGAAAGCTTTTTAGTGGAGAAAGAATTTACAGGACATGACAGTTCTTTGCATTCAGCGTAGTAATCCACAAATATTTGTATTTGAAAAGGACTTCAAATAGGGCGCCCTGTTGTGTCCAGCAAGGACTAGTAGTTATGTGGCCAAGTTCTTAATCAAATATGGAGTGATTTCCCACTCCTGCGTTGCTGTTTCTCCACTGTGGAGCATCAGGGTCTTCTCATAAGAAATACTTTAATTCCATTGAAGGAAATGATTGAAGGAATCTAGCCAAAGAGATTTACATTTCCAAATCAGTTTTGCAGTGTTTAATTTTTGATGATGATGTTGCTACATTGTTTTGTGTGTAGGAAAGAAGAGCTTTAAAAAAGGAAAAAAGAGAGACTGTCACCTGCCATCTGGAGGTATATTAGAAGTCCTCATCAAAGAAGCTAAGAATTTAACAGCGGTAAAATCAGGAGGCACATCTGACACTTTTGTGAAAGGGTCTGTGCTTTTTTTTTTTTCTTCCCCTCCTCATTTTTTTAATGACTGCACTGAATTATTCTTTGTCTCACCCCACTTTTTTCAGTACATGTATATATGTGTGTATGGAGTGTGAGTCCTGAAATGCAACTGGCACCTTGGAATGGTATGCTGAAAAGGAGGATGTTGTGGGATAGAGGCAGCAAGGTATCAGTTGCCCAAATGGTTAAATATCACTGTATCTGGACTCAGTCAAGAACCAGTATGCTATTCATATCACTCATTTCATTCATACATTTGTATTCAGTGTATTATTGTGCAGGTTATTATAGAATATTATGTTTGGTACAAGAAAACACTTCTATTCAGTCAGGAGAGAGAGCTAGGTGATTATCCGTCATTCCTGAAGGCAAGTTGTAAGTTAGGACTCAGACACAGGAGATGACCTTTGATTTGACAGCATTTACGTTTCCAGGAAAGTGAAACAATATTTATTTTTAACTAGGAGGAATGGCCAGACTATCTTTTGAGTAAGAACCTGTTTTCAGGAAGATACAAGTCTGTTTGGATTCCTTGTAAAATTACAAAGGGCAGAGCACCTATGAAAGCTGGCATATTCTGTCCGGCTGAGGTTCTTTCTAATGGATGTCACCTGAAGTATGCAGAAAGTGAAAATTCATGATGTGCGTGAGCAAATTCTATTGTGATTCAACTACATATACTAACTGAGAAAAGATTTCTCTGTCTTGTACTAAAAGTAGATTTCTTTTCCTAATGCTTATTAGAAAAGCTCTTTAGCATGTAGTATGATGTCAAGGAACGTATTTGAACACTGAGGGTTCCCAACAGGTTTATCGTTGATTTTAAACAGAAATATCATAACTCTAATTGTTAAATGTTAACAATGAGACACATTCTTTGACAGAAGACTTTTAAAAATTCTGCACTTACAGCTTTGAGATTTGATTTTAAAGATACATCATTTTGAAAAATTTAAGCTTTGTGTCACTTGTATGCCTATATGCATGTGTATGCGTAGAAATACACATTTTGTATTGGACATTCAAAATCCAGACTATATAAAAATGCTAGATGCAGGACATAATTATGTTTGAATAAAATGAACATAATCCTGTGTGCATCATGATATTGAATTCCTCAAAAATGTATGCATTTAAGGTGTTAAATAGAGAAAATACCAAATAGCTTAAAACATTTGTTTGCTAGCTTTTACTCACAATGCTAGCTTTCAGAGTTGCTGTGTCTTAGATATGCTCTAGTTCATTAGTAATGTTTTAAGTGTTCTTACTAAATGGTGTCCATAGAAAAAAAGTGACACTCATTCCTTGGCAGAGCTGACAATTAATCTTGATCTCGTAGTGTGCATCAAACTATCAGTAAGCTCAGAGACTTCATATAGAAAAAGACTGAGCCTATTCTTACTACACATTTGTTTTCTTGTGCCATCTCTCCTTTCCTGGTATATGTGAGGGCATTTCCTTTTACTTAAGATAGATTGTAAAATCCTACTGCTGCTTGTTTCCATGTGGAGCTTGCAACAGACTTCAGGGAGAAAATGTAGTCAAAGCCTTTTTGTATTAGCAGTATCAATGTGTTGCCAGTAATTCTCTGGGCTATCTTTGGTTAGTGGTGTCTGTTATTGCTGACGTGGATTATTCAGCACAGTGGAACACGAGTCTATTTTCCTTGGACTATTGGTGTCTCTCGTGTCACGGCCAAATACATGATCTGTGAACCAGTTGAGGTGCTGCAGCCGTCAGTTGAGGTGCTGCAGCTGTCTGATTTGCACTATTAGCTTGAGACTAACGCGAGCTAATTTAACGTAGTTTAGCCGGCTTTAAAAACAAATTAAGCTGCAGTGAATTAGCTCATGCTTGTTAAGTACAAGCATGCACATGAATACTGATCAAGGTCAAGTGATGTAATTTGTCTGTATGTCTGACCCTTTAGTATTTATGTGAAACCACATAGTTATTCCATTAGCTTTGCTAAAGAAGGTGAAGGTACAGACTATGAAAATTTGTACAGTCCTCTGATTTTGAAACTAGAGTGTTAAGTTTGTTTAGTTTGACTAAAGGAATTCTTCATGAAAAGTAAGATGTGGAAAGCTTGTCAGACTTCGCAGCTTTAGTGTTTCTTCATTCAATAGGGCATTAGGCAATTCAAAGTGCTCCCTATCAGTCTTTTCCATTTCCACCTGGAGGACCTTCTTGTCCTGCTCTGAGTGGGAGGCCGGACTAGATGACTCCAGAGGCGCCAGCTAGACAACATTACTTTGATTCTGTCTATATTTAGTCTCACTGAAATAAAAAGTTTATGGCTAATACCCTACACCTGGGGAAAGGAGACTTAAGTTCAGTTTCTGTTGGTAATACAGACATTATAAATGTAAGAAGAAATGGAGCCCAAATGCAAAACGTGCACTTCACATAAATGCTTAATTTAATTTTAGTGGGAAAATGGGCTCCTGATTCTATTTGAGCCAACACGACTGTAATTTGTGAATATTGCATGATATCCCACCTACTATTTGACTTTCCTTTATCTCCCAGATATCTGCTCCCAGATGACAACAAAGCTACAAAACACAAAACTCCCATAATAAAAAAGAGTGTGAACCCCCAGTGGAATCATACCTTTGCTTTTAGTGGCTTGAGTTCCAGGGATATACGTAACGTCTGCCTCGAGCTGACTGTGTGGGACAAGGAGTCACTCTTCAGTAATATCTTTCTGGGAGGTGTCCGTTTGAGCACCGGAAGCGGTAAGGTCCCATTTGGCTGGGGATTACTTTTTTTTATTCTGCTCTCCCTCCCCTCCCAAGTGATTTATGTATATGAGGGATATAAATGTTATTGAGTAAGAAGTATATGCGAATTATGGGAAACTAGAAAAGGAAAGAAGGCAACATGTCCCCTGTAGATAATTTAGTTCTTTCCTCCACTAAGTGAGAGACAAAAATTTGGTGCCCAATTATACTTCTTGTAAGTGAAGAACTGAAAATACCTTGGAAACTTACTAACATCCCAGTGAGAAGGAGAAGACTGCTTTTGCCCAGCACAGCCTTTCAGCTGACAGTAGTGTAATCCGGAAGAGCTGTGTATCCATTATGCCTTCATTAGGAGAAAGTTGCCTGTGGTACAGAGCCATGACGAGGATTTTTATGTGCCTCTACCTGTATGCCACAACAGAGTTTTATGACAAACTGGTGCTTTACAGGAGCTACTGCTCTTTTCTCCTTAAGAAGAAATGCAGAAAAGGACAACTATTTTCAGTATAACACGCTAGACAGATATAAGTGTGTCATCTTCATAAACACTGTTGGAGCAAGTGAACAAGGACATTAAGTAACTCTTTACTAACATGCCAAAATTCCTTATCTTTTTGCAATTGCCAGGTGTAAGTAATGGCAAGGAGGTTGACTGGATGGACTCTCAAGGGGAAGAGCAGCACCTCTGGCAGAAGATGATTGACAGTCCTGGAGCTCCTGTGGAGGGGATATTAATGTTGAGATCCAGTATGGGAAAACGCAGACTCTGAAAGAAACGCAGACTCTGAAAGACTCTTAACTACAGAGGGATACCACAAGTGCTCATGGTTTCAGTGGTGTTCAGACTCTTGTAACTTTGCCCATATGAAAGTGGGTAAGGGTTACACACATTACCTTGGATATTAAGGCTCCGAGTGAAATTTTAATGCATTCTTCACTTTCATGCACACGTTTTTAACCCTGGCTTCTTGGACAGATTATTTTCCTCCTGAAACCAGTGAGAATTTGACCTTGTACAGAGATCAAACTGAGCTTTCTCTGTTTCGGTGAGTGGTGTAGAGCCGATGAATGGCTCTGTGGGGAACATGGAGTGATCAAATTCTCTAGTTACTCATTTGACAAGTAATGACTGTTTTATGTATTTCATTCTGGGTCAGAAATGGCCTAAAAGACACAAATGACACAGTACAAGCAGATTCATAACAAGTCTGTATTCTGGTATTTGAAAGATGAGAAGCCACAGTGTTCTGAAGGAGAACAACATTTCTTTTTCACATTTATTCATCAGGGTATGCAGTGTGCTGGATGGCAGGCTTAGGATCAAGCAGCACCCTAAGGAAGGCCAATGTGCTGTGCTGCCCACTAGAAATAGGCAGCAGATGTAGTGGTTTAAAGTGCCAATGTTCTGGCATTCTTTGGTTATGCTAGTGCACTGTGTAAAAGGCAGATTTGATTCACTGTGATCAAAGAGCCTCTAATGAAAATAATTCATAACAATCCCCAAACAATTTCCAGAACAACGTGGTATTATTATGTTGTTCATTCAGTTGATAGTTCTAGCCAAGATCTTCAGACGTCATTGAACAAAGGGGAGATGTTCACATGTTTGTCCCACCTGATGAGTCACTGAGATGAAACACATGCTGGTTTTGTGCATAGTGAGCTAAGACCTTGATTCAACAGAACATTTAATAAAGTGACATAAATAAAGACATGCCAGAATGCTTTGCACAGCTGTGGAATTTCTCTGAATGGGTCGAATCCTTTTCAGGCATGCCCAAGCACATTATCAACCAAAATAAGATTTTTCGCCTAAACTTCTTCCTGTTAACAGTGGATTTAATGATAAAAGTGGGTTTTGGCCAATTCAGTCATTGGTCTTGCTGACCAACTCTTGTGGTTAATAGTAATTTTGACACTTTGTTTCCTAAAGTGATCTTTTTACCTTCTTAAGTCTGCCCTGCTCTGGAGACTTGTGCAAGTCATATCTGAAGAGCATGCTGTTTTGAATACCTTTTGTGAACTACTGTTACATTTAACCAGTAGTAGTACCATGATAACATAGGCCTAAAATCTTTTTCAAGGACAGCAGATGTCTATTTGCAAGACTGGATAATGATAAAGAGCTGAATCCCAAACCATAAAATTTAATGTCTGTTCCTTTTTTTGAAGATGTTTTATATTGGTTTGAAGATGTTTTAGTTTGAGTGGCTTGAAACTGTAGAGTATCTTAAAAACAGTGTTTTAAGATCCTAATGTCACCAAATAAAATTATTTTTATTAATTTTTGTTACAAAAAGCACCTTAGTTTTAATAAAGCAGATCTGTTAGTTTGTAAGTATTCACTTTTAAAACTCTGATATGATTTTAAACAGTCATTCAAGGTACTGATTGCCTAGTTTGAGACCCTTGATTTTCAGAAATTACTGAGACATCTTTGAAAAGGAAGTTCCTTTAAGGAATCTCAAATTCAAAACCAAAATCAGTAGTTGCTCAAGAAAACTGACTTCATTTTCCTTCTTTATGGAGTAAAGTATTTTCTTCCCAAATCTTCCTCGAAGTAGGTGGTGAAACAGGTTTAATCTATTTTTAGTCTGTTTTTCATCTTATGCCACAAATGCTGTGAAATACTAAATTAGAGCACAAATATTCAGCGAATGCATTTTATGATCTTTCTTTTTAATAACAATCTTTCTTTAAATGCTAGTTTTTCTACATCAGGATCCTCAAACTAAAAGCAATCCTAACTTTTGCCACCTAAACTACCTCTCTCTCTAACAGAATCAGAGTCTGCGTTGTCTTGGAGGCTTACCACAAACCAACATTTATTTTGTAGTTAATAACATTATATTGACGTGGAGGCACAAGCTTGGTTTTCATTTGCTGGAAGTTGGTTTAAAAAGATAAAGCTTGTTAAAGCTGAAGAATGTGATTCTTCAGGATAAAATCCCAGTTAGAGTTGTAGGGAAACATTGTGCAATTTTGTTTTATTTTGTTTCATTTTGATGGTGAAACTGGGTAAATGCAAAAAGGCTCCAAGCTGGACCCCAGAATGGAAGCCTTTTTCTCTCACCAAGATGAAAAGCTTAAAATAATTTTGAACTAAACCTTTCACTTAACATGGAGTGTAAGATTTTTGGCTAATTTTTAATGATATTTTCTAAGCTTTTAAGCATTATCATTTTAGCTAAATCTAATCTTGCTTTGAAAGGAAAGAGTCTATGCTTTACTTCAGCTTCTGCCCATTTTACCCCTGCTTTTTGGCCCCAACTTAGAGTTCATGATGAATGTACTCATCTGCAAAGTGTCACCTAGCTTGTATGCTAGCTTTAAGTCCTGCCATTTCCTTTTGTAGGGCCAAAATGTCACTCTGAGTTTTCTAAAAGTATAGGCCAGACTATGAATAGACTCTGTGTCATCTGAAGTTCAGCATATGAAAGGAACAATTTAAAGTGGGAAGTCATTTCAGCCAAGAGAGTGTTGCTTGCCACTGACGGGATTTGGAATATCACAGTGAAATTGCCTCCCAGGTTAGCAGGGACAATTCTGCATTATTGAATCATATGGCATGTATCATACTTTGCCCCAAATAAGCCTCAGAGAGATGATGAACATTGGTATAAACACTAGGGTAATTTGCAAAGCTTTGCTGTTTTATGGTGTTATTGATACATTTGTAGAAATCGTTCGATGTGTGGAAAATGTCATATTTAATTGTATCCCTTACGTCTCTGTTCTTTTCCTTTACAAAAATGATCCATGGTTTAGAAAAAGCACAAGATGATTAACTGCAGATGTGATTTCATGTTTCCCAGATACTTGAATTAATTGCCTATAATTGTGTGTCATCATGTGCTGTGCGTTACCAGGCTGAGCAAAAAGACAGAAAGCCAGGAACTGGGCTAAAACCTTCCTTTTGTATTGTATTTTGTGGTATTGAAGATGCACAAATGGTTTATTCAAGGCTAATTTTTAGGAGAAATTAGCCACAAATTCATAAATTCCTGTCCTGAATAATTAGACACAGCAGAGCTGTTGTTTCCAAATTATTTCTCCTGACAGTCCTGAATAAGTGAAGCTGTTTCAGTGAAGAAGAATCTCTTCTGTGCAGTGGGTTTTGAAAATGTGAAACAGTGCATTTTACTGGGATGTGTGTTTTTCTAGCAATGTAACTACGGGGCTTTCACTGCTAACTTTTTTGTTCCCCCTTGTGCTTAGATTCTGAGGGTTTGATCCATTAAAGAAAAGTAAAGGTACAACTATCACTGTAAAATATCAAGTGGGATCAGTAAATACCTCTGTAGACAGTGTGGTTATTGCCAGGATCCATCAAGAAAAGCTGGTGTTGAGGGCTGTCAGAGCCCTGGCGTCAGACTTTGGTACCCAGACTTGCTCTCTGGAAGCAGAGAGCTCAAGTAGAGCTTCCCTACTCAATTTGTCAACTCTATGGAGACTTCAGGCTTCTAAATGTTGATGTTCTCACTTGCATGTTCAGACACCAAAAGCAGCCTAAAGTAGAGTGAAATGGCCTCCCCATCTCCTCCACCTTCATTGTGTTACCATTTGAGTGAGGGTGCCAGAAAAGCTGCAAAGACTCTATGAGGGGCACCACTGCCACCTTCCTGTGCAAATCTGAGTGCCATTGCCTTCCATAAATGCCTTTTAGACATCATGTCTTGATCTTGCTTTCCTAGCTGGATGGTTAGAAGACGGTTTTATGGAATTGGGATGGTGAGTATGTTTTGATCATGATGCATTAGATAGGAAGCTTATTGTTCTGTGTCTCTTCCAATATAGATTATGCTAAGGTAGAGTGAAAGAAGCATTTTTATATATTATTTCTTGTTCTTTCTTTTCCTGCCTGATTAGGTCCTGTCAGCTCCAATAAATTATCTTCTGCAAAGAGTCAACTATACAGCAGAGCAGCCATTGAACATCCACTAGTACTAATTGATAAGCTGGGGGAACAGGAGGGTTACAGTTAGACTGGCATAATTTTGGCTTCATGAGGGGTATGCACATTGCCCAGCTTCATGCCTGTAAAGCACTTGCTTTAATTGGGAGACTAGTTTGCCTGGGGTTTGCTCTAGTGTCAATGGAAAGAAAGGCTCTTCAGAGCCACCCAGGTTCGGCTTTACTTTTGTGTCTCATCCATGTGCAGAAAAGAGCTCAGAGTCCTGTTTCCACAGCTGTCTGGTCTGTGGGTTCACACAAGATAGATAGTAAAGGTTGCTCCTGAATCTTTATAGGAACTCTTCCCTCCAACCCACTCTTCAGTTCATCAGCCTTCATCACAAAATCCCTCTGTGAAGATCTTATTCAGTATGTCAGTCTGACTAAGCGTTGCATCTAAATGTTATCTCAAGTATCTGGGAAGAGCCAGCATGCAACAGTTAATAGCTCCCCTTTTTTTCATGTATATGAGGTAAGAATGGAAATTTTACTTTCCTAACACACAGTATTGATTTTTAGCACTTTAAAACAATGACAAAAATAACCATCTCCTGAGAGCTGGTCTGTGCACTTTGTAAACTGTTTTTTACAGGTTTTTTTACATTTTACAATTACTATTATTATTTATTTATTTTTACATGCAGAGCTGTTAACATTTAGGAAGGGTATAAAAATAGTGATAAAAACATGTGATTAATTCCAAAATAGGATGGTAAGACTTTTAGTTGCAGTGATGTATTTTACCATAACTCAGTATGCAATACTGAGAAGCATGCTAGCAGAACCTTACCACTGTGTCCCATGAATTTCCTGTCTTGTGATCAAATGTTGGCAGATGCTGTCTGATTAGTGGTAATAATACAGTGTCAATTATACTGTATATATTGACACTCATGAGTGAATCTGAACTTGCTTTTAGGCGGCTTTTGGGTTGCTTTTGAAGCTTACTCTTCTTGCATCTTGACCCTTTATTTAGATTAGCTATTTCAACAGTTCTACTTTGTGGCAATAACAAATATATGGCTGTGTGCTACTGCTCCTGAGAACTTAATGTGTATTTTTAAGGGTAGTTCTAATTGTTGAGGTTTGCTTAAAACCAAATGTAGTTGTTTGTTGCAGCAATTAGAGAATATCATGTATTCCGCATATTGCCTTTGTTCTGCTCCAGATCTGTTGCTAGCTATTTATTTAGTCATTTTACTGGATATGAACAGTAGTGTCAATAAATGGAATTGCAGTATGTTAAGTTCTGCCCAAATTTAGACAAATCATTCCTTCTCAGAGCATTATTGTACTGTGCACTGTACCTTCAGATTTGTGGACAAAGATGACTGGTAACTCATTTGTAGTTGTTGTCAAGAATACTGTTATATATTTTAGAATTAAAATAATGAAACATATTGGTGTGTCCCTGTCTCTCCTAAAATGCACTACAGCAAACTCTAAACTTGTCTTTTAGGGATGTCCCATATTATCTCATTGAGGTAAACATATTACTTCATTTATATGTGATGAATAATGCTAGAGATGTGTATTCTTTTTTATCTCTGCTATTTCATCTGTCTTATCTTCTACCCCTTAAGTGTTTTTTATGCTAATTTTTATTTCATAAGCAATTAAAGCCATTTTCTTTCTTACATGTAAATACAAGAACATTGGAAGTACTGTGCTCTCTTCACCCTTGCAAGAGAATTATTTTACCTGTGCCTTAACCCTGCACATTCATCAGGTTCTTCCCTCTGCTGCCAAATCTCCAGCCTGTTCCCTAGTTCAGGGTCCTGCCCACCTGAAAATCCAGGTATGTTCAAAATGCAGCTTTTCTGTGGTTACTGGTCTTGATGCTTCCCCCCCCCCCCCCAACAATATTTGCTAATTCAAGTTAACTGATGCTTTCGTTTGAGCTGTGCAATCTGCAGTAGTGGTGACATCCTGCATTGCTCAGTGCCACTCCAGTTTATGGGCCTGTGCTCATCTCTGCTCACCTTGCAGTAGTCTGAAAGCCTGGCCCAGTGCATTGGGTTCGTGCACCCTGGTTAAGGTTAATACTGCCTCAGGGATGGTCATGGGTCAGCTGGCAGCTGGCTCCTTTGCCCTCACACCACTCCTGTCTAGCTTGTCCTGAGTGCTGGTTCTGGCCTCGTGGGAGTGGGAGCTCAAACATCCATAAACTGGAAGGCAGCTGCAGGTGGGGAAGAGTACTCTGTTGTCAAATTTTTCCCTGTTATTCCTTTGTAGATTTGCTTGGGACAGTTTTTAAGGATTTGCATGGAGATCTGGAAGATGCCTGTAACTTCTGTACAGTTAAACACTGCAGCATTCTCTCTGCCCCTCTTGTCTGAGGTGATAGATGGCAAGTTCTTGTAAAACTGAAGTATGGGCTAAACCACCTGAGATTCAGGTCATGGTTATTTTCTGGGTGCACGTGTAGCAGTGGAGGATACGGTGGTAACTAGATATGCAAAAGCACATTCTGCACTGACACCAGGATTCCCTTCCATTTCCTTTGCATTTTTTAGAGCATGCAGTAACTGGATAGTTGCTTGAAATGAGTCAAATGCCTGTGTGCAATTGAAAATGTTCTCACTTGCTCCTTTAGCCCATGCAGCCTTGCTGCTCTCTGCCTTCCAGTGTCTGCAGCACGTTTTTCCCACCCTTTCCCTTACCAAGCTGCCACAACAGCACCCTTCAGCCACGGATGGAGAGAGAAAATCATCTGCAGCTACAGGTCTTAGAGGAGCTGTGCTAGGAGAAAGTGTGCAGCGGTTACTCCTTTTTTCCTTTCTGTTGATGTGCTGCAGCTGCACTTTAGCAGCCATTGTCAGGGCAGGCAGCAACTGAGGTCAGTGGCTAGAAGCTATCTACTACTAAGATTGCATAACCTAAGCACCATTATTTCACATCAGTTTAAAAAAGTGGGTCGCAAATAAGCCCTCTCTTAATCATAAGAGTATTTGAAAGTACTTCAAGTTACTTTTTAGCCTCTGTGTTTTCATTAATTAGTCTGACTCTTGCTTTTCTGTAAGAAAATGACACACTGTAGTCTTTTAATGGGAGCTATAACTCAGAGTTTTAAGGGTCATTAGTGTTTTAGCGTTAAAATGTAAAGCTTTCTCTCCCGGAGAGGATGGTTTCAGCTTTTAGAATAGAGATGTGCAACTTCAGCTTTTCTCCCTCCTCTCCAAATGCAAAGGATTGTTATGAGGTATGCGATGGTGGGGATTGTTCTCATCAAACACATGGATTCTTGGGTAGGATTTGGGGAAAATTTGGCCATTTACAAATGCTTTGGGCTCATGAAAAACTGCTGCATCCCCCGAGTTGTCCAAACAGTTTTGTTGCCTAAGATACTGCTTGACAGAAACATGAACTTCCTTTCTGGCCTGAAATGATTGAATTCTTTCGGTTGTTCAGAACATGTTCAAAACTGGAACGTGTCTTCAGATTGTAGGAGGCCTCCAGCCCTCGGCCGTATCCAGACACTGCGATCTGCGACTTCTACTGCAATGAACAGGCTGGAGGTGGGAGGGGAAGGGGCAAGTCTCACTACAGGTCTTGCTTCAGCCTTCAATTCTTCCAACCAAATTCACCCTTTAAACAGGATTTGCATTTTGATAGAGAGCAGTGGTAGGATTAGCAGAGAAGGCAAGAAAAGCCATGTTGGTAGTACAACAAAGACTCAAGCCTGTATTACATTGGGTGAGATGAATTTTCTGTTACATTTAAAAAAAAAAAAAAGTGCACTAGTGTATGTACTATTGTTGACACAGCGTTATTTTTTTCTGGGACAAAAAGTCTACAGGATGAATTACTGGAATTTTGAATATATAAATGCCGGGCTAAAGCCAGGAATGCTAAGTCTCTTGTTCAAACACTCCTTCCCCAAATGGCAAATTTGTCACATCCCTGCATACCATACATGCAAGCTGATTTGACTCCAAAACCAAAAGAGATGGCACATAATGTTTTTCAGTGTTCCATTCCACCCCACAAAAATGTGCAACAGAAAAATGCCATAAAGCTTATATTTCTAATCAAGAACAACTTTTATTAATCAGAAGATTTTAGTAGATGTTCTGTCTAAAACTACAACTAGTAATCCAATCACTGATGTGCTTTCATCCATTTATTTCAATTTGCTTTAACAGCCTAGGGATTGTAATCACTTTCTTGACCGTAGTAATCTTAAAGCCCCATGCCTGTTCACCCAGTCATGAAAAATGACTATGATGTGTTGATTCTGTACCTAATTCAAAATGGAATTGCAGCAGATTATAACTGGAATAATATAGTAGAAAAGTCAGACCCATTAAGTTTTTTTCTTTTGTCAAAAAGTCACTGGAAATCCGTTGATGTACATTTTGCTTACTAGTAAAGGGGAAAAACTGTCCATTTGTGCATTCATACTGTGGGCACACACGTGCCGAAGTGCTTGAGCCAGAAAACTGTGGCCATGGCAGTCCTTCTATGGATGTGTTCTTACCCTGTTTGCTCTGTGTGCCACACTTCAGGCAGGAAGTGATTTGGTGTGCCCAGCCATTTCTAGTTTCTTTTAGTTGGAAAAGAAAAAAATGCCAACTCTATACAACTTTCAGGTAAGCAGTGAAGTACCAGCTCTTAGAGATTTGACCTCTTTTCTTAAAATAGGTGGCTGTGTTGTCTCACAAGGAAGTAGCGCCTATAAAATGCTTTGTTTGTAAGGGTTTCAAGCTCAAAGCACACAGGGAGAGATACACAGGCCGTAAGCTGCTTGTGCTGGAGTAATTCTATCAGCTCAGTCCCAGAACTGATGGCTGTAAATGTTGGGGCTTCGCTTGAGCTGCTCATGCAGTTTCACCGGCACAAAGGCAGTGGCTGCTGTGGCCAGCTCGGGGCTGAACCTTGGTGCTTCTCCCTTGCAACACACTATTTCCTGCCCCTGAGCATGTGCTGGAGAGGCTCATGGGGCAAGCCTTCACATTCCCCTTGACCACAAGGGCTACACGGGCAGCAGTAGAAAGGAAACTTAGAATACAGTTGTACCCACCAACTGTTATATCCTCCTTGCGTTTCTATAGCACATCCAGGACTGACTTACCTCCTTTTTGACTCAGCCAGGTCTGGAACAGAAATGCACTCTCTGCTTTTGTCACCAAACCTGTCCTTACATCTTGTTCCTGATGGCAACCCTCAGAAAGCTCTGTCAAGGGAAACCTTCTTTGCCTTCCACTCACACATCCTTGCAAACCCAGCATCACAAGAGGCTATAGTGCAAGGCCTAGCTCCTAGCAGGCTGGTTGTCATGTCACAGTCCTTAGGGTGCAGCTCTTCTCCTCCTTTCCTGCTTTGATTGCTTTGCACTTAGCCCTACACCTTGGACAAGTGACACAGCTGAGCTTCCTGAACCCTTTAAGCAGCAGAGGCTGGGGGGGAGGGGGGAGGGGGGGCGGGTAATGCATCTTTGCAGCCCACTCAACCATTGCCAGAGTGGGAATGCTTTAAGCCTGGGGGACTCCCATGTGGTGTCTATCTAGCTATGACAGATGGCGATGGCTTCTCTTGTGGGCCAAGGGGGAGGCAGCGCATGTCCCCCCCCCCCCCCCCAACCTGCAGTGTTCAGGATATATCTATCTGAATCTTCTTTGCCTTTGACATCAGCACTGCAGACAGTCATCACCTGGGCCTCACTGTGCTTGGATGTTTAGTTTTTAAGTCTCCTAAAAAAAAAAAAAAAAAAAAAAAAAACCTCAGAAGCAGACCATGCTGTTTAGAAGACCCGCTCCATGCACTTAAGTAGCATTGTAGCTTGTGTCAGAGCTGCCCCCCCCCCTCCACCCCCCCCCCCCCCCCAAACTTGCAGAAGCAGCCTTTTTAGAAGAGCTGTGATAATTTCAGAGAGTGTGGAAAGCCTGAGCTCTTTGGTAAGGTTCTGATTATAGATGCTGCTAAACTGTTCCCCTGCTGACACGAGCGTAAAATTAAGTCTGCTTCAGGGTCAAAGATGAACAAGCATTTGGCTGAAAGGGGTGTGTTCTGAGTGGTAAGAATGAACAACACAGCTATCAGAATATTGCTTTTAAGGCACATCAAATTACATATCAGATTATTAGCAGCCTGTAAGCAGGAGTCCCAAGCTGTAGCTCACACTCTTCATTCCTTTCGGCTTATATTCTTCAGGCAGGATGCATATTCTTTGCAATTGATTGGTGAGATTGTAGGCTATAATAAAACAAAAGGAAACTGTTTCCTTTTTTTGAGTATTTCCTAACACTCTTAATTAAGCAGTGAAATTTTTTGTTAATTTGTAAGTGATGACTTTCAAACAAATATTTTCACCGATCTGGAAATGATAAATCCTTGATAAATGTTCCCCTGCTAGCAAATCAACTGGCTGATCTGTCTCCAAGATGAAGAAGGGAAGGAATTCTGTTATGCCAAGTCACTGGACATGAAAAGCCAGATGCAGAAGTGTACCACGTAAAAGCACTGTTTTCTGTGACTTCAGTGTGTGGCCCCCTACTAATTATTGTCCATCTTCTACTGTTCCTCCCTCTTCCTTTTTCTTTTTGTCATTGAGTTCCATAGTCCTGCCATCAGCTATTTTCTCCTCACTGCTGCTGAAAACAGATACTTGTGTTACCTTCAGCTATGCTTTCTGTCTGTGATAAACTATATTATAGTGGAACTGAAAGACATTGCTGAGTTGCTCTACACTTTAAATCTGAGGCTGTTGTCTCTGTTACAGTGGTTTGCAGAGGTATATTTTGATCCAACTTTTGAATTCTATTGATCAGCTTTATCTCCGAGAGGAATTTTAGACAACTATCTGTTTGCAAAACAATATTTTATTAATAAAAAGACTTAAAAACAGTAAGAAAGAAACTCCAATTTTACACTGAATGAAAAATCCAAAATAAACTCCTGGAGACGTGCCTCAGTTCTTCATTGTCTGTACAAGCAATTCCACTGGATAATAATTCTACATAGAAATTTCTTTAAAGATGGCTGAAAGTACAAAAAAAGCATCATGCATATGTCTATGCCGAATAGCTACACAACAAGACAGACTTAACAATACACACAAAAAAAATCTGTACATCAGTGATTGAAAAAGGCCATGCTTTGTGTAGCACCAAGGGGAGAATTATGTGGATAAAAAAATTCACCGACAAATGAAAGCCCTGCAATTCTGAATTAAGGACATGACTGGCCAATTTCTGCTTGCAGTTTCATCTCTTCTTTCCTCAAGGGAAAATTGTCAATAAGTGCAAAGAGCTCAGCTGGTGTTGCTGGGAAAGGGTAGCGTTCCTTGTCCATTCCGTGCTTGTCCATCACCACAATGTTGAAGTTATAATGGGGGATTCGCAGCAACAGTCTGCAAAATAAGGAAATCATTCTGTTAAGGCCCATCATCTGTTGTCCAGGCACTTCAGACAGTAATAAACTGCAGAACCAGCCTCTTGGCTCTAAGCAGAGAAGCAGAGGAATGCAAGGATGGTCAGAGTGTGCTATACAGAGTCCAGTTTGTTTCACCTGTAAGAACAGAGCATCAGCTAGAGATTGGGTATGTATTGCAGACTACATCTCTGCATTAGGGGAGGGCCAAGGTAACTGCACTCAGCTCTATTTTCTTCTCTGACTTCTGATTGTTATTACAGCATATGCATTACCTAGTGTGATCACAAGAGCAAAAACACAATAAAAAATAAAGAAAAAGGTTGTCATGGAGCTAAATAGTTATAGGTAGACTATTTCCTTTCTTTGCCTCCCTACAGTATATCTATCTCCTGCAATGGTGAAAAGGAGGACAAAATTACTGGCGCCACAAGAAAAGATCTGAAGAGTCTGTTCTCATCACCTGTAATAACACCTATCTATCTGGTACTAATTCCAGCTTAGAAGCACAAAGCCACCAGTAAACAGGGAGTTGTCTCCTTCTGAGTGGTAAAATGAGTCATTCAAGCTCCTCTGGTAGGTGCAACAGTAACAGAATTATATTCTTGATGGTCTTTTAATCTTTTGCTTGGAGAACAAATGAATGACAAGATCTCTAGACCTGCAGTCCATCAACACTGTGGGTGTGGGTAAGATGAATTTAGGCAGATGTGATGGACTGGTGTCAGGATAGGAAAGCTGCCATGTGGAAAAGGGTCTGTACAAGATTGGATTTCAGGCACAGGTGAAAAGATCAATGACATACAAAGCATAAAAATTGACCCTCTTCTGCTGTCTGACAGGTGTGAGTACTCTAGATGTTTTCTTGTTGTGATGAATCAACTTGGCTATTGATTTCAAACTAAAATAGTATCTGGCACCAAGTTATGGTGATAAGTGAGATACAGCACAAGAGGAATGTTGGTTCTCAGGAAAACGTCTACCCTTTACAAATCCAAATGCTAACTTTGAAAGCACTCTGAGTTTGCCAAAGTTTTAACTAGGCTATCTATGCTGCTTAGTTTAGTAAGCACTAATTCTGGAAAGCATCAAGATGTTTAAGATGTTTAAGGGTGTGTTTTATTTCAAGTTAAGCACTGTCCAGAACTGGGATGCCAACATACACACTGCGGTAGCAACAGAGTCTAGTGAAAATGAAACAGAAACCTAAACTTTCACTGACTGCAGAGCAGGTTATACCAACTTCTGAAATGTAGCTCCATTAAAGACTAGGGGGGGGAGAGAGGTTCAGGTAGGGGCAGGGTTACAAAAGTTTGTGTTCTACAGAGCAGAGCCACAAGAAAACCACTCAAACTTTAATGTGTAATTTTAAGTAAAAAAAAAAAAGGTGGTCCTCATGCTCCCCCCTCTTTTCCTAGGGAACAAGTGCTTTTGTTTTTTGAAATCCCAAAAAAACCTCTCAGACTTGTCAGCAGACTGAGAAAATAACATAATTTTAATTTGGAAACAAGAAACCCTTTCCTAAGGTATAACACAGAAGATGGTGCCTGAAAAGCACCTGGTCTTTTTTCCTGAACAAATACTACTTCCCCTGCCAGCCAGCCCTTCACTTCTGGCTTGTGTAGTCCTCCTTTCTCTAGGAAACACTGGCACTTGAAGTCTCCTTTTCCAGGGAAAACCAACCCACTGCCAGTCAAAAACCAAGTCAAAACAGTTCAGGCACCTAGGTAAAACTGCTGAATGTCACAGCCAGGCTGGAGAGGCTGAGATGCTATCCCCTTTGAAATACTGCCTATACCATTTCTGCCTGGGACTTCACTGCTTCCCCTTACAGCCTGGCCACAGCCATCCACCTGACTGTAAAGAAGATGAGCTGTTGCTGCTGTATGGGGTTGCACTGGCAGCTATTTCAAGATTGTCCTTGTAAAGTGACTGTGGACTGTCATGACTGCATCAGACCAAATCCAGCACAAATATAAACACACTTGAAGCGTTTTCAGTGGCAGACTCAAAACCAAAAAAACACATGACATAGATAATCATGAAGGGACACGCAGAGAGTTCGCCTGAATTCAGGAATCCCCTGTTTGAGCAAAGGAACAAGGGAGACCCAGCATGTGAAAGAGACGGCTGGTCACTTGCCATTTAAATGTGAAACAAGCTGAAGTTCTTAATTTCATAAATGTCAAATGCCCATGAATTTGCAGCTGCTTTTGCACAATGAGCAAGGAGCATATAGACCATGAAACTTATTCATGAACATCTACCTTCCAGTGTCCAGATATGTACATTACAGTAAAATATGTATATTCAGATAATAAGATGAAGGAAATCTAAAGCAGCATGTTGACTCATATAAGCTAGCTGCACAGACAACAGTAGGGAAAGCTTACTTTACCTGAGTTGCAGTGCAAGTGATGGGGGCAGCAGCTTTACACCAATTCGTCCTATCTGTGCTGGGAATACACCCACCAATTCAACTACTGTAACATGTCGAAGGTCTAAACCACACTGTGCTGGCTGGAAGGGTTAAAAGAAGAAGGAGCTATGTTAGTTACCAGGGAGAGAACAGTGGGTTGTTTTCAGTGTGCAACCAGTCTTTATAAAGAGTTCAATCTTTGTACTTCACTCTGTGTATGTTACTGAGACAGTTTAAATTGAAATGAGAGCATACTTTAAATGGTCTCTCATATTCTTACTGCAAAGAACTGGAAGCCTTATCGCTCCTGGAAATGTCAAATACATGGGTTCTTAGCTACTCTAAAAATAACAACGCACAGAAACCACCTAGGAGAAATATGAACGTGTTGTTTAATGAAATGAAAAGATACCAGTTTATTAAGCATTGTATCAGTAATCTCATTTGGCAATCAAAACCAACTGTGTGAAATGGAAATCAACTGCAGAAAATTCTCTTTCATGCCAACTTGTTTGATCACTGTAAAGCAGTGGGTAAAGTACTATATCCACTGTATTTAGTATTTTAAACTATATCATTTTGATCAATGATTGAATTTTCTTGCAAAGTTAATCTATTGGGGGGAAAAAAACCCTCTCATCTTACTTTTAACACAACTGTCTCTTAAGCCAGCAGTTAAAAACATTACCGTGCTCATATCCCAATGCGTATTAATACCAATTTTTTTTCCAGTTGTGGGAAAAAAGAAACAAGGTACAAGCACTTGGCACTGTCAAAGAATACACTGGACTGGCTGCTTTCCCTTAGAACACATACATGTTTAAGATACATCCCTAAGTAGAGCTAGCAAAAATCCAACAAGAGCATAATAATTATAACATATATGTAGCACAACTACCAGCAGTTCTTATCTTTTTGGAACAAAATACCACAAAGATATCTCCAGCAGTCTGGATGATTTCTGAGTCTCCAGTCCTTCATCTGCTTGCGCACTGTTTATTTCTAAAGTCATTCACATTTTACATTACAGTTACAAAGTTCACAGGTCTGGTTTGTGTGAACTGTAACCACTGAAGTGATGTATGTTTTTTTTTCCAACTCCTTTAGGAGTTCAGTTAAGGACTGAGTTCCGTTAAGTTATTAGAGCACAAGTTAATATTAAATTAATCTTGGGAAGATGGAAGAGGGCCAGAACTGCCTGAGACTCAGTGACTGGTCAGGCAGATGCAGTACAATGCAGAATGGAGCTGAATTAGAGTCTGGGGAGATGTTTAAACTGAAACTCACATAAAAAGGGTTACTCCAGAACTACTACTACTTCAGCCAGAGTCTCTAGTGGTTGCAATGTAACAACTGAAGTTTGCTGATTTATATAGCGGAGCTTGTCCTCTTGTGTCTTTAAAGAAAGAAATAAAGAAAAAAACAAACAAAAAAGAAAAAAACCCAAACCAAACCACTCTGAATTCTGTTTTACCTGCAACATTCCCAACTGCATCCTGTAAAAGAAGTTGGCTGCAGTAGGAGTTGAAATAATTAGCAATCTCCGTTTCTCATAAAATTGATCCAGAAGTGCAGCTGCAGTCCTTACGTTCACATTAATATTCATGGCTAGAATTAAATTTAAAGCAAAAGTTTTAGAGCATACTGAAAACGGATCTATTTCTAAAAGCACAAACGAAAGCAAAAATGCCAAAAAGCACAGGAACAAGAGAATACAAGTGATTAGATACAGATTACAGATACAGATTAGATACAAGATACAGGTGAAACACTGGCCTCATTGAAGCCAAGAATTTCATCTGAAAGGAAGCAGATTTTTATCCCAAAGTATGATACCACATTGTGAAAGAATGTTTCTTTTCCCTATCTTGCAACAAGAAGAAAAAAAATCTTTCTAGAGTGCCTCATCAGACTGTGGGCATTTTGCTTGGAGAGTAGTGGAAATACTGCTGCTAGGTGTGTTAAAAGCTGGTTCTAAAAAGGAGGTGGGGCTGGAAATTGTACAGTAAACTGGTTTAATAAACAGGGCTCTGGGAGGAGCCCCTCACCATTAAACTGAGTTTAAGAGAAAGGAAAGGGCTGCAGAGCATTGGCTCTTATATACCTTTATATTTCTTATATACCTCTATAGCTTAAACTGATCCATTTGAAAGTTTCCCCCCTAATCTTAAAAAAAAAAAAAAAAAAAAAAACCTGATTGCTGCTGTTTTCTAGCCTACAGACTTCCAACTTCCAGAATGTAAAGTTTTGTGTAGAAGTTTTGGCTGAAAAATCACTATCAGTTGTGAGGTACCATCATCATCTGAGGCAAGACTGCCAAAGATGTCAAATGCTCCAGATGTAAGTACCAATTGGAAGAGAAGACAAAGATAAGTTTCATATCTCTAGGGCATTAAAATTTGTAGCTGTATTCTACCCTCCAACCCCTTCCTCCAATTTTCACTTCCATGAGAACCATTGCTCTTGCAGCCCTTTCAGTAAAGTGGTAATACTCACTTACGTGCACAGGTTGGCTCCACTCCTGACCACCCCAAATTGTACTGGCATACTCTAGCTGGGCTTCCTTGCAGCTCGTAGCCACCGATGCAGGAAAACTCACATGTAGCACCATAGTTATTTCCATCACCTGAACACTTGATGTAGCCATTATCTGGGGCGTTTAATTTCACACAGCGCCTGACTTTAAACAAGAGGTGAAAAATGAAAGATAAGGCATCAGGCACCCTGATACTAGGGCAGCATGGCCAGTGGAATACCAATAAAAAATACATATTTCTGCTTGCTGTCTTTCCCATCAGCTACCTTATAGTCCAGTACTTCAAAAAAACATGCCAAAAACTCTTTAATTCATATGTAAACTACAGTGATACAGGTAGGTGTGTGCATCTGATCACGTAGCATCATGACAAGAGGTCATGGAGCAGAAAGAGATCTGAAGCTGAGACCTATAGATTTCAACTCTGGTCCAGAAAGAGCTGGACTTGTCGTAGGGCAGCCCTGCTTGACAGATGTGAGTCACAGCTGAGAAGACTTCTTCAGATACTTCACGAGACAAACGTTAGGAAGAAGCCATCAGGAAGGAAGGGGTGCAGAGCTGGAGGCTGCACTGACAGCAAAGTCCTCCTCCAACTTCCAGCCTGCCAGCTGTCCACGCTGCTCCAGGCCTAGCCTCCAGGTTCTCAAGGAAGACTGCACTCTCTCAGTTTCAGAATCAACGTAAAACTTATGCATAAGCAGACAAATACAGATATCAGAACAATTCTAAACTGTTTACTAAGCCAGATGCAAATCTGTGACTATATTTATAGTTTAAAACATCATACTTACCTCTGACTTTAACAAGAAATTTGCAAGTGCCTTTGTTTTCAGCTCTGTCATATACAGTATATTGGATTTTGTGGTCACCTTCTGGAAAATGTGACCCTGGTGGCAGGCCTTTCAAAATAACACTAAAATAGGAGATAAAGTAGAACAAATTTATAAATCTGCCAGTATTTTCCTGCTGACAATGCTGTAAAAGCCTGAGGAGTGAGGGCTTGTCTGTGGCATGCCGAGATCGGCTGCACTACATGCATAAAGACCGAGAGTAAGCAAGGGAAGAAGCTGGGCAACACAGGTCAGCATATTTAAACTTGCTAACAACCGCCCATCCTGGAGTCTTAACTTGCTGACAAAAGAGAAGCAGAGCAGTCAGAGCCTGCTTTGTTCCTGTAAAACAATTTATAATGTGTCCAAGTGTCGTGTACTGCCCAAAGGATCTTGAGCTTTCTTTTCCTTCTACAAGGAAAAAATTCAGATTGATTATCCCTCATTTTGTATCCTAAATTGTCTGCTGTCAAGGCTGCAGTGTAATCCAGAGCTGGTAGAGTACTGCTGTTTAAGATTACCTCCAACCTCTTAGAACAGGGACATTACAAATCTGGCTGTTCTGAACTGCTTTCATAATTACCACTTGTGACAGTACTGATGTACAGAAAATTAAGTAGAAATTGAGATTTATTTTCATAGTAGAAGAGTCTAGCATTCCACAGCAGCAGTTTTACTTGGAGCTTGTTCCTATCCTCCAAACACGTCAAGAGAATTCAAGTGTTCACTTAATCATACCCTCAATATTGAAACAGTGAGTTTTCCATGTAATGAAGAAGTTTACATATTCAATAAACTGCAGGTCTCAATGCTTAAAACGAAAGCGCTGTACATAATTAGACTGTATACAACATCACAATGTAACAAGATTTTCTAAAAATGTACACATGATTTATGGAAAAACTTCCGCAGATTCAACAGTTAGTCTTTTTGGGCTGAGAACAGTTATTGATCTGACAAAGTCTACATGAGATAGTCCTGCCCCCCACTTTTTTTTTTTTTTTTTTTTTTAAACTCACCAGACATTATTTCATCAAAAAGACTCTGGAATTTTTTATTCTGACACTGAGCAGCCAATTTTTAATGCTACTTAAGTTTCAAATGAGAAGCATTACTTTTAAAGCTAAGTGTAGACCTCTTTATCATTAATAGCCAGCATTACTGCAGAAAGAAGCCTAAAGACGATTACAGGATTTGTATTGTGACACAATTTGTTTTGTTTATTTAAAACACAGCCTAAATTGTCTCTGCTGCCTCCTCCAATGCAGTATTCTTTTTTTATTTTGTTGTGTCTATAACGTAACTTGTCATAAGATGACTTGTTCACTATGAGAGGGGAGTCATAAAGAAGCTCTGGAAAATCTCAGAAGTGCAGTCAAAAGGCTGATGTAATTTATGCCATCAGTTTTAATATTACCGCAACAACGTGTTACCCTTCTAAATGCCAGTTTCTGAACAATTCACCTCCAAGTTGTCAATTTTTTCTCTGTTAAACATAAAATTCTTTAGAGGCTTTGACATGTGACAGCAATTAATAAGCATCTTTAATGAATGACAGGGAAAGTGTACCTGGCAATTCTCATCAGCTGAATCAGTAAGCAAGGAACCCAGGAATAAAAAAAAGAGAAAATATAAACATCTACAAATTTTCACCTACTCTGTCAAAATCCCATCAGCAGTGTCCCTTCCCTCAGGGGTGTCCCAGAACACTCTGGCTGTCAGCTTATTTGGCTCTGCGGTTTTCTCCTTCACACTCGGGCACTGGATTCTCGGTGGTTCTGTATCTGTTGAAACAAATATCAAAGAAATAGGTACCTATAGATTTGTTACAGCTACTCATTTTCTTCACAGCTCTCACACTGTCAACATACACTCGGACCACCTTTACCCGGCCTCCTAAACACCTGAATCCCTCCCAGCCGAGGCAGGTGCAACATGCACTTCTCTCCTTTTCTGTGTGCATTTTTAAGAAGACTAAGAGATAAGAATGATCAGTCCCCCTATACAAATAACTAAGTAAAAAGTAGCTATCATAACTTTGTTTAGATAGTGCCCAGTTAAAAAGCAATGTTAGCAAATAGACTGTATTTAGTTTTGTGCTCTAAGGAAGGATGCCTAAAGCTGTACCAAGGAGCCTGGACCTTCTGTTCACTGGCTCTGCCTCTCTTCCTTCACCTGTGCAGTTGCAGTGGAGATTGAGCACATCTGCAAAGCACACTGAACATGTTAATCACTTCTATTGTTAACTTGTTGGTTATTTTTCCTGCAGCAATGACAACAAGAGAAACCAGAAACTGTCTTTTTGGAGAGAATGGCTACTGCATTTTTACCATTTTTGGTAATGAGTTTCTCAAGTAATTCTTATAATGCCTGAAGGGCAATATAAAAGAAAAAGTAGACCAGGTAAGTTTTGAAAGCTCAATCAACTGCCTCCAGAACACTGTTACTATTATTCAGGCATAAGAGAACAGTGGTAAGGATAAAAGACACTGATAGAAGACAAAGGCGATGCACAGCTACTCTTCTTCATCCAGTCTCATTGCCAATCCTGCCAGCACAGCAGAAATACGTGGGTGAACCAAGCCCAAATACCATCACAATCACTAGATACAAAAAACTGCCTTTAATAGGTTAGTCTCAGGGATTTGACCAGGTCTTGGATTATGCCCAAAATGAAGTCTAAATCCATAGAGTCCATAGAGTTAGCTTTAAAAAATAAACAGAGACAGATTACTCTTCACCTGTAAATAGAAGACAGTCCCTAAAATGCTGCTTAAATTTAAAGGGAGATAGGCCTGGGTTTTCCATTCGCAAGGCAGACACAGAAAACACAATCTGATTTTATTTGAAAGAAATAGCAATCAGAAGAGGGTTTGGTCTTTATAAAGCATCAAATAAATAAAATAATTTTGCAGACCCTCACATTCTCCAAGCAGCAATAGACAATGTTTTGTACCAGTTTAACTGGCCAACTATAGCCCTGATACAGCCACTTCAAACTTTTAATGGTATTCTAAGAACTTGGAATCCTCAAAAACTGGCTCCCTTGTATTTCTTCTGTAAGACCAGGTCTAAACACAACAGCTTTCTGAGACATTTCCATAAAAAGAGCTCCTGTCTTAATTTTACACGGGAGGGAGTGTGTGTGTCTGTGTGTGAGGGGGGCGGCCTTGCAAATAAATGACGTACCAAAGTTATTCACAACAGGAATACTGCAAACAGCCTTTCACAAATGCTTGGTTTTGTGTTTTTTTAATAAATAAATAAATAAATATCTTCCTACAATACTGGTAGATTAACTTTCTTTTGATTTCTTTGTAGAGCCTACTAGAAGGTGAAGCTCTTAAGAGTTCACACTACAGCTAGTGGAGCAATCAAAAATGACCAGCAGAATCCTCTAAATAGCATTTGAAGCATCATGTACTTTACAAGAACATCCATCACCAAAGATACATAATGCACCTATTTTTTTTTTCTGTTTCATCTATTTACTTAACTTTTCCATTTTGTGACTTCACTCATTCCTCCCTCATTATCTGCTGTAATATGTTAAAACGCAGGCTTTTCAAACTCCCACTCCTGCTGCAGGGAACACTTGCTTTCTCTACTTTCCTCTTCGCGATCCTTACTCACTCCATTACTTTAAGAGTACCTTCCCGTTACCTGTGGAAACCTGCTCACACCACAGCCAAAGAGAGCTCTGCCCTTCTCTACAAAATTACATTTCTCTCAATAATCCATGATTGTATTTGAGTTAGGGCAAAAAATAAACAAATCTCACCAAATTTACTTCTATCTCCAGCTAGTTTCCTACAGCTCAGCACTTTAGTACTGACAGAACTGTATAAATTAAATCACTAATGACAGAATAAAGGACAAAAGAGCATTTAAAAACTCCAATGTTTTAAGCACTTAATTTACCAGCAAACTCAGAGGACACTGGTTTGTATGAACTAGCATGGGCTTTCATGCCATAAAGACAGATGATGCAGTTACTGTGGGAACCAAACCACCAAGCCCCCAGGGGTCACGCAGCACTTCTAGATAGACCTAAAAATCCCTGGAAAAGGTATTTCTTTTGGTCCTTTCAGATGCCTTTTAGCATTCAACAAGCACCAAAGGAACCTCAGCAGACTAATACCATTTTGAAACGGGCCAAGAGAATGCAATTGTCTACCAAAGAGGCTCTTTAACTCAAGCAGCCACTGAGACGTGTTGAACCAAACAGTTGGCTCCTCAGGTTTTTTTCCTCATGGCCTAGTACAAATTTGCAGCCAAACTACAGCATATTAGAAGCACCTAGGCCACAGCCTGGAAGAGGAAAGACAAGTCTAAAAAAAAAAATATGTATACATCTTTTTTTAAATGCAGAGAAGGTGGCCAGAGAATATCCAAGCAACTGATCAAGTGACAAAACTGAAAATCAAAACCCTCCCAAATCTTCAATGCAACATATGAAGTGGGAGAGGTCCCCCCTTTGGGGGTGGAAGACTAGACTGGTTCAAAACCAAACTCCAGCTGAGAAAGCCACAAGATGGCTTGTGGGAGGATTTACCAGAGGGGAAAGGAAGATCATACAAGGACTGGCGTCTCAGATGCTCTCACTTCACACACATTGCTGGCCAGGGTCAAAGCCAGGACACTCTACTAGGTGGCCTGACCCTGCATATCTACTCTTGTGCTTTTAGTACAGCAACACTGCTGAAAGACAGATGAAAATGCAAACTGATTTATTTAAGCTATTTAGAACGGCCATGTACTAAATGGGTGAAACTTGACTGCTAGGGCAGGGAGGCTGAGTTTTAATGAAAAATTTTGAGCTGCTCAGCCATAATTTTCCTTACATTCTTGTAAGTTTTTGC
The DNA here is from genome assembly GCF_036370855.1 of Dromaius novaehollandiae. Lineage (NCBI taxonomy): Eukaryota > Metazoa > Chordata > Aves > Casuariiformes > Dromaiidae > Dromaius > Dromaius novaehollandiae. Next base: position 126,312,759 of record NC_088098.1, on the reverse strand, counting down.
TTTTCTTGGCTACTCAGCAGCAGCAACTGGTACTTTGCTCCACGCTTGGAAGTGGCATTGCAGGAATGGCAGCATTATATCAGATCAGCAGTGAAATGCTAAATTTTAAAGCAGCCCTTTGAACTTTGTGAAGAAAAAGACCAAGTTTTCAAATAGCTCTTAGATTTTTTACACACTTCCCTGTTAGCAACATAAAAAACAAAATTTAAAAAGCTTGTTGACTCTCTTTCTCATAGTTTGTTAAAAGTTGAGGTTTATTTGCTGGTGAGTTTGGGATGATGAGAGGGCACACTGGGGAAAAAAAGAGAGGGATGGTATTGAATGTCCAATGCCTATGCAAGAATCCAAATGGGGTAGGTAAACAATCTGCTGTTAAATAAAACCCTGTTATTACTGATTGTTGAAGACATTAAACGATGGCTGGAAGTTAGTTCAAAACATCTATTCTGTGCCAAAAGCATACACAGATGAAGAGAATCAGCTGACTGGAAATCATAAAAGGGTGAATGAAAAACACTGTTCTGTTCCTCCTGCCTCCTCCACAAGGCATTGCTCTGTATTTTGAAACATCTATTATCACTGCCTGTACAATTAATGATTCACAGTGCAAAGCTTGCTTCAGACAGACGTAGCTGGAAGCTGTTCGTTAACTACCTATCAGTCTTTCTAGGATGTGACAAAAAAGGATGAGTTAGAGTGGTGACAACCATTTACCGCAACCTCTGCTGTATAATCAGCTGGAAAATGAAACCTTTTCAGAAGAAAAAAAAACAGCTGAAGTCTTTCAATCTTCTATAGGAAAACACCTATTTCAATCAATGTTACAGTGAATTAAGGATATAATGAAAATATTGTTCATGTGTATTGGCATTTTTTGCTAATTGATAACTGACACTGGCTCTACATGGAGTTTTTTTAATCAGTTATTTCAGTGACATGAAAGATGTCCTTCCTCTAATGTGAAGGACAGGGATCAGGCTGCTTGGTACCACAGAATATCACAGTCCGTAATGTCTTCCTTAAGTGACTGCTAAAGTACACCTTATTTCTTGAAAAAAAAATCTTTTTTCTCCCTTTTCTTTTAATGAATACCTGTTTCAGCAATATTTGCCTGATGCCTTTCCTATATGGATCTTCAGTATTGCACTATGAGCTGCACATGGTTTTGTGTGAAAGCGCTAAGAAGTGCAAATGCAGTACAAAAGGGTGGAGGAAAGTCCCATGTTTTTAAGAGGGCTATAAATACAGGTCTCTGGTAATTTTGCCATACTTCATGCTAACAGCTATTGCATCCTCAGGTCACTTCCCTACCTATTCACAGTATGAACCTTACCCGCCCAAGCCTAAGGTCACACGTAACATCCCTACTGTGCATAGTTCTACTAATTGCTTGTATGTAAAAGTAACAAGTAAAACAACTTCTTTGCCTCTTTTTATTAACCTTTTTTATTTAACCTTTTTATTTCATCACTCTCCTCACTTTCATTTTACTCCACAGCTGAAAATGAGGAAGAAGGTCTGAAGAACCTCAGCTCAACCAGTTCTCTTCTGGCCAGTGGTAGGTTTTCATAGGCTGCAGTTCATCAACAGCTTTTCTGTATTAGTGAATTACCGTAAGGGATGTGTATTCAATTGCAAACTGCATTATACTGTTACAGTCATGTCTGGTAACAAGAAATCCCTATCCCGCCTATCAAGAGGTCAAAAGATAATCTTATTACTAAACATTTTGCTAACTGCCTAACTCATGATTTGTACACAAGAACTGTGTGTGCGCACAGGGTAGGAAGGGGTCTTCACGCTATGTATTGTTAGCAGAAATAATACTATTAGTTTTACTTGCTTACTTGGGATTTGCAATCCTATCCTATGTGGCAACCATCCTGCATTTCTGGAATCAACACTAAGTATAAGTGCTATACTAGCCTTTCTTTTTTGCTTAAGGCACATTTGCTTACTCTCTACTCTGCAACGCAGCATCATTTGCAACAAGCCCCCTGACCTTGCAAACAGATGAGGTTCTAGAAGTGCCAAAAAATACAGAGGACAACAATTTATCCTTCCCAAACTTAAAAGAGTTTGTTTTTCTTCCGCCGCCTACACTATTGAGAAAGACATGGTTTGTATTTGTAAATAAAAACAAGAGGCCCCACAAACAGTCTGGACCTAAGCAGCAGGATCATTTACACATTTGCACAACAGTGAGTAACGGGAACACAAAATAAAAAGCTTTGTGAACATAAATCCACAATGGAGAGACTCCAAAGCTATTTGCTAACCTAGACTGAGCCACAGGCATTTTGAGGAAAACCAAATTATCATACACAAAAAACACTGAGCACACAAGTATTCTACCACCTACAAATTTAAATTACTGGTAGCGAATTCAGATGGCTAAAAAGTACTTTTCTTTGTGGATGGTTGCTGAACATTTTACCAGAGACTTCCCAGAAACAAGGGCAGCAGCTGAATCTTCATTATCTACTGCTCATTAGTATGAAGAAAAGTAAAATCTCAGTATTTGCGTCTCTCTCTTCTGATTTATGGATATAAAAAATTATTCCAGCTGAGATTACTGGGAAACTGCTGACTACATATTGCAAACTACTGCCATAATACTGTGAACTGGGCTGGAATTTAGTCTAGCTTTCCATAACCACGTTGGTGACTAGAACCCATTTGGATTCCCTGAATATACCTGGAGACTATTATGCCAAGAAACAAAGAGGCCAGACAAAGTGTTTAGCTTCAAACCTGTTTTATCATTAAATTGCGGGGAGTAGAGACTCCAGCGCAGAGAGCATGCTAGAAAAGCAGCCCAGTAATTAAAAACTATAATAGAGTTACCCCTGAGATCATCAGGGGCTATTATAAGCATTGTAAAATACTGACCATTTGCACCAGCCTCATCTTTATTAACCTAGTAGTGTTTGGAGCTGATGGCATAAATGCTAGAAAAACGCTAGTCACTTGGGACTCGAAGTACGAGGTGACAGAGCTCCCTGTAGCCCTCAGCAAACTGCTCTCTGCTTCCCCCATAGAGAAGCTGTTTTTCTCCCCATGAACTGGATACAAGAGCCACGATTCGAACTGATGTGGATCATCTGGACACCGGCGAACACGGGGAGTCATTAAGATTTCGGCTCCCTGGGGTGCAGACGGATCCTGGTACTTACCAACGCAGGAAGCTGGCCGGCCGCTCCAGACTTTGTTGTCCATGCACGTCACTATACGGTCGCCTTTCAGCTGGTACCCTGGCGAACAGTAGTATTCACACCTGGAGCCAAAGTAAGCACCGTCTAAACACTTGAACCCTCCATTGGTTGGCATGGACAGTGTCGGGCAGCGCTTTTCTGGAACAGACAACAAGTATTTCTGGAAACTTGTTATCCCCCTTTAGAGTACTGTGAATGCAGAGTATTGCACAGAAATAAAGATGCAGCTAGCAATATTCAGCAGGAGCAAGTGATGCTCCACATAAGATTTTTCACACTGTTCTCATTAGTCATATTTCAAATTTAACTTTACAGACGCATTAGCCTAATGTAATATTTATATAAGAAGATGATTTATCTATTCCTTTCTTCTCAGAAAACGTTTCAGCTCAGGAGCCCATTTAGACATCTGAAACAACCTCTGCCAGCTTTCAAAACCCAAGATGGGCAACATTTTAAAGGAAGTATTTGGCTTTGTCATAAAACCAAAATCCTACTCTCATTAAATGCTCCCTGATCTATCCTCTGCCAACAAGGTATTCGTACCACTGCTCTTTATGTTTACCATGCCTTTAAACCGCAAGCACTTCGGCAAGAAGCCAATCTACATATCCAAGCATATTGTCAATATTTAAAATACAAACAACGGTCAAAAGATTGCCATGTTTCTTTTCACCATCACGTTTTATCGCTCACAGGTTTCAGCTATACCAAATACCAAAACAAAAAGCCTTTATTATCTATTGAATCTGCAGAACAATTCACATGCACAAAATCAATAGCTACTTACGTTTGCACAACACTTTCCCAGACCAGCGTTTGCTTGACTGACAAATTAGCTGATGCGGGCCATGCAGTTCATAGCCTTTCTGACAACGAATGTCACATCTTGTACCCAACACATTCTTATAATATTCCCCTTGAGGTGTCCTGCAGTTTGCATAACCATGTTTCACCTTAATTGGAGAGCACCATGGTGTTTCTAGCACAGAGAACAAAAAACATACAGAATATTTTATGAAGTACTAAAAGGTTTAGTCACAAATATAAAATCATTTTCTTTATTCAAGGTCAAGAGAAGAAAAGGAAAAATCTTTTTTAAAAAGCTACCAATCCCCCAAAGTGGAGAAGTGACACTGTGACGAGGTTCTCCTGAGTGCTCATACACAAGAAGGTCAAAGACTTCAAAGACCGGTAGCTCTTTTTTGTTATACACATTAAAGATAGCATCCATTATATTGGGTGAGGGAAGTCTAGGGGTTTTTGTCAGTGGACTAAGTGTGCCACCACGTGGACAGTTTGATGACAACCTGACTTTTTTTTTTTTTTAAATAAAAACTTTTGATAGCAAAAGTTTGCATTAGGAACTCATTTGGTCCAGCTGTAGTTTGCAACATTAAGCTGTCTTACTGCCTACTAAGAAAAAAAGTCAAAAAAACTTCCAGAATAATTAGCACAGTAAAAGACATTGCCCAGGATGAACTCTGATAGTTCAAGCTCTTTTACATTATGAAGAGCATCACTTAAATAAATCATATGGCCAAAATGCCAAGTCTGCATGTATACATACTCCATGTGTCAGAACAACCATTCAGGACTTGAGCATGGCTCCAGTTTTGCAAAATTTTTTCCGAAGTTGCCATCCAGGAATTGAGACGAAAGGGAACTTGTATAGTATGCAAGAACAGCAGCTCCCTTGCTGTTCTTAGCAGGTCTATGGCACCATACTAAAACATTCTGATATTCTTTATGTTACCAACAAAGCAGCTTTCTACCAGCAAATTTGTACAGTATCATTGTTATTAAATCTGAAAGAAAACATCCAATCCAACAGACTAAACAAAGAGCTCTTGAAAAATGTCTAATCTATTCATCTTTTTATGGTACTAATTTGTAGCTTCCAAGTGCAACGTGTGCACTGAAGCACAACATATGTATTTCACAGCATTTCCTATTGTCAAATCCTCTAAGAGGGTGTCGATGTTCCTTTACGAGCATACTATACACCCAACACGTATTCAGAAAAGGACCCAAGCTGCCGTGTTTAAATCCAGTTCTAAATGTTCTCCAAGTCTGGACTTTGCGTGTTATATGCAGACCTCAGAAGCTGGGTGGAGGGCTACCTTTTCCTAGCGTCGTGGAAAACTGGCCTGCGCTACAAGAACTGCCTCCTCAATGCTCCTGGACCCATGACAGCAAAAATCAATGGAACTGTCAAGTCAGAGGAAAGCTAGAATTTGGCTGAGACAGCACAGCTTGTGCTCCTACCGAATTTGTGGGAAAAGGAAGGGGAAAAAAAAGATGTTCAGAAAAACGACTGTTTAGTAATTGGTTAAGGCCACACTCTAAAGTATTCCAGATACAGGCACCCTCTTCTGGTGAGGCTTTAATGCCAGACTGGGACACTGACACATTACTTACATGGGTGCAGCATCGGATAAAGCCCTCCCCTTCACAGCAAAGGTTTCAAAATGTTTGTTCATCTTTGACAAGTGTGTGCACTGAGCAAGCAACGCCTCTTCTGCAATGGGCAGCTTTTCAGCAGGACTTTCCTCTGCAAGCAGTGACTAAGCCTGCCCCTTCTCAGCTCCAAGATTTGAAAAGGCTGTAACTAGGGGGAGGGAGGGATTGCGAAGCAAAAAGAGAGAGATGACAAGTCCTGAAATCCTATGTGACCATGTGCAACATGCAGGAGGTATGCAAGGTCTTAGAGAGGTTTGCAAGAAAGATGCAAAAAACCCTAAACAAAGAGTTTTAGTCTTTGTCTTTACAAAGTCACAGGAGACATTTAAAAATAACTTCTAGAAAACAGCAACAGTTTAGCAGACGTTAATTACTAGCTCTTAATTCCTGCAGTCATTTTGCACATTTTTCTACATGATTGAGATAAACTCCACATCCAAATAAATACAATCAATAAAGCATGTTATATTTGTCATACATGGCATATTTATATTCAGTGTAGTATGCCTCTAGGATATATTTACACTTTCCCAAAGGAAACTGGATTTTCCACCCACATTTTGCAGTGCTGTTACTGGAGCAACAGAAACAGCATCCAATGAAAGTGGAAAGACTGATTATCAAGCTTTTGACTACTTCAAAAGCATGTTCCTCTAGGCTAGCCTGTTTCTGAAGTACTCTTATTATACTGTGACATGCTTATTTTCATATTTTAACCAATAAATCTGAAAGCTGTTTGCAAAGATGCATAAGTAGCATTATTCCCATTGTCACCAAATATACAGTATCTGCAGCATGGGAAAATGAGCTGCCCACACAGCAATCGGGGCAGAGCACAGTTCAGCTTGTTGATTTAGTTAGGCAACCACTTTTTGCTTTTTCCTTCTATGGTCCTGCTTTCCAAAAGTACTGAATGGCAAATATATCTTCCTCTATTTCCCTTTCATTTATGAAAAAGTAGTTTTGCAGAGTTGGGTCTTTTTTAGAACTATTCCTTCTTCTTCAGCCCAATCTCTACCCTACAAATACTGAAAGGCATTAAATAACCCATTGACTGACTTGGGCCACTTTGTTTAGGTGCTGCATCACTGCAGTTTACATTTCTAATGCTTAACATGAGCCAAATTGAACTTGGGAGAGCAGGGAGTGCAAGCTAACAGGAGCAAAAGTCATTCAGCTACCACTGCGTGATCACAGCGCCCACCTCTGCAGCCCCTCGCACTGTCAATAAGCAAGGGCATGTAGGAACCAGCTCAAGCCTCAGCTCAAGCATCCTGGCCAGACCATTCTCTGAGTTGGAGGGGCAGAGGCAGCCTCGGTCACGTTCACCTTCTGGAGAAATCCTCCTCCTCCGCGTGAGCTAACAGCAGCTTTTGCATAAGCCCCTCTTTCCCCTTCAGTGCTTTGATTTTGAAAATTTCCAACTTTTCTGTCCCCCTTGTCTTCTCATGCCCTGAGACCCTAAACTTCTATTCTCTAAAATTCAATTAAAAAAAAAAAAGAAAAAAAGCCTTTCCAACTCACTACAGCTAGTTAGCACTGCCTTAATTAAGGAGCAGGGCTCAGTTGTTCTGCAGAAGCTTTTAAACGTGAAGTCAGTAAAAAAAGAAAACCCATACCACTGGACTGTAGGGGTGCAACAGGGGGGATGAAGAATCAGATAGGCTGGGCTTTTGCCCTAGTACAGCTAAGTAAGCTTTGGGAAAATCAGTTCAAGTTATTTGTGCCTCAAGGTATTCCATATCTGTAAAATGCAAATGAGCACAACTGATCTCCTTTGTAAAGGGTTTTAAGACAAATACACTATGCAACATCCTCAAAAGGCTGATTAAGAAAAAAAAAACAAAACAAAAAACTCTAAAGCAGCTGTGTCAGGTATTGCAAATTGCCAGAGTTTTTCTGACAATTTTTGTGGCTTTACAAACACACTTGTCTAGGGTAAACAGCTGCACACAAAGAAAGTGCCTAGCAAATGCAGTTAAATGCATAAATGGAATATTGAAAGAAAAAAAAAAAATTCCCTACAGTAGTAGTGTTGTTGCAGCTATGGTGGTCTACAGAAAGAAACAGAGCAAGGCTCCTAGGGAGACGTAACAGATCTTTTACTGGACTAAACAGCATTTCTAGAGGAAAAACAAAAACAAAACACAGACAGGCTTTTGAATGCAGATAACTTGGAGCTTAAGAGAAACATCCATTTGATCTAAAACATTGTTATGCTTACTCTAGAACTGAAAGCAATTAGAAGAAAATGGGTGAGGCAGAGTTTATAAGGGGGCAAATATCTGGTCTTGGACCAATGGATATCACTGAAGAAAAACCTCAGATAGCTTGAAGAGTCTATGTGCCTAAAAGCACATCAAAAGACACAAAGTTTTAGATCAAAGTTTATTTTAAGTAAAAGCACATATTGTTACTCAAAGGCTGAGCAGTTACATGTTGTATTTATGGAATATTAGGGCTGGGTGGGGCCCCGAGAGGCCACATAATCTATTCCCTCCCTCAGGACAGCATCATCTCTGTCCCCAAAGGCTTAGTAAATAGGAGAACATACAAGTTTCCCAGGCATCTGCTCTGGAGCTTCACCATCTGCATTAGTTCCATTCAGGTAACTGAAATTTGTGTTTAAATATCCATACCTATGTAGAGTTTGGGTTTTTTTTTCCCCCCTGTTTAACAGACAGTTTGCATCATTCTTCAGCAGTAAAATAGCTTGAGTTATCACTTAGCACTAAAAATGTCTACTCAGAGACTCAACTGTGTCTGAAGCCCCTGGAAAGCACACAACAAGCAGGACTGGTTGAAGTCGCAATATTGCCTAGACATTTGAGGCTACAGTTTGATGACTGCAGTATTTGTGAAAAACTGTCAGAAGGCAGGACCGTTCAGTGAGCAGCACCAGCCTGCAATGAACAGGGCAACCACCATAACTCAGGAAGCCTGTCCTCACCAAACCAAATGGGGGGCAGCCAAGCCAGGAGGTTTAGGAAAGCCTCCTGCAGCATCACTCCCCCAACCCCTCTTTGAACACAGCTCTTTGCTGAGCATTTCCTCCACCAGCAGCAGGCAGAACGACCTGCTGTGCTGCTGCTTGCCAGGGCAGCAGCCGGCTGAGCAGCCAGTTCACCGGGGAGGCCGCGGATGACCCTTGAAAAAGGCTGTGGGCAAGGCAAGTCTCAGCAGCATTTCTCTGGAAAGCTGAGCGAGCTGCAAAACATCCAGATGAAGACAAAGGGTTTGGTAGGAGGCCAATCCCCCACAAATAACCTGCAGTCTTTAGCTTGCAGATGCCAAAGACGACTGAGCTGTGTGCCTGCTTTCACTGCTTTGCATGTGTGCATGCACAGAAAAAAAAAAAACCACAGCGCTGCTTAGGTATGTTTAAATGAAGTTAAGCAAATTCATTTAGTTATTTGTTACTCCGAAGTTTTATTAACCAAGCAACAGGTCGTAACCAAAATGCTGGACTGCATTTATGGGCAGAAGTTCTGAACAGAGCAACGCAGTCCATTTCCCCCCCCCCCCCCCCGTTGTCTTTCTCCCCTCCCTTTCCTCCTCCGTTACCAGCTTACTCTTCATTAGCATGCTTATTTAAGCTTTTTATGCTCCACGCGGTATATTCTTAGCTCCACATTGTCTGATCTTCCACAACATTTGGCAGTAGTGCTTCCAAACTTGGGGGAGGTTTTAATATTTGTATGAATGAGTCATTGTGTTTCACTGACCCCAGTGTCATTTTGGCTGACATTAATATAATTCATTTTGGATCACTGTATAAAAGGAATTTAGACAGAACCTACATTTTGACTACTTGCCTGCCCTGGCATGAATTGGCACTGATTTTTCTTCATGATCTCTGGCATTCTCTCTCTAAGTGTCTGCAGAGGATTACATGTTAAAAGGCAAACAAAAGTACATTTACCCAAGTGAAGCTTTGGAGAAATATTTCTGCGCATGTTTTCAAACAAAATTTTATACTGAAGTATTTATTTTAGTGAGAGGAACATCAGACATTTATGAAAACAGCAACAAATCTGCAGTATCTGTGCTTTCCTCTCTGCTGCTTATAAATGTCTGAATTACTTGAAAACTTACCTCTTATTTAAGGTCCATTTAATGTTCTCTAGAGTATCAACAGCATACAACATACACACAATGCCCAATATTTTCAAGTTAACAAAACGATAAATTATTTTCTAGCATGTCCACAGATTAGTTTACTAAAAAGAAACCACAGTTACCATATAAACATAACATGACATAAAAGTTCTGTTTCTTAATTGTTTGAGATTCTGAGGGACTTTGACAGAGAATGGGGGGGGGCCACTGAGACAGATGCAGACTTCAAGAAAATGGACATAGAAAATGTAATATTTACCAGTAGTGACAAAAATTTCCCAATCTTACTGAACAGCAAACTTTTGGGGAATACGGAAGAAAAACTGAATTTGATTTATAAGAGTGCAAGTCCGCTGACTCATTAACACGGCTACATAATTTACTTTAGAATTTACATGCTCATCAGTTAAACACACTTTGCTTAACATTTCAGGTTGCAGGGTAACCTGAATGAGCATCATTTTATGGAGAAAAAAAAAAAGTCATGAAAATCAAGTTCTCTTGCATGTACTTTATACATTATCATCAATAGGCCCAGGTTTTGGGTCAGCTTATCATTGATGGTTTAGCTACAATGTATGAAGAAAGAGAAGCTATTCCTGGATTTTCATGAACTAGCAACCTTATTTTCCAAGAGCAAAGGCAGTACAAAAGTAATTTATTCAGGCGCATAAGACAGTGGTAATCAGTACCTGATCTAATTTCCACTGTTGTAAAAATAAAATCTTGATCTAAAAGCCATGAAGAAAACATGGAGGTAGATCACCAAGATTTGATAAAACAGGAAAAGAAGAGAAGTAAGCTTTCTCAGCAACAGCTGATCCTTATTAGCACATAAGCAAAGCATTCACCTTTATATCTATTGCGTGCATACACATCTTCGTCATCTTCAAGGGGTGAATATCCCGATCCTACAATACAAAATAAAAAGAAAATACTGCAGCAAGAAAGGAAATATAAATTAAGAATAAGACAGGGCTTTGCAAAAAGACATGCAAGATTAGGATGCAATAATCTAAGCAACGCCATCAGCGTAGGCCTCCTTGAAGCTCAGATTTATAGCAGAACCAGTTTATAGTGAACTTGGAGTGAAGGGGTGAATGATTTGATAATCAAGTGAAATAAAAGTCTCCTGCTGAGCAATGACATGTTGGACATTCAAGTGACAGCTCCTCAGCTAAAGAAAGCCCCCCATGATGAAGTTGATCTATCAAGCAAAGGAGGTACAAGTGTGTGTGTGTGTGTGTGTGGGGGGGGGGGGGTTGGGTAAAAAGATTTCACTATGAAGTGGTTCCATAGTGTAAGAGGCTGTGAACAGCCATCAGGCCAACTAGCTGAAGTAAAATGCGTATAACTCGAGAACAACCCTCATTTATGACATAAATGATCTTCATACAAAGAAAACATTGAGATACATTACCTGCAAACCTCAGTTTGGTATCAAGTCTTCTGTGGTTGTATAAACTGAAGAGCTAGTATATACTGGCATTTTTAAAGAGCTGTGCAACAGCTATAAGCAAAAAGGCAGAAACTGCTTTATAAAATTGTGTATTTACTATGCACAGAAACCATCTAGAGTACCACCATTCAAGTCACTCATTAATAAAATATCCTGGCCAGGAATAGAGCCTTCAAAATGTCCTTATGTGATATTTATTTAAAGTCAGCAGCTTTAGAGCATCAAGTCTAGTCCAAACTCTAGATGAGTCTTTTCCAAGAAGAGGAGTTCATACAGGTTACTACTCTGAGAAGTCTTTCTGAAAGTCTGGCACACAATAGGTAGATACTAGGGAGGCTTAGCATGAAACTTCAGAAGCTTTTCACCTGTGGTATCTGAAATCACATCTACAGAGATATTCGCTCAAGTCCAAGCTGCAGTCTTTAAAAGCTGCTGCTTGAAGTTAGGCTACATACAATAATTTGAGCACCTCAACAAGCTGATTTCACGTGCAGAGCACTGAATTTTCTGCTGAAATCAAAGTCAGCAACCATTAATGACATGGACGATTTAGCACAAGGATAAGAGTTACCAAAACAATGTTTGTCTCACCTAGATTAGCATCAACATCTATCAATGTGTTCCACTTATTATAAAAAACAAAACAAACTATCCAGAAACCAACGAAACTTTACTTCTTACCTTACTAACCTCTGGAAAAAGTCACTTTAATAGTTTGGGAAGTTTTGTATGCCCAAAGCTTATTGCTATCACTGGGAATCCTCCCACCACTTCCAAAGGCTTTGAGCTCAGACCTTCTGAAGATAACTTCCCATCAGTTTCTCCCTTAAGATCTAGGGTTTCATATAGCACAGACTTCCTGCCACTTGGGAACTGTTTCTTGGGGGGGGGGGGGGGGGGGGGTTGGTTTTGGGTTGGGTCTTTTTAATTGTTGATGTCTGAACATTGGTATCTTAAGAACTTCTCAACATAAAAATATTAGACTTTGCTGCATTTAAAGTCTCACTGTATAAAACAAAGAGCAAGCAGTGTTCCCTGAGGGCTTCATGAAGACCTTGATATGTAAATGAACACCCCTCTAAGCATCAATTATTCTGTCAGAATTGGGATGCTCTTAACTAATTACTCAATTTGAGAGTTACAAAAAATGTTATCTCAATGCATTCACTTTGAATAGTCCAAATTTTACATTGCAGAGTGACTTTTGCACTTAAATATCACTAGAAGTTAAAGCTGTATGAGCTCTTGCATATTTACTTCTCTTTAGAAGGGAAATTTAAAATGCTTTTGAAAGTCTTCTCATGAAAATTAGCCTTAAGAGTTATTCACTGCTCTTGCCCTGAAATGGGGCTCTATTTGTTATATGTTGTGGTTAAAAAAAACAAAGTGAAAGGGAGAAGTCCCCACTGTGATCCGAAGGCATTTACAGGAACATAATACACAGAAACACTGGATTTTCTCTCATCTTCACATGCCCACCTTCACACACAGCTGAACTTGGTACCCTCATATCTCTCTCTCCATATTTATTCTTTCCTCCGTCCACATACCCACATTGCTCATACAGACATATCCTTGTGAACCAGGTGTGCACATCTGTGTTAGGAAGCAGGATGCCAGCAAAGCTGGCCTGGCTCAGCAGCCTGCAGTGTAATTTCCCATTGCTGCTGCTCCATGAGCGATGCTGAACAGATCACTATTTTATCTTAGTCTTCTTACCCATAAAACAAAGTTCCTTTGCTTCTTTGCATAGTTTGAAAATCTGTGAAGGACATGTAATTACTAAGCCATGCAAGGATTAAGTACTGTTCTATGTTTGAAGTCCTAAAATTATCATGCCATAAAAATCTAGATATTACAGGGAGACAGACAGAAACAACATGCTGCTTTATAGACATTACACATCATGGTTTATACTGCAGCAGAAACCTACAAAAACTGGCTGCAGATTTTGTTTCGGTGGTATACAGGCAAAAACCCACAAAACGATGCTTTAATTTTCAACTCGAATCTATTATGAGATCGACCTCTGGAATCTGGTGGTCATGTTTTTGTTAGGAAAAAGTGACTTCTTCATTCACTAAATAATCACTACACTTTATAACTGGGTATTGCATAGGGGAGCTTTCTCCTTTCCAATATTTTATTAAGGCATACAGTTTTAATGAAACTACATGCAGCCTAGAAGAAAGTGCTCAGTACTGCCTGTCACCAACCACTCAATGGTTTGCACTGAATAAAGAAATCCAGATATGACTGCAAAACAAGCCTAGAAGAGCTGTGGCAGCAAGCTGGGTCAGCATTCTGATGAAGTAAAAATCCTCTTACAAACATAAATCATTATTAAGAGAAATGTGAGCATTTCTCAAAACATTTACATTTGGCATGCAGACTGGCAAGCTCCTGAGACACTTACACATAAAACAGTTACTCATCTGCACAAAGCTTAATCCAAATCAAAACATTTCAAGAGCAGTTTTGTTGGCGTTTTGTGACTGCCAGATCTGCTCCAAATGTTCTAATGTTCTGATCTTCAGGACTATGCTTCACTTTACCACTTCTTGTTCAAGAAAACATTTTTAGCACTTCCTCAACTTTTAAGTGGTCTCACCAGTTTCAAAAAGGCTACTTGTTTGACCCTAAGTCCACTCAATTTTTTTACAGATGTTTGTGTTTGAAGTTAAGCATCTGATGAAATACTCTGCTGCTTCAGTACCACAATCTGCACCTAGCAAATGCAGTTCTTCTCGCTTTCTTCAGATGGATTTATTTTTACACTTACAGCCCAGCATTTGGTCTCCTGGCCCGGGACCTTAGCACACTGAAAAACGGGAGGGAGGGAAGTATAGCTGTATTGATGAACTAGCATATGTTAGAGTGACAGGTTCACATTTGCAAACAATACAAGATAAGTAAGTTAGATACACACATCCAGACAGGCATGGAACAAGACACTTCCTGTATTTCTAAGATCTGATCATCCTCCCCTCCAGCTGTTAACCAAAGTCTGCAAAAGCTTTGAGATGCACACTGAGTTTTGACAGAACTTCTGCTGTCTCTCTGTTTAGTTCAAAGACCAGCTTTCTCAAGTATATCACTCCTTTCTGCACCACCATGCCCCTAAGCAGACAGAGAGCACTGCTCAAGACCTCAAGGCCCACCACACTTGTCATGTGCACCAATTCAGGCCATGACAGGCAAAACATCTATAATGGGTAGGTAACACAAAGAAATCAGATATCACATAGCATTAAGCTTTAACTGAAAAACAAGCTTGTAATTAGAGGGAAAAAACAATGCTTTCTGTTCTTCCCTAGCACCTCAAAGCTCTCCAGAACTGGAGGAGCTACAATAATTTTTTTAGCCATCTTGATCTCGCAACAAGTGAGAAACACTGCACTTTCTCTAACCTGAAAACTTTGTGTCTAAGCGGTTTCTCATTGCATCATTCAATTCTGACGGGCAGCAAGAAAAGTTTAAAATAATAATAAAAAATGCACAAAAATTTAATACCAGTATAAGATTTTAGTTTTTTTTTTAATGTTAAAAGAAAAAAAAGCAGTGAGCACATTAAAGCCTGCAACCGCATATCAGTCTTAGTAGAGTTATACAGTATTTGAGATCTTCACCAAGCTCAATGGCATTACTGGCATGCACAAGGGGAATAGGGACTCTCATGCTCCACTGACTATGCAAGTGATTCCGTATGGGCAAATTCAGGGTAATATCCACAGGACTGATCTCCACACGGCAAAGATTCACCTGTGTGAGTCTGCTGGCTAATTGGGACACAAAAACATAGTCACAAGGCAGATACTGTGTATGCAGACTGGTATGTGAACAGCATTTAACGTGCTATTCTATTATAAATCCTTTCTAACTGACAAAAAGGAATATTGGCTTGTAAGAGGCAGAACAACCCATGCAAAGCTGTTCTTCACAAGACCGACACGGGTAGTTCTTAAAACACTATTTTTGAGTTGGATCAACTGAAAATAAGCTGCAGACAACAACTGTGCAGCTCATGAAACCAATCACAACTTTTTCCAGATTACTGCCCTGAGCTAAATGCTACAGCACTTAGACTTGTAATACAGGTTTATTCTGAACAGCAGGGTTCTCCTCATTAGTTTAGCACTGGACAGACTGAAAAGTTTCATATCTACTGTACTGACATTCCCGCAAAACACATTAATAAAGGCTCATATATTTTAGGCAATAATATTTTGTCACTTTATACCACTGAGTCTCTTTGGCTTGTTTTCTCTCTCACATTTTTGCTCAGGGTTTTTAAGGATTACCTAAAATTACAGTACTCATTATAAAAATCAGCAGCTAAGATTGATGTGCCAGTTGCAGCTTTATGCACTACTCAAGTTTGAAGCCTTAAATATAGCACCAATTTACTTAAATATATCATTCAGATAAGATCAGTCCATTTCCAATCTTTGGTACAATGCTGGGAAATGGTGAACAGAAAAAGCAACCCTAAAAATGCAGTGCTAATGCCAATTTCAGTTATATTTCACAGAATAACCAAAAGAAAAATGGCAAAAAAAATCAGTTGCTAATGCAACTGTGCGTGTTACACACAGAAGCGGAGCAAGTCAAACGAACCTGGATGTTCATCTTCTCCAGTCTGCAGACATCAGCACTGGCTATTCTTGATACTAGAAAGAAAGAGGTCACAAGCCCTCTACTAGCTCCTCAGAACAGGAGAGTGGTTGGGAATTCCTTCCACATTCAAACACCTGACCAGTCTAAGCATGGGGGGGGGGGGGGGGGGGGAGGGGAAGAGGATGACTAGGTTTCATCAACAAGCTAAAACATTGTCATTTAGTTCCTCTGATTTTGTGCCTCAGAGTTTTACATTCTGTCATTGTAACTTTCACATTAGAAGGCTCTACTTTACATTTGTGTGAAAATACTTCTAATCAATTTATGATGGTAGTAAAAACAGAAAGTCAGGTTTATCTCATTCTTTACTGATGGAACATTATGTCCCAGTTCCACAAAGCTCATTCTTACATATCATTGGCTTCAGTGGGTTTCAAGTATGTTT
The DNA here is from genome assembly GCF_036370855.1 of Dromaius novaehollandiae. Lineage (NCBI taxonomy): Eukaryota > Metazoa > Chordata > Aves > Casuariiformes > Dromaiidae > Dromaius > Dromaius novaehollandiae. The sequence goes on along the minus strand of NC_088098.1, from coordinate 126,296,441 downwards.
AAAAGCTGTCTGCACACTCAAGTGTTCTGTTGCAAGTGGTCTTTAAGACTCAAAATATATATAGAGACATATCTATAGATGGATATTTCAATAAGTATATAGCTATATATATTTGGTTAGAGAAATCATAGGAGAACAAGAGTCAAACAAATCAATTCATCTATAGCCAGAGACACTGATTCGCCTTGAGTCTTCTTACAGGCGGATCAATTATAGAAATGCAAATGTTTTAAAGAACACCTTTAAATGCAGAAAATCTAATGGCATCTGCTTATACTAAGCGGTCTTCAAAATGTATAGTAACTCAAAAGATAATATTTGCTCTCCTTTTTCCACAAAAGTTGCTCCCACTATCTACACCACTTTTCAACCTCCTGCTTGACTCAAGCAGTAGTCCAGAGCGTTTTTGCAATGCAGGGGAAGCAAGTTAAAGCACAACAACCCAACACAACCTTGTGTTCAGCAAGAGGCATGCTGAAGTGAGATGTAGAGGGTATCACAAGAAACATGGCCTATCCCTAAATCTGAACTCAGCACATTCATGCAGACCAGCTTAACAGTTTCCCCAGTAATCCTATGTGCAGTTCAACAGCCCAGATGATTAACTTCCAGAAACAACTAGAAATTTCCCTGCTTTACAGAAATACACATAGATAGCACAAATTTGGGCTCTCATGCACACCCACAAGCCACACGCCACTGTTTTGCTTCCATTTCTTGCAGGTTTAAGTTCCTGGAGGCACAGAGAGGAATCCCAAGAGCAGCTCCTCAGGGCTGCAGGTAGATTAATTCACTGTGCCTCAGTATTTACTAAGATGCAAACACCATGCTTTAAATCACAGGTTTTAACTTGCTTCAAGAGAGATGCCTTATATAAGATTCCACCAAAACAAAGTACAGGTCTTTCGAAGTTGACAGAATTAAAGCACAAGTGAAATGCAGAACAGAAAGTTTCATAATTAACAAGTTCAAAAGAGGTCAGAGATGTCTGACATTTGCATGCTAGCAGTAGCTTTTGCTTTGTGGGATGAAACCACAATTACACAAAAATCATTATTTTGATTAAAAAAAAAAAAATACAGGCACAGGTTCTTTTCCCAAAAGAAAAGTCTCTCCCCTGTCATTGCTGTTTATGATCTAATGTGAGTATGAAGAAACTCTGCCCGATACCAGGCAATGAAGCTGTCTCAAAACAGATTAAACTGGTCGAGGAAACTATCGCTTTACATAGAAGCCAGCCAACAAAATAAATCTTGTTCCACGTGCCAGCAAATACCATGTGACAAAGAAAACAATACTACCGGCGTAAAGTTTCTCATTGATTTCAACAAAACCACATGCGCGGAACGAGACAAGCCATGTGCACTTGGTCTGCTCTCACCGAATCGGCCCTTCGCTGCTCCAAGCCACTGTCTCTGCTCTCGTTCCCCAAGAGGGAAGCAGGCACCACATGGGCTCCCAAAGAGCTCTGCTCTGGCGCTAAGTATTGCCAAGCGCCGAGCAAAGGCTTACATGCCGTCTACCTGTAACGGCTCCCGGCCTTCAGGAACGAGGTCATCTTAAAAGACCACTTTTGTGCATACAGTCATGCAATGACAGCCGCCATTCCCAGCACAGGCACACGGTCCAGAGACGTTAGTGCAACTGTGGGTTGCTCCACATGTTCCATTGCAAATACAGCTCCTTTTACTCTAATCATGTATTCAGTGTTAAGGTGAGCAGTGCATTCACACATTGCTTACATTATACACAGATGAAAGGACCAAAGGCCTTAGGTAACTTTTTTTTTCCTCATACACTATAAAGTTGAAGCAATACAAACTGAATATCCTTCATTACAATTCTCTCCTTATATTCAATAAAAAAAAAAAAAAAGGAAGCACTTCCAAAGCAAATCATCCAAACTGAAATGCTGGATGCTCTTGTGATATTTCAAGTGATTGAATCGAAAAGTGAAAGTTTCATCAGATTTTTTTTTTTAACGACTCAAATTCTATTTTAAGCAAAAAAAAACCAAACTGTTTTTAACAGAAAATTTATTTAAAGAAATCCTAAATAAAGTACTGAAACATACAGATGAAAAGCATCTGCTATTGAAAGAAAGTACTGATTTCTGTCAAAAAAAAAACCCCTAACAGGCTAATAAAAATGTACTTGAGAGCTGACATTGCTATGCCTTCATGGGAAACATCACTCAAATCAAATCCTATGTTGTTCCTTATTTCCTACATAGGCCACATCCCCGTGACTGCTAAACAGTATATCCTGTGATGTACCGCAATTACTCATCAAATAGATGGGCAATGGGGGGCAAGCAGGGAGCTTGGCTCAAAGGGAAAAATGAGGACACTGCATACACGAACAGTCCTCGTAAGAAATGCTGATTTTCAGATTGGTCGATGATTTCTGTTTTTTGGAATCACTGCCAAATTAAACATTTAAATAACTAGGTGCAGAGAAAGGGGAAGAAGTTAGTTTCCATTATTATTATTATTTTTTTAAAGCTGGCAAAAGAAGGTCCAAGGACCTATGCCTTCCCTGTTACAGCAGATCTGTGAGGATCTTGCAGTAAACTGAAATCCAGCAAAACAAATCAAAACAAAACCCTAAAACAAGCCGACAAAAGAAGTCCCTCCATATTGGGAGTGGCAGCTCATTATGCCAGCAGGAAAACAAGAGAATGACCCAGCAACACATCACGTCATGTCATCTGCTGGTCTATAGCAATCTTCTGTAAAGTAGGTCTTTGCCAAGGCTGGAGGAGGGAAACCTGATAATTGCAATCCAAAACCTTGAGGTGATAATTCCATTGCTGTCTCTTAATTTCCAGCCAAGGCTGCACAGGAACGTATGACAAAAGGTCCTGTAAGTCTTGTCAGTAATGATGTATCTGCTGGATGCTCCAGCAGTACCCACCGCTACCCATCACCACCTTTACTTCAGGATACACTAACCAAATGCCAAACTCCCTTATAAAAAGGCAACATGGAAGACAAAAGCGGCCTTTGTAGGTTGACAGACCAGCCACCAATTACAAAGGTAGGAATATCCAGGAATCTGACTGGCAGAAATTCAATCAATTTTTTTCCTTTCGGGGGAAAAAAAAAAGAAAAAAGAAAAAATTTGGCTAACAATTTATTACTGAACGAGCTTATACGGATGCAGCGCATATTTACATAATCATTAATGACTACTCACCCTCCTGATACTTACACTTCTGGCTGTTAAAAAAAAAAAAAAAAAAAAAGAAAGGAAGTTTCAAGAAGAAGTATATGTTTGTGCAAGCACATGGGGAAGTGAATTCCAGCTTGATTTTTTGTGTACATGTGTGTGGTAGATCTTGACAACTGGACAGAGAAAGTGCTCATCAGAAACTCATAATTCGCTCTGCATCTTGTTAAAGGATGGTAAATTTTGCTCTCCAGCAGATGCCCGGTTACTGGAAGATGGATGAACACTCAAATTTCATGCTTATTTTAATGCTGCACTAAGAACTACATTATGAGAAAGCTACCCATGCAAAGCCTACCTGAAGCCTACAGAGAAGAATGACAAACAGAAGCATACTTTTCAGTTTCTTCTAACCTCCGAATACAACTGATGCATTAAAAGTACACACACAAGGAAGGCACTGCAGAACAAGCATTTCCTTTGTTCAGGCCATGAAGAACCCAGCAAAATTTGATTTTTACTTAAGGAACTCTCCAATAAATAAATATTAAGAACCTAAAGAAAGTGTCTCTCCTCATGATCAGGAATGGTTACAATACCACACAGCTAACAATCAGAGAGAGGAGAAAAAGCATCATGAAGACAGCAAAATGTAAATCAGTTCAGCTGAACAAAGTGTACATTCGCTAATCTACATGTTTAAGGAAGGTAAATGCACTGCATTACATCTATGTAAAACATCGCTACTACAGCTTTCACACTGGATAACATGTTTGCTATTCTGAGCACATGTACTAAGTCAGGGTTTAAGCAAATCAGGAAGACAAAGCATTTGTTATCTACAATAATTCTGCGATTGTGCATGGAAAACATAGGCAGCTCGGGACACAGGAGGATTGGCAATCTGTGTTTGACAAAGCAAAACAAGAGGCTCTGAAAAGTCTGTCCACACATTGCCTGTGGGGTCTGACCGCATTACCAGATTATTCACTGCTCTCAGAAAGCAACATCCACTAGGAATAATTTTCTACATCTGAACTTGGATTCTGTCCCATCCTTGCAGACACCCACTCATCTCGATTATTCACAGATTTGTCACTGCTCAAATGAACTGAACTCCAATAATCTCATCTATCTAAGCACTGAGATCCTGGCAA